>NC_056737.1:1279934746-1279987246 GCF_019279795.1 Protopterus annectens
AACTCAGCTCAGACCCTTCGAGAATGGTCATGAAGGCTGACAAGGGTGGGGGGATACTAGTGACAGACACCACCTCCTACAATGACAATCTCCACAGTATGCTCAATGAGCACCGGTATTATGACAGTGTAGATCACAACCAAGTGCTGACAGCCTACGAGGACATCAGAACAGAAATCTCAAGGCTAGAGGATATGGACCTAATTTACAAAGGACTCACAGAATTCTTCTCTATCCACCATCCGAGGATTCCCCAGTTCTTTGGAATACCAAAGCCACAAAAAAACCTGGCAGACCCTCCATATAGACCTGTAGTAACCAGCGGAGGTTCCGTCATGGAAATTATAGCTCTCTACCTGGACTTCCACCTAAAACTTCTCGCAGAAAACAACAGGTCCTTTATTTTAGACTCTATGGACTTCCTCAACAAGATCAACAACATAGCCATAGACAGAGACTGCATCCTGGTCACCATCGATGTGGAGTCCCTTTACATGACACTCCCACATGACTTCTGCATTGCAGCCATGGCTGAAGCCTACATGAAGGACCACATGGTCATACAGGGGAAGTGGACCACCTGGGTAGGCTCCTCTCCCTGCTCCTCAAGAACAATTTTTTTCCACTTCAATGGGCACTACTATCGCCAGAGCACTGGGATCGCTATGGGAGCGGCTATGGCCCCGAGTTTGGCAAACACGGCACTAAGGAAGTGGGAGCAGGACCACATATACAGTTCCACCTTTTTTAACAACATAGCGTGCTACTACAGGTTTATCGATGACATTTTCCTGGTTTGGAAGGGTAACCAGGTTAAACTGGTGGAATTCCTCATTTATATCAACAACACCACCGCATTCCTGCGTTTTACCAGCAAACAAAGTACAGAGGAGATCGAATTTCTGGATCTTTACCTGAGGAAGAAACAAGGCTCCACCACATTGACACACAACCTCTATCAAAAACACACTAGGGTGAACTTTTTTTCTGCACACCACCAGTATGTACCCCTTCAAACAGAAGGTGAGCATTATTAAATAGCAAGGGATCCGTATAGCATGAGTCTCCCAGGACCTCACGGATTTCTTGACCAACATTCAAAAGCTACAAATGGACTTTTTAGCCCGAGGCTACTCAGAAGGGCTAATCAAAAGGATCCTCAACACCTTCATCAGCCAGCGCCAACTTGGCACCCCTAGGGCTCTGACACCAGGATCCAGACTACCCCAGAAACTAGATTCCAGTTCAACTGCATCCTGGACTTCTCCATGGACTACAAAGACATCATCCAGATCGTAATGGACAATTGGCCCATCATCACAAATAACAGGTCTTTTGGCCACATTTTTCCAGAGAAACCCTCCTTCACAGCTAGAAAAGGGAGAAGAATTAGAGACTTTCTGGAACACCCCTGCCAAGTTAAACTTGACAACCCTGGTACCTTTGCCTGCAGTGAGCCTCCCTGCCACTACTGTAGACACATGAATGGTGCCACAGGCTTTTACTGCCCCAATGGCAGGAGACACTACACACCTAATGTCAGAGGCGACTGCAATGTCATAGGAGTGGTTTACAGGGCAGTGTGCACCAAATGTAAAGCTTTCTATGTGGGCAAGACGGCCAACTCCCTTAAAACGAGGATAGCAAAACACCTGCATGACTTAAAATACTTGAAAGTGATAAACCAGCTGACAGTGCATGCTTTCAGGAACCTAGAACACAATACGTTCAAATTTCATGTTCTTGAACACATCCCTAAATCCCCACTAGGCAGGGACCACAACTCGCTGCTTGAGAAGAGGGAACTCGAGTGGCAAATACATTTGCAGGCAAGGAAAAGACCAGGCCTTAACTATGTGGAATCTTTGACCCCAGTCTTGTATCTCAGAAAGATACAGCACTGTATATCACAACCTCTGCACCTGGACCTCTAACAGATTTATCAACTAAATGTTACCTTTCGTGCGACAGCCAGTTTTAATCTCACCAGTCTACCTCCAGCCCATGCTCTGATACTTCCCCTGGCGAATTCGGACTCATTTGTTTTTGGTCAATGGTTCATTTATATATAAATATATATATATATCTATATATATATATATATATATATATATATATATATATATATATAGATATATATATATATTTTTTTTGTCTTTCATGTCTTTCATGTTTTCTACAATGGTTCAGTATTACTGTTTTTTTCGGGTCTTTCTAGCTTTTCAGGTTACATATCAGTGTTTTTTAAGACTGTTTTTTTTTTAATTAACAGCCCTCTTTCAGTTCCATATCTTAATAAATTAGTTTCTATTGATATCCATTATTTAAGAATTTTTCACTATTTTGATTCTCTTTTTAGTTTCTGTATCTTATTTTTTTGCTATCTAGCCTGGTTCTTATTTTTTGGTTTTCTAGCCTGTTTCTTATTTTACATACATGTTATTTTACATACATGTTGTTGCTATTTCTCTAGTATTCTCGGCTTTGCTTATTATGCTCTTTTAGGTGATCCACCATCCTGATGAAGATTTCGAAAAGTGTAGCCTAACAATGTATTTTACCAGCAAGGGTTGATTTTTTTCCAGCAAGACGATTTTTAGTTAACTACTTTTTTTAGCTAATTTTAACTAATCTCCGAACTTTACTATTGTAGGTTTAGAGTGATTCTACTAACCAAGTATGAGCTGGCTCAGGGTATCTAACCTATCAGATTGCAAGATGTGATGTCAAGTTGTCGTGCCCAATCACAATAAAGGTTTTTTCACCCACACTCGATTGGCTCTCGCTGACACATCCCCAGGTACTCTTATAAAAGGAAATCCTCAGGATCACTCTTTCCATTAAGAAACTATGCTTTGATGGTGATTGTACTTCTAATACTTTTTACTTCAATAAAGTACGACCTTCTAGAATCTGAACTTCGACTACGTTGATTTTTTGCCACCACTGCGAGCAGAGCTCCATAGCCGAGCCAAATTTATGTTGTTTTGCCTGTTTTTTCTGTGTGTTTCATCTTTGATTCCTAGCTGCCACACTAGTGGTTCCTCTTACCAGGCGACCTGATTAGCCGGAACTACGACCTGTATACGAAGCCTTTCTAAAGGCTCTACTCAGCCTTCAACCAAAGCGCTTGGGTATGCACAGCCTTTCTCAAGGCTTTACCGGTAGTGCAGCTTCTTCACCGACATCCCACCGTACCTTTATTAAGGCAGCCTACCTGGTCATCCATCTGTTCTTGGCTTCCCTAGGGTATTTTATTCGTGGACATTTTTCTTCCTCTGCATAGCAGCTTGAATACCCAGGTCCCACATACAATCATTTTCCTGCTGGACAATATACATAATAATGTAAATCAATTCTCACTGTTGCCATCTGAGTACACATTTTAAGTTAGCGGCATCATTTAACCCTGCGGAGGACTCAGCACCCAAACCGAGCTGCCTTTTAAGCTCCTTCACCTCCAGTAGAGCTGAGTAGTCCCTGGAAAATTAATCAACTTGCTCTAAAACAATAAAAATGGAATTTAACAAATTCATGGAAATCTGTAGTGTCTAGCCAAAGCGTTGTGACTGTTTTTGGTTCTAATAGCAGTATAATGTTCTTTCATGCTGTCTAAAAGTTTGCAACTCATCTTTTCAACAGAAAATAACTGCAACTCACACAAATCCCTGGATAAACAATGTGACAGGAATTACAGTCAAAATGGTTGGAAAAAGGAACAGTGAGGTTAATATGTTCAAAAGTGAAAGCAGGACCTGTACTAATATATTGACAACAGACACATTTGTTACATTTGAACATCCCTGGTGGATCAGACACATTGCCAGCATTTACTATCAGAAACTGAGAGTCTCTATTTTGAAAGAACTTCTTAAGGTACTTGTCCTCTTGTATGAACACATAGGCTGTTTGCCAAGCAGTTCAGACAATGTAGGAGAGCTTGCAACAATATTCCATTTACTAGAAACAATGTTTCAAATAGCTTGCATGTCCCTGCAGATAGGAATTGGAAAGCTTAAAGTTCTATCTGCTAAATGAGTGTTACTTTATTGCTTAGGTTGGAAACCATATTTTAGAATAGGTTGATGGGAAACATGTATGGCATTAGTAATTTCTTCACTTACTTTTGCGATCAAGTTTCTGGGGTAGTGTTTTTGCAAAAACAGTTCACCAAGTAAGTCAGCCTCTTTTCTAAAAATCTGATCATCGCTAACCAACCTAGCAAGTCTACTGAGCTGGCCTTTTAACACGTTTCATGTAAAAAGGGTGCTGGCTTGTAAATTCCAGAAAATTGTAACGGTAGTTGTCTCGACGATAAATGTTAGAAGCTAAACACTTGTTAATGTAATCAATCGAGATGGAAGTGTCCAAAAAGACACTTTGCTTTTCCACAACCTGATTTAATGAAAGACAGGAAAGTAATACTGTTTTCCATAGCTTGTATGAACATGTCCAACTGCATAACTGTGTCAGTCCATGCAAAAAAGATATCATCAATATATCTATATCTTGTAAAATTAAATCCAGGGAGGTGTACCAAAGTTTCTTGTTCCCAAGTAGCAAGCACCAAGTTAGCATAAGCAGGGGCCATTTTAGACCCCATAGCAACTCATTTAATCTGCTGGAAAATCCGTCCATTAAAATGAAAAAAGTTATTCTGAAAAACTGTCAATCAAAGCAGTCAGGGTCATATTTTTACAAGAAGGAAATATGACATATTTAGACAAATACATTTTAATATATTCCATACCCTCTTTATGAGGGATGTTAGTATACAAAGAAACAATATCCAGAGTTACAAAAATACATTTGGAAACATCTAAATGTTCCAAAACAATTAATTCAGGAAACCCCATGAGTCCCTAATGTAAAACTGAGTTTCTTATACAATCAGATTAAGTATAAAGTCTATGTATTCCGAAATGTTTTCAATCTTAGTACGCTTATGAGAAATAAGTCTGAATGGTGGGTTGTCTGGATTTTTATGGATTTTAGGAATTCTGAAACATTTCCCTAAACTAGGGTTAGACACAGCCATGAAATACAGCTCTTCAAATGTGATATATTCATCCCTTTCTAAAGCATGTAGTGAAGTGTCTATCTTTTTAAAATTGTTGTTTAACAAAATCCACCGTAACACTTTTGTAATAGTTGCTATTCTGCAATTCCGACTCAATAGCTTTAACCTAATCAGTTTGTTCCATAATAACAAGCCCTGTCCCTTTGTCTGCTTTCATGATTCTTAAAGATATATCAATAGTAAGGTAATATAGTGCTGAAAATTCTCCTGGTGTCAAATTAAACCATTTCACAGACGAAGTATTACTAGTCATCTGTCTAATATCATATTCACAGACCTGTACAAATGTGCTGAGGGAACTATTCAACCCAGGGTTAAACACACTATTTCTTTTCAGGGGCAGGTTATTAACAGTGGTTTCATCTGTCACCTCAGTGTCTGTTACATTCTACAAAACCTCATTAGAACCATTTATAAAGTCAGTATTGTCATTGTTTATATGTTCAGAGAAAAAGCATTTTAAGTTTAACTTCCTAACATACAAGTGCAGGTCTATTAAAACATCTGCTAAATACACTTGTTGTGCTGGTATGTATGTGAGACCTTTTTTTAGTAAAGATAGGTGATCTGATGACAGCACTTGATTTAAAAAATTAAAAACAGAACATTTCAATACATTCAGGTTACTATTAGCACCAGAATCATCATTAGAAGAAGTGACAATTCCATTTAATAAATCACAGCACAGCTTAGGGTTGTCATGGGGTGACCCGAATTCTAAAATCTTCATGAGCCTCTGCCTCTGCCTCCTCCCCTCCCACTTCTTCTGATTCATGAATCCATTTTCTGTGTTCTCTCGTATTTTATATATTAGGTCAGACAGACTTTTTGCTATTCAGGTTTCCTGTTAAGCTACACCCACCTTATACATATGTATGAGTAATGAAACTTTCATAATTACTCTTTTATCATGGTTTAAGGGGTTGAACTGTGATTTTGATTGGACTAGATTATTTCTGTTACTTACACTATTTTTAGTCTGAAAATTGCACAGTTTATTTATTCTGAAGAAGTTCTTATATAAATAAATAACAAAAGCACACTCAGTTACTGGTTCTACCTTCTGCATTATTTCTGATGATTGTTTTGTAAAGTTATTAACTTTATTTACATTCCACAGATGTCTTTGGAAGTTTTTTTTATTATTTTGATAATTTTCTTTGCTAGTATTCCCTCGGTTTTGTTTGTATATATATATATCTTCTTCTTCTTCTTCTTTCGGCTGTTCCCATTAGGGGTCACCACAGCGGATCATCTGTTTCCATTTCTTCCTGTCCTCTGCATCTTGCTCTGTCACACCAACCACCTGCATGTCCACATCCATAAACCTTATCTTAGGCCTCCCTCTTTTCCTGTTCATCCTTAGCATCTTTTTCCCAATATACCTTGCATCCCTCCTCTGCACATGTCCAAACCAACATAATCTTGCCTCTCTGGCTTTGTCTCCAAACCTTTCAACCTGAGCTGACCCTCTAATATACTTATTCCTAATCCTGTCCATCCTCGTCACACCCAGTGCAAATCTTAACATCTTCACCTCTGCCACGTCAAGCTCTGACCCTTGCCTTTTTGTCAGTGCCACTGTCTCCAACCCATATAACACAGCTGGTCTACCTACCCTCTTGTAGACCTTCCCTTTCACTCTTACTGGTACTCGTCTGTCACAAACCACTCCTGACACTCTTCTCCACCCACTCCATCTTGCCTGTACTCTCTTCTTCACCTCTCTTCCACACTCACCATCACTCTGAACTGTTGATCCCAAGTACTTAAACTCATCCACCTTCGCCACCACTACTCCTTGCATTCTCACCATTCCTCTGTCCTCCCTCTCATTCACACACATATATTCTGTCTTAGTTCTGCTGACCTTCATTCCTCTTCTCTCTAGAGCATATCTCCACCTCTTCCGGGTCTCCTCCAACTGTTCCCTACTCTCACTACAGATCACAGTGTCATCTGCAAACATCATAGTCCACGGGGACTCCTGTCTGATCTCGTCTGTCAACCTGTCCATCACCATTGCAAATAAGAAAGGGCTCAGATCTGATCTTTGAGGTAATCCCACCTCCACCTTAAGCGTATCCGTTACTCCCACCTCAGACCTCACCGCTGTCACACTACCCTGGTACATATCCTGTACCACTCTTACATACTTCTCTGACACTCCAGACTTCCTCATACAATACCACAACTCCTCTCTAGGCACCCTGTCATAAGCTTTCTTTAAATCCACAAAGACACAATGCAACTCCTTCTGACCTTCTCTATACTTCTTCATCAACACTCTCAAAGCAAATATTGCATCTGTAGTGCTCTTTCCTGGCATGAAACCATACTTACTGCTGATCACTAATCATCACCTCCCTTCTTAACCTAGCTTCCACTAGTCTTTCCCATAACTTCATGCTGTGCCTGATCAGTTTAATCCCTCTGTAGTTACTACAGCTCTGCACATCACCCTTATTCTTAAAAATCTGTACCAAAACACTTTTTCTCATTCCTCAGGCATCCTCTCACTTTCCAAGATTTCATTAAACAATCTAATTAAAAACTCCACTGCCATTTCACCTAAACACCTCCGTGCTTCCACAGGTATGTCATCTGGACCAACAGCCTTTCCGTTCTTCATCCTCTTCATAGCTATCCTTACTTCCTCCTTGCTAATCCACTGCACTTCATGATTCACTATCCGCACATCATCCAACCTTCTCTTCCTCTCATTCTCTTCATTCATCAACCCCTGAAAGTACTCTTTCCATCTGCTCAACACACATTCCTAGCTTGTGAGTATGTTTCCCTCATTATCCTTTATCACCCTTACCTGTTGCACATCTTTACTAGCTCGGTCTCTCTATCAAGCCAATCGGTACAGGTCCTTTTCTCCCTCCTTAGTGTCCAACCTTTTATGCAACTCTTCATATGCCTTATCCTTAGCCTTCACCACCTCTCTCTTTGCCATGCACCTCATCTCCTTATACTCTGGTCTACTTTCTTCATCTCTTTGACAATCCCACTTCTTCTTCACCAACTTCTTTCTCTGTATACTCTCCTGTACTTCTTCATTCCACCACCAGGTCTCCTTGTCCTCCTTCCTCTTTCCAGATGTCACACCAAGCACCTTTCTAGCCATCTCTCTTACTAGCTCTGCTATAGTTACCCAGCTATCCGTTAACTCATTACTGCTACCCAGTGCCTGTCTTAACTCTTCCCTGAACATCACCTCACAATTACCCTTTTTCAATTTTCACCATTTGATCCTTGGTGCTGCCCTCACTCTCATCCTCCTTTTCTTGATCACCAATGTCATCCTACAAACCACCATCCTATGCTGCCTAACTACAATTTCCCCTGCCACCACTTTACAGTCTCCAATCACCTTTAGACTGTCCCTTCTACATACGATATAATCCACCTGTGTGCATCTTCCTCCACTCTTGTATGTCACCCGATGCGCCTCCCTCTTGTTAAAATACGTATTCATCACAGCCATGTCAATCCTTTTTGCAAAATCCGCTACCAGCTGACCTTCTGCATTCCTTTGCTTAACCTACCTAGACCAGACCTACCCAGCACTTCCTCATCCCCTCTGTTCCCTTCACCAACATGTCCATTGAAATCTGCTCTAATCACCAGTATCTCACCCTTGGGTACAGTCATCATCATTTCATCCAACTCACACAAAAATCTTTCTTTTCAACCATCGCACACCCAACTTGTGGAGCATATGCACTAACAACATTCATCATTACACATCAATTTCCAGCTTCATAAACATCACTCTGTCCGACAATTTTTTCACCTCCAAAACACTCAGCATACTGTTCCTTCAGGATAATGCCTACGCCATTTCTCCTCCCATCCACACCATGATAAAACAATTTGAAACCACCTCCGATACACCTAGCCTTGCTCCCCTTCCATTTGGTCTGTTGTACACACAGTATATCAACCTTCCTTCGGTCCATCATATCAGCTAGCTCTCTCCCTATACCAGTCATACTGCCAAGATTCAAAGTTCCGACCCTCACTATCACAGTCCTAGCCTTTACCTGCCTTCAGGCATGCCTTCCCCCTCTTCTCCTCCTTCAGCCAACAGTAGCCCAATTTCTGCCAGCACCCTGTTGGCCAAAAGTACTGGTGGCGGTCATTGTTAACCCGTGCTTTGACCGATCTGGTATGTATTTCTGTAATGTTGTCTGCATGTATGATTTGGCAAAATTTTACGCCGGATGCCCTTTCTGACACAACCCTCCCCATATATATAGATATATGTATATGGATATACATAGGTTCATAGGTAGGTACTAGGTTATTCACCCTAGGGCCTATACAAGCCTAGCCAAAAAGGTACCCTGGCTTTCACCACCCAAGAACATTATTTTCCTGTGCCCCTGTCAAGCAGAACCACAGAAGTGATCCCCAGGGTGAATTTCCTATTACCCATCCAATCATCAAGATTTTTCTTGAAGAGTGTTAATGAGGAGCTCTGTTTGACATAGATAGGTAGTCTGTTCCAGAGTATGGGAAGTCTCTGGGACAGGATCCTATCCCTCCAGCATGTTCTGTTTATTGTGGTGACAAGGTTTAGGTCCCTAGAGCATGTAGCTCAGAGGGATTGGGATTTCTTTAAGTGGAGCATGTCCAACAGCTCTGGGTTTGACATAGCTTTGTATGTTAGTCAGAGATCGCCTCTGAGTAGGTGATATACGACGGAGAAAAGCTGGAGTTTTTTGAGACGGTCTGCGTAAGGCATCTGTTTGAGGCAAGTAATGCTCTTTGTGAGGTATTTTGCAGCTTTTGCAGTTGTTGTAGATGTCTTGTGAGGTACATACCAAAAGGGGCATTTTTTTCTGGATGAGAAACTTTTTGTGATGAGGTGTGCCACGTAGAAGGATTTCCTGACCACTGTGGAGATGTGATTATCAAAGGAGAGACTACTGTCCACCTGTGCCCCAAAGTCTCTTATCACACTTTTGGTGTTAAGTAGACTACTGCCTATGTGGTATATACATATGTGTGTGTGTGTGTGTGTGTGTGTGTGTTTGTGTGTGTGTGTGTGTGTGTGTGTGTGTGTGTGTGTGTGTGTATGTAGTACATGCGGACATTGGATTCACACTCTGAACCTCTTACTGCAACAAATCTGACCAAAGGCTACATAAACTAGGGACCTCTTGTAATTATAGCCCTTTCCCCATCCTCCACAGCTGAACTGTTTTGCCTTGCAACAATATAATAAGGCCTGCCAAGTCCTGGACTGAGGGCCTTGTAAACTATGATCAAAGCAATGTACCATTACACCATCTGAGCACTACAAAACAGTGATGACATCCCAAACGTATCAATTAGTACAGTCATCCAACAGCAGGGAAAGGAGTCTGTAGAATCAGTCAGGTAGTCTATATATAAATGTATATATGTATGGACATGCATATATGTGGACAAATATATACATGATACATATATATATATATATATATATATATATATATATATATATAGAGAGAGAGAGAGAGAGAGAGAGAGAGAGAGATACACCCACATTCATATCCACATATATGCATACATACATATATAAAGGTTAATAAATACATACACAGACATATATATATATATATATATATATATATATATATAAAATATATATATATATATATATATATATATATATATATATATATATATATATATATATATATATATATATATATATATATATATATACACACACACACACATAAATATCATACCTCACAACCATGCTGAATTACTTGGTTTTTACCTAGTTTTGGGGTTCAAATGAAGTGGTGCCACAATTCCCAAGTGGCACCCCTTCATTTCCGATTTTTTCTTTTGTTTTTTAAATTTCTGCACTGTCATAGCTGACATCATCATGTGTGCAATGATGTCAGCTCTGTCAGGGCTGCCAGCCTGATAGAACTGAGCTCACCCATTCCTGGCTGGCTGCTGACTTTTAATGCGGAGTTCAAATCCAAGCAGGAAAGCACTATTGAAACTAACTCTGCTTAATGAAGTTCAAATGCGAGTAAATGCTGGCTGCTAGTGCGATGTTCCACTAACTCTGGCACTATGAAGTTCAAATGTGAGCGAACTAACTCTGCAGGCAGAATTATTCGTGAACGGAATGAACAGCTGCACTATGGAAGGCTGGATGGAATGAAATTCAATAACCTAGTAAGCAAGGAGTGCTTGTGTCTATGCATGTCCCCATTTAATACACCTGGTGGTTAGAGGTACTCAGACTCAAACCCTGTACCTTGGGTACGGGGTAAAAAGAGCTTGAAGTCCCTAGCCACCACCACTTGTTAGCTTTGCCCAGGTTTTTTGTGCTAAGAGGTTGAGAGCTGCAGTGAGAAAATAATTCACTAAATGATAGCCATTAAGTTGCAGTCTTCCTATTTTTCAAGAAGCTGCTGATTTGGCATAGTATGTTGCTCTGACTGTAGTGCATAGAGTACTGAGTTCAAGACTTGCCAGTGAAATGCATGGTGATAAAAAAAAAAACATTTTTATTCTAGCAACTTTACAAAATTATACAAGCAATGTTTAAAATGTGTCCCTGGTAAGTCCCTAGCCACCACCACTTGTGAGCTTTGTCCAGGTTTTTTGTGCTAAGAGTTGAGAGCTATGGTGAGACGTGAGAACTGAATTTGTATTCCCACATTATTGGCTTAGTTTGTCCAGGTTTTTTGTGCTAAGAGGTTGAGAGCTATGATGAGAAGTGAGAACTGAATTTGTATTCCCCCATTATTGGCTTTGTCCAGTTTTTTTGTGCTAAGAGGTTGAGAGCTATGGTGTGAAGTGAGAAAATGAATTCACTAAATGATAGCCATTAAGTTGCAGTCTTCCTATTTTTCAGGAAGCTGCTGATTGGGCATAGTGGTATGGTGCTCTGACTGTAGTGCATAGTGTCCTGGGTTCAAAACGTGTCAGTGAAATGTATGGTGGTAACACAACATTTTATTCTAGCAACTTTACAAAATTATACAAGCAATGTTTAAAATGTGTCACTGGTGTTTGACCTTTTGCCCCCCCCAAAAAAAATGAAATTGAAAATAAGTGTGAGAAGATGTGCAAGATGCCTATGGCTTACACTACTGTCAGTTCATTTATAGTGTGGGTGTGGAAGTAGACTTTTATGATGGAAATGGTCTGAATTGGACAGTTTTGTTATTATTGCTTCATGCATTTTGTTTCATTGTCTACAGTACAGCCTACTGGAAAAATGTTCAAACAATAAATTTAAAATATGCTCTGTCTAATAAGTGTGTTGTATTATAAAAGGAATATAATTTAATAAAGTCAGGAAGGTGTATCAAAGAAAATCATGCATGTATGTTTCTTGTTTTGTGTGCAAGGGGCCAATGATTTGGAAACAGCCCAAAGGTTATCTTTATGCACCACTGGTCAGATGCATTTTCTTTGGATGTGGTTTGGGTTTCAATGCTGTTTCAATGAATGTGAGTTTCAAGGGCAGAGGAGTTTTAATGCCAAGTCTATTTTCATTGTGAGACAGTATTGCTTTGTTTACCAGATGTCTATTACTGTTTATGCATTGTTGTGGTGTAAAATGTAAAAATAAAATCCAAATAATCATTGTAGAAGTAAAGCAGTATGCACACATTAGTGTTTATGGTAAATGGGGTGGAATAGCCAGTTAATGGAACATTGGAATGGCTGCAGGGGGACTCTGGTGCCATATTTTGGTTGCCTGTTCTTCAGTTTGCATTTGAAAATTGGTATCCCACAATTCCATTGGAGTGGTTGGGGTTATGTAATTATGTATGCAGATTAGATGTTAATCAGCATACGGATTTGTACCTATTTTTCATGGCCCTTGTCCAGATTTTTGATGTTTCCAGGTTGAGAGGTATGATAAATATACAGAAATATATGATAGCTACAAAAATATGGCAATCAGACAGTCATGCTGCTGCACACTGGAATTCTAAATCTGGAAACTCATTCACTGGAAGTTTTCCTTAAAATGGGGAACAATGACAACTGTGCTGTAACAGAGACCTGGATAAAGGCAGCAGGAAGCAACCCTGCAGTACCAGCCTATACGTAATTCCACAACATTTGGCTACAGATCATGGACTGAAGCTCCAAAAGTGGTGGCATTTTCATATTCATAAAGAATGCATTCACCTCCAGAGTGGTAGACCAACATTATGCATTACAGATCCTGCAGGCATAGCTGACATTGGGTAAGACAGTGGTTCAGGTTGTAGCCTGCAATAGGTCCCCATATATTTCCCAAGATTCACACTTCATGCCCATAAACACCCTGTAGAATATTAGTGTCCAGCCTAACACTGTCATAGTGGTTGACTTAAATTACCCCACCATTAAGTGGGAAAGCTACTCATGTACCAATACACATGCCCATCACATCGACCTGGTCCTTCCTAAAATGGGTGACTGTTGCTCTACACCTATAGTCAATACCTCACTTGCTATATCTGAACACAATGTAATCACCTCTGGAAATCCACAGTTATCCTACCCCCACTGCACAGGTAACCGCCATGAATAGCCTTTCCAAAGATAACTATGGCCTCATAAAAGCAGAGGTGGCTAATCTCATATCAGCCATGCAAATGGATACTAGTTGCATGACAGCTTAATCAAATAACAATGCACTATGCATACGTACAGAAATGCATGGATACTGCCTTACCCAATACAACCAGGACCCCCACCTCCAAAAAAAGGAAGCTGATCTGGTGGTCCCCTGCCATAAAGAAACTGTACAACAGAAGGAGGGAACTGATGTGGAATAAGGTGAAGTCCCAAGACAGGAAATAAACCCTTATTAGCCTCAATGAATAGTTGAGATCCCTCATCAAATACTACAAAGTTAGCTGTGAGAACAAACTTGGAGCACATAGTAAAGACAGGGCTCATACAGTTATGCAAAAAATCTCCATGGCAATATTCCCAGACTGAGCCAACAAATAATGACACTATACTGATTGGCATCTTGAGTGCAAACAATACCCTTCACTCCCCCCAAAGAACCATTCACAATTCCAGTACACCATCAGGCATCCAGTAATACTGCAGCACAGGTTACAACACCACTGTCCAAGGCCAAGAATATAGCATCTATGGGACCTGAGAGTATCCCTGGCTGTGCTCTACATGAACTACAGAGTGACCTGGCACCTTACCTGTGTACCTTGTTAAAGCACAGCCTCACTTCAGGCTTTGCCCCTACTGAATTGTGCACTGCTACAGTCACCCCCCCACAAATGCAGTGTAACTACAGACCCTGGGAAATACCATCCCATCTACCTGACAAGTCTGTTATGCGAAGCTATGGAATGCATCATTATGCACCTAATAAACAGTGATATAGGAATCTGCAGACTCAGAATACCACACAGTTTACCTTTGTGAAGGGTAGATCATACCTGCTCATTCATTCTAGTCAACTTCTTGCCGTCAGTGACTTGAGCTGTGGATGAAGGCAAGGTGACACCTACAACCTACAGTGACCTTGCCAAAGCCTTTGATAATATTCCCCACTCACTAAGCTTGGTATCAACCCCAAAATCACTAGGTGGGAACAGAGGCACAAATAGAGAGGTAGATTGGACATACTGCTGTCATACATTGAGACAGTTGCAGATATCACTGGGTTTGTTGTAACATCCTTTATGAGGTATATGATGTTGGTAATACCGATAGATATGGGTATTTACTGACAGCATTCTCCAGAGTCCACAGCTGATATTCCAAGGACACCAACTGGCTGGTGAACACACAAAACATGACAGGTGGACATGTGGCCAGTCTGCAGACAGTGTGCCAGTGGAGTGGTATGTCAGAGACATATCACTGTGAGTGGCGATGTCACAAACTAAATGCATATGCAAACAAACCCTGTCAAGCTATCAATCTACCATGTGTATAACTGCACTGACAGCATAACATCTGTTCGCATCTCTGGGGATATGTCCCTCATGTTGGTTAGCTGTCTTCACATGTCTTGTCCTGAGATGTATTGCCACCCACTGTAAGTGAATCTGTATGCCACCACCTATGTAAT
Source organism: Protopterus annectens (assembly GCF_019279795.1). Lineage (NCBI taxonomy): Eukaryota > Metazoa > Chordata > Ceratodontiformes > Protopteridae > Protopterus > Protopterus annectens. Next base: position 1,279,949,905 of record NC_056737.1, read on the forward strand.
GTCCCTCACACTGGCAAGAAAATGGGACAAAGCCCACATTAAGGAATGTCCCATATGTCGGAACTAGCAGCAGTGTCCAGGCCCACAGCACAATACAATGTGGGCACCTACATAGTGGTATGGCTGTAGCAATACCTGACTTCTGCACATCTGTACAGAGGACAGACAGAAAGTAGATTGCCAACAGGTAATGCATTAGGATGAATGTATTGAAAGATACACATCGGAAAATGAAAGGTATGCCATTACTACATGACAGCAGTCCCCAATGACATGTCCAAATTACATAGTAGTCTATGGTTAATATCAACAAATCAGATCAATATCCAATAGGAGAGACATATAAACATACAGCTCAAACATGTAGAACAAATACTCAGTACTCAGAGTCCAGCTTTGCATGCAGGGGTGTATGGTTCCAGTACCACAATCTGCAATCTACTCTTACTTGAAAAAGCACTGTTAAAAGTACTAACGTAATGATACCATATGTGTGAAAATATCTCTGTCAACCAGTGCACTGTAGCTGGTGTAACATGCATGTGTGACTGCATAAAACTTGGGATACTACCCATGTATGAAACAAATCCAAAGAGAACAGATTATGGTACTACCCATGTATATCTAGGTGTTAGTATACTCATACCCCTTGATACTGTAATGACAGCACATAGAAGCATATTATATACAGGGAATTAAGTAAAATTATTAAATATGTCATTACCCTGCTATTTTATCTGACTGGAATGTGATCACTGGTTACCAAGGCTAAGCTATGTTTAGCAGGTGTAAGCTTTGCTTAAATGTAAATGCTAAGCAGATTTATGCACTGGTAAACAAAGCCTACACGGTGTAAGCACCTATTCATTTAATCATACGTTAGCACTGCTTACCTTTGGGCAAACCCAAACAAACCAGCTTAAAGCTGCTCAAAACTGCCTTAATCACCCTGTATCCAACAGTCCTTGTTCTGCCTAGCAACAAAACAAACAGCCCTGGCCAGTCTTGAACCCAGAACCTTGCACACCAAAGCATATGCAATTTACCAGTAGGCCACTCAGCTGTACTGTTTGAGGATGTTGTTTAAAACATACCCTTCTTTACAGCCAGTTTACAATAAAGAAGAAACAAGTGTGCAATTATGAAGGATTGGTATCTACACATACATATATACATATACACACACACATATATATATATATATATATATATATATATATATATATATATATGTATATAAGACCAAAAACCTATAATACGGATGCCCATAATCCCAAGACCAGATACCCGAAAGACGAAAAGACGATAGACCAGTAGAATGAAATTTAAAATCCCGAACACTACACTAAATATACACTGCACAAATACACATACACACACCATCACCCCTCATAACCTATTCCCCATTTCCTACAGTCTTACACCTCATAAATTCCAGATAGCAAATTCATATTTGTATCTAGTAAACAACTTCTTATTTGCATCTAACACATTCTAAGCCTACTGCATCTAACTACTTACTCTTAATCCTACTAGAGCAATGTTCTCCGTCAAAAAAAAAAAAATTTGATTGTAACCTCAGTATTTTTTGTTCTGTCTTATAACCAGAAATTGTTAAAATGTTAATCACTGTAATCTTTGTGTAATCTGTGTGTGGAGCTTTTCTCCCCAGGACACCACTGAAAATGGGTTCTTTTGGCGCAATGGACTATCCTGGTTAACCAACTGCAAATAAATAAATAAAAATAAAAATACATACAAGCAGGGGGCAAGCCCCCTGCACCCCCTACTTAAATATTCTAACTCCAGGGTCGCAATACACAAACACACCTACATTCCCCTCGCACACACACATCACAGTCACAATATGCACTTACACACACACTAAAGCTCCTAACCAACACGCTCAAATATAGATGCTTACCTGACCTTCCACCAATCTGTTCGCAAACCGCAACACCAGTAGCACTACTCAAAATCTCCGAACTATGGGATTTTGAAATTCCCTCTTCTGGTCTTTCAGTATTTAGGAGTTTCAGCTATATGGTCTCCAGATTTTGAAATTCGATATTTCAAACTTTGAGATTATGTAGTGAACTGATATATTTATATATATATATATATATATATATATATATATATATATATATATATACACACAGACACACACACACACACACACACACACACAAACATACATACATACACACACAAATATATATATACTCACACATAGATACACACACTCACACACACACACACACACACACACACACACACACACACATATATATATATATATATATATATATATATATATATATATATATATATATATATATATATACACATACATGTCCCAAAAAAGTTGCTGATATACCACCCATAACTGGGGCAGCATGCACAGTTGGATACAAAAGCAGCCCTGACACTCACAATCCCCCCCCCCCACAGTCCAAATAAATGAGTGAAAACTAAACTGCTACAAAATCATGATAGACTAGACACAATGGCCAGAAATATAACAATCTCTTAGCAAAACAAATAAAATGTCTCAACATAGCAAAGAAAAATACAACCAGCCAGTAATTTACACATTTTTATTATACTCTGATGTCTTGGCCAAAGCCTTTAAAGAGTAAACATCACCTGAAATACATGCCTTAATCCCAAGAAGCAATTAACAGCTAATTACATAATTGAATACACAGCCTACAATTACACTCATCATTTAATCCCCTACGGGATAAAGTATCACAGTTAATATTAATATATTGAAGTCTATACATAAAAATTGTCCTTCTATGAATGCTGCATCACACTGAGGGACAGACATTTTCAGAAACAATACCTTGAGACCCACTACTGTCCCCATGGTGTGATTTATTCAAATGTACAGCTATAGAACTGACATATTTCTTATCAGTAATATGTCTGACATGTTCTAACAGCCTAGTTTTAAAACATGTGTTACCATCCCCCACATACAGTATGTTACAAGGCAATCCAAGAGAATTTGCTATACACCTACCTCTTGAATGTACAGACTTCGACATGTTTCCCAGCCATTCCCCTCAGCAGGAATTACAGCAGTAAATAATGATAGACCAGTATACCTGGCCACCCACTACTGTATGATATCTGGACAAAGCCTGGCATAATTGGTGGACAGCAGCCCAAATACATGGCCATATATGAAATATTGCTGTTATACACTGAGAAAGTCGCTGGTGTTACAGGGTTTGTTGCAACATATCTTTTCTGAGGGATACAAAGTCAGAAAAAAATGGATGTTACCATCTACATAATGCAATCACCGGAGTGCAATGCCTGTCTTGGGAATAGCCCATACATAACAGTCTAACCTGTGGTCATTATGTGGATGGCCCTACAGTTGACAGCAATGCAGAGACATAACTTTTTCAGACTGAATCCCATGCAGAAGTAGTATGTGCAGACAAACCCTGTTATACTATCAGTATTCCAAACATATAACAGCAATACTCACATTCTGATCCTATGTCCTGAACCTTCCCCACCATTTAGTTGGCTTGTCTCCACAAGTCTTGTTGTAAGAGGTAGAAGCCCAAACAACTCCAGGATGTCTTCCTCACAAATAAGGGAAAGGGCCAAATCCCACAGGGAGCACTCATTTATAGGAGTGTGTTGCCATGACATTGGCTATTGGAAGAACTACACATCTGCTCTGCATGCAATTAGCAAGTGGGGCACCCCAATAGGTGCATAGGCCATCACCTCGTCATAAGCATAACCTACAAAAGCCATGCTGCCACCTATTAACCAGCTCTATCCCTGTAGTGCACAGGGAGAGAGAGAGAAACAAATGAGACATAAAGTGGAAAAGAGAAGAAAGAAAAAAAGTAAGTGGAACATGTAAGCAAGTAATTGAATCTAGTACTTTGTAATAATTGGAAATATGGTTTGGATGAATATATGTCCCAACAAGACATGCTGTACTAATGTCTTGCCAAACAGCTGCTTTGGCCATAGCATCTTGCCCTCTCTGCAGTGGGAAATATCACAGACATACCTCTCAACTGTACAGATCCTCACAGAATGTCCACATTTTACCATCATATATTTTGTCTGTTCCTCCTGAGATCTGTACTTTACTGGTAAATAGCTGAGGATTTAAGTCATCAGGTAATGACAAACACTAGAGTATGAGACTCATCATCCTTAATAATATTCACTGTAATGCTAAATGTATCATTCTACAAACTTCCTATGTTTGTAGCAGGTATAGTTAAAGTCAGTCCCTATTTATCCCCCCATCATTGTAGGCATTGTCCAGATGTGATGCTCTGAGAGGTTGTGAGGTGGGAACACAGCTCATGATCCTGACTCACCTGTGAAAGGACAGTTCATATATGACAACTGCAGGGGTGTCTGTCAAACAGTTGTGACTGAACCACTGCTAGGCCAGTTAATGGGATGTTTTCCATATCCATGTTACCTGTGATTACGAGTATGGCACGTTGGCTTGAAAAGCTAAGACACCTATAGAGGGCATGTGCGTACTAGAGTACTGTTGCAGACGTGTGCAGAATTGCATGTGATATATTGACTTAATGACATTCAACTGTACAGTGTTCTGCTGGACAATAATCACAATTGTGACTGATATCTGTAGTCACATACACATATAGCTGTGTTTTGTCACCCAAACCATTGGCAGGTCTATGAGCAATGGCATTGTTACATAATAGCCTACTTCTGACTGTTGGACATCTTCCAGGTTATCACAGTGATGTTAAACCCTACTGTGCAATCAACGTACTAATGTATGATGCAGCTATATTAATACAGTATCAATACTGATGTCCCTTTTGACACCCATTTATGTGTGCCATTGTTCAGATGTACTGCTGTAACAGGTTGAGAAGTATGATTGAGCAGCAAGACTGTAAATACAGTGTGCCATACTTACATTCAATAGAAATGTATTCCAGGTATAACCTGAGCTCATGTATGTATGCATATGTTCAGCTGGAAGGCACAAAACTAATCACATGGATTTCAAGCCGCCAGGTAAATAGGTTGTGCATGTTGCACGTGTGTTAAATCAGTGTCAGTGCATACAACAGTCATATGTGTACAGTTTTGGTGGTTGCATTGCTGTGACACTGATGTGGGTACTGGAGTAGGCATGATTATCAGGTATTAATCACAGAAGTGTCCACCTGTGTTATGAGTCTCTGTCCATGCCTGCCACTACCAGCTATCTCAACACCTATATACAGTGGATATCACAAGTGCACACACCCCTGTTAGAATGCCAGGTATGTGTGCTGTATGACAATCAGACCACAGAAGATAATTTAATAATGTTTCTCATCTTGAATGTGACCCCTAACCTGTCCAGTTCCATTGTAATACAAAGGTGTTTCTAAGAAGGTGAGCAACTATTGCCAAGTGAAGATGTGCCATGATGTTAGAGTCCAGACCAAGATGGATAAATGCTGTAACCATCTCAAGAGCTGCATACTCAAGTTTAAGGGTGTTCACACTCATTCAACTGGCTTATTGTACTGAATATTATTTCCATATATTTTCACGAACCAGATTGTTATGTTTTCAATTGAATTGTACAGGCTATAGGTTACACTACTGGTGGGAATTGTTATGAAATGAGTCATTTTGGTGTCATGTTTCAATTGCACAAATACCAGGCAGTGTATCAGAGGTGTGTAGCCTTTATATCCACTGTAGCTATATGGATACAGCAGTACCTGACCTGTATAGCCAGCCTCCACCAAGGTAGAGTAATCCCCTTTGTTGGACAGCAGCAATAAACAAACCACATAATAGGTTGCTACATTGGCTGTACAGGGATACATAGGTGCAGCCAACAACTTTGAAGCAAGTCCACCTATATTGGAGCAAGCAGATAAGTTCACAGGTGATGCCCTGTAAGGCTGACTATGACTATGAATCGGACATATCCACAAAGCCAAGGACAACTGCAACCATGTCTCCACATATGTTGTAAGTCTCAGATGAAATAGCAAATAACACAATTCACCCTGGACTGGGGGTAAAGAACACCTCATACACACATGCTGTGGATATAGGCAACCTGCATCACACAGATTAGGTGGGAATATCACCACCCTGTCCACCCCAGTCGTACATGGAGATATGCACATCAACCACACTCCTCTCCACAGCAGTTGTGAGCATGTACATATTTCCTACTGATGACAACAACAGCATGTCTCCATGGGGCATACTAACATCAGTGTCTGCCTCCTACATGAACTCAGGCATGTGCTCAGAGCTCCATCACACACCACAGTCAAACACAGACCTTGCACCATACACACACATCATCCACATGGAAGATGACCACTGTCAACCCTCTACACAGAATGGAGGATAGAGGATTTTACAATCAAGTGTCCAACATTGGGGGTAATAGGATAGCTCAGGGACAGGCATGTAATGCAGGCTGCTATAGCCATGATTGCTTAAAGGTTTCCAGGGTAATCTGGATTATTTGCAAGTAATACCCACTGTTGTTGTGCATATTGACAACCGTATGAGGTACTGTGACCCTTTCCTGTTCATGTCTTCCAGGTAACATGCAGAGTGCTCACCTACCAGCATTCTCTGTTGGGGAAATGGATATTATCACCCAATATGTGATTGGACATCATGCTCTGTCATGTGGACGGAGAGCCGAAGATGTGCGGGAGAGGACTACCCTGTGCAATAGTGTAGTCCACAGGGTAAATGATGCTGGACTGCACAGCAGAATTTACATGCATGTGCAGCATCGGACCACCAACCTCAAATGCCATGCCCATCAATGGGCTGCTGCTGTAGCAAGGGACTGGCTAGACAAAGGTGGGGGCCCAGCCATCCAGCCCCCACTGACACCCACCGAGGAGCTCCTCACCACATGTGGCAAACGTGCTGAATGCACGGGCCATGATGCTGAGGAAAGCATTGTGGAGGTGGGTTGCAGACACACGCACACACACGCACACACACGCACACACACACACACACACACACACACACACACACACACACCCTGGATGAGGAGCATGCAGGTAATGTCCCAGTGGGGATTAGTACACTAATGTATCAGACATACATGTATCTGTATCGTATCTACATGCATGTGTCAGATCCGATTGCAGTTGTGGATGGGGTTTGCTTATGCACAGAGGTGCATATCTATGGTGAGGACAGGACATTGTGTATTACTGTTAGTACTGTAGATGTGCAGACATGCTGCATCTGTCCTATACCAAGTCCACATGTGCGTCTGTTGACAATAAAACCCTCTCACAAATACCTAAGACCCTCTGGTCTTCATATGGGACAGCAGCCTGTAGCTGGTGGTTATTACATTGTTCTGTTGTTGCCTGGAAATACCCCAGGCCTGAGAAGTGCATGCAATTTACCATGCCACACAATCATCAGTAATAGCTATATTGCTTTATGTAATAGCTATATTGCTTGTTGTGCATGTTCTCTTGTGCTGGGCTTAACTGTATTGCATCACAGTGGTCACCACTGGGACCTATCTGACATAAATTCAACATTCCTGTAGCATACCTCACAACTTGTCAGTGCCAAGACGTCTGGACAGAGGCCAGAAAATTGTGCTGGACAAACGTCCTTAGATAAAGTCATGCGTGACACATTGTGTACACACCCCTCTTAAGATGTGAGGTATTCCTGTTACAGACTAATTAGGACCACAATATGACAGCCCACACCCTTTCCAACATTTAATGTGACCCATAACAGGTACAGTTCACTTGTAAAACCAAGCATCTGTACTCATGTATTGCACCTACAATGCAGGCCACCTGTGAGAGTGGCAGTCTTCTTATCAGCATGATGTTTCAGTCATTTATGATACCTCATGCTGTCATATGTGTCTGTACACTCACTGTGGCCTATTTGACTATACTATCACATACATGGACATTGTTAAGGCACACAGACCACTTCCGACCATGTATAGGTTTCAAACATATGGACATTACAGACACATCTGTACAGAGGACTGTACAATGGTTTAACCTGCTGCATGTGAGGCAGATGCTGTTACCACACAGTATAAATTAATGGCAGTTGGAGGTGGTCACCAGCCATGTATGGTATACACATCAAAATGGTATAAGCCACACATGAGCCTCACACACACAGTTGCCAGCATTAGTATTAGAACTCCTGTCAATCTAGGTATTCCTACTTTAGTGTTACGCAGTTATGAGATGTGCCACAGAGCTTATACATTTCCAACTCAACCAAAGGTACTTCTGAGGTGGATGACATCAACAGGTCTACTAAATTGGAGTGAAGAGAAGTGTAAAGGGTAATACACAGGTCAAAAATGGTATGAGCCAGACAGTACATGATTCATACACACATAGACACACACTTGCCTGTAATGGGAGTAGAACTCCTACCTATCTAGGTATTCCTATTATAGTGTTACGCAGTTATTGCACATGCTACAGAGCTTACTGAACTTTCACATGTCCAAAGTTGCTGACAACTGCACAGCTGCGGTAAAGTATTACAGGTGGCAGACAGTCTGCCTTCTTTTCCACCCATACATCATGCTAGTTTTTTCTGTCTTGCACTTCAACTAGCATTATGGCTTGGCACTTCACCAGGTTATTTTATTATGAAGCGTGGCACACCTGTGAGCCATCAGCAGTACTCGTTCATCACAGATGTCACCCCAGAACTTACTAGTTATGTCCACCTCTGCTGGCATGTTTGAAGGGCTGTTATTTGTGCTTTCACCCATTGACCTGGTGCACATGTCCATTCCAGGACACTGTTGCAACTGCCGCATGTACACAGACAACCCTCCCCTCTAAATTCCAAACATTCAGACCTGTGAGGGTGACCCATATATCATCCGATGTGGACATATGCACTCTCCAGCAAATAATGGACTAGCAGGTCAAGAGGATAAGATCAACACCTGCACCACACCATGTGGAACACATACCTTATCATGACACCCACTTTGACTGCCATGAAAAGCCACACACCCACCTTCCTAGAGGCACTCAATAGACATATACCCAAACAGCACAGGCCAGCAAGACAGACACCCACTCAGAAACAGTGGCATGGCACATGCCAAGGGACACATTTTTAACCTACAGTGAACCCCCAACCTAAGCCCCTAAAGCTAACCACTTTGCACAATACAGTGATCATGGGTAACTCAATACTGAGCCATACACATTCCACTCACTAGGTTGAATATGGAGCAGGTAACAGCCAAATATCAATCACATGCCAGCATCTAACACATGACACAGCCAGTCATCTTACCCCACAACAACTACGAGTATCACTCCATATCCATGTGGGTGTGAATGAATTTGGACGCACCTCCCTGGACTACATGGCAAGATACATATTTGAACTCTCTATGTGACTCAGGCAGGTGTGACAATAGCCACGGGCAGTGTACTGCTGTCACCCAAAATGATGTTGCAGTACTTTCAACAGATGGTTGACTGCAACATTGGCTTACATGTAATTTGTCATTCTTAGGGGATCCAGGGCCTCTCTGCCTGGGATGACACGATTGCCAGAACCCAATGACTTGCCATGGATGTCCTACATCTGTCACCACTGGGTTGCCAGGTAATGGCTACATGTCTTGCCACCCCTATGGTGCCTTATGCTGCTCAACAGTGACATCTAACTGTCAGGATGCAGTCAGTCATAGCATTTGTTGGAATGGAGGACACATGTCTGCTGTAGTGGAGAGATGGTTTACAGCAGCAGACAGCAAACCTGCAGTATCAGGCTATGACACATTCCACAGCTATCAGCCCCCAAACATGGATCACACCACAGCTCCATAGGTGGTGTTGTCTCCATATTCATTATGGATAGGAACACCTCCAGACTAGCATCCCATCGTAATGCATTGGGGATGCTTCCAGTACAACTGCCTTGGGGTAATGGTACTATCCAGATGATAGCCTGCTATGGGTCCACATCTATGTCCCTATACTGTCAATGCACATTCCTCAACACCCTGCTATCTGTGGTGGTCCAATGCAACACTGACATAGTACGAGTCTTCAACTACCCCTCCATAACCTTGGAAATGTAGCCAATCATCGGTACAGTGGCCCAACACTTCTGAGATTCATCATTTCCATTGCCCCAGGCCAGCTAATACTGACCCATAGTAGAGGATGCAACAGCCATGACCTGTGTTGACCACTTAAATATGGGACCATTGCTAATCCCCAGATGTCAATCCCTGTATGGTGAGATTCATACAGGCTGTAATCAACATGGAACTCAGCATATCAGCCACCCCCCCACAAAGATAACCACCTTGCAAAAACTCTCCAAAGCTGACTTTGCAGCCATGAAAACAAGGGTGGATGTCTTCACTGCATCCATGGCAATGGGATGTAGCTGCATGACTGTGGAATCATACACATAAGCACTGTACAAACAGGTACATGAATGCATGGTACTAGCCAGAGCCAACAGAACCCAGACACTGTCCTCCAAACACTGGGAGACAATGTGATGGTCCCCTGCCATTACTGAAGTGTACATTGGAAGGAGGACACTGTTTCAGGGAAAGGTGGTGTCCCATGACTGTTGAACTCCCTTTTTAGCCTCAAACACAACTTTGGATCCCTCATGGAGTCCCTGACAGGCATCTATGGTAGCAGAGATACAGCAGACACTGATGACAGTCACAACAGCCATGATCGTTACATCTACACCATCCACAGCATTAAAAACAAGTTCTGCGAGTTACTCCACAAAGCTAATACCTATTCTGAGACAAAAGATATTGGCCACAGTCTTGGCAACACATTCAGTCCCAGCTTTACCACTCTCTTCCCCCACAAGTGAAGTGCTGAGTGAATGTGTTCTCACATGCTGTATCCCATGTCTGTTCTAGGCATCTATGTTTCACCAGGATATGGCCCTGCAGCAAAGACAGAGGGTATGGCAGTGTAGTGACACATCCATCATGTCATAGGCAGGGTGTAGTATGTGCATGGTAATTCCCAGTTTGTAACACAGTGACTGCATATGCCTCAGATTATAGAGCTGCAGGTTGTACATAGGTACATGTTGATGTACAACATCTGTTGTAGAATGGAGAATGGTACATGTTCTGGTTTGGACACACCTTTGATTGCTAATAACCACAGCCACAGGGGATATTCATCAATCAAAAACACTGGGATTACTACACACACACACACACACACACACACACACACACACACACACACACACACACACACACACTTGCCAGTACTGAGCTCATAGGTGTGTAGTATGTGAATGGGCCTGAAGGTTCTACAAGGCTAGACCAAGGGAATACCTTGGGATCAGGCCACATGACAATAGTCCCCATTGTGGCTCAGGGGTGTAGTCACTGGAGTGATCCCTAGGTGTGGGTATTGTATTCACCATCTACTCATCCAGGTTTCTATTGTGGGTGGCCAGTGATGTGCACAGCTTCCCATGTATGTGGAAGTGTACTTGAGGTCTCTGCGGCATGTTGTGTGGACAGATTAGTATCTTCTGATGCAGCATTCTTAACCAAATTTAGTGAGATCTGGCTATGTAAGTGAGGTTGTGATTGCACCTACAGTGACAGTATGATACGGGTATTCAGTGGAGTTAGTGGCTTCTGTCCATACAGGGCATGTGTATAAGGCATGGTATTCCCTTTGTGGGGTACATTTGCTGACTCTTCAGTTGTTGTAGGCGTCCAGTGGGGAACATGGCAAAAGGGCTACTGTACACATTTATTTGGCCACTGAGGGGATGGAACAGAGTGTCATGTCCTTTTACTTGCTGGATAACACACAGTCAGGAGATGTAACACATCAAAGTACTTTCTGATGTCAGTGGCACTGTTGTAGTCAACAGGCATGTAGTCCACTGCTATAACATCATGGGTACTATCTGTGAGGCAATATGCAGTGGAACTACCAATATAGTGGTTGTTGACTAGCCAAGTGTGTTTGTGTATGATATGTGGGTGGAGAGTGGTCTCTGAATAATAGAAGGGTTGCCTATATCATTCACTAATCCATTCTATCATATTTAGGGCTATGGATTGTCTACACCAACCCTTCCTGTGTTTTACATCTGTTGGCCTTGTAATGTGGACATTGTGACATATACTAGGTCCTCAACATAATAGTTTAGCAAACCCACCCCCATTGGATCCTTTTATTACACAATCACACCAACCCCCACACACAGGATACTGATAACAGACACACACACTTGCCAGTACTAAGATTCAACCCCCTACCTAGCTATGTGTTGCTACTACAGTGCACCACATTTATCACATGCACCACAGAGCTTGTAGGATGGATGTTGTCCCAAGGTACTTCTAAGGTGAGGAACACCACCAGCCCTTGTAACTACTGGCATTGGGTGATGCAGTGGGTGAGAAATTCAAAAAAATATTTTACCCTACACACACATTTACATTTGCCAAGGATGAGGTTCAAACCTCTGTCTAACAATCTTTTCAGACCATTATGTTATGCATTTACCACATGCACCACTGACCTTATTTGGCTTAGGGTTGGCAACAGGTACTTCTAAGGTGGATGATATCTGCAGGACTGCTAATGTCACACACTGATATCTGTACTGGGTGTAAATGGGGCCAAAATCTTTGAGGTATGGACATACATATGTAGACACACAAACACTTGCCAGGGATGAGATTCAAACCCATACCTATGTAGTTATTGCTATTACATTGTTCTGCATTTATCGCACGCACCATGGAGATTACATGTTGGAGATGTGTGCCAAGGTGTCTTTGAAGGTAAGTGACATCAGCAGCAGTGCTAAAGGAGGGGTATGGGAAGTGTTTTAAGTGTGAATGACCACAAAATCAGGTTTCCACAAGGATACACACACTCTCTTACACAAACACTCACATTTACACAGTTGCCAAAATCAGGATTGGAACGCCTAACCAGTTTGTTACACTACAGTATTACACAGTTATCGCATGCGCCACGGAGCTTATATGTTGGAAAGCTGTCCAAAGGTATCTTTGAAGGTGAGTCACATCAGCAGCAGTGCTAAAGGAGGGGTAAAGGGAGAGTAGTAAGTATGAATGTCCACAAAATCAGGTGTCATCGAAGACACACACACACTCTCTCACACAAACAAACACAGTTTTACAGTTGCCATGTCTGGGATTAGAACTCCTACCTAACTAGCATGCTACAGTATGGTATTACACAGATATTGCAAGTGCCACTGAACTTATATGTTGGAGACTTGTCCAAAGGTATCTTTATAGGTGAGTGACATCAGCAGCAGTGCTAAAGGAGGGGTAAGGGAAGTTTAGTAAGTGTGAATGTCCACAAAATCAGGTGTCAACAAAGACACACACACACTCACACACACAGTTGCCAGGACCAGGATTAAAACTCCTACCTAACTAGTTTGCTACACTACAGTATTACACAGTTATCATGAGTGCCATATAGCTTATAGGGTTGGGACTTGGCCAAAGGGTTATTTCAATGTGACTGACATCAGCAGGAGTGCTAAAGTAGGGCAATGGGAGGTGTAGTGAGTGTGAATGGCCTTAAAATCATTCATCTCCAAACACACACACATACACACACACACAGGCACACAGACACACACACACACACACACACACACACACACACACACACACACACACACAGACACACACACACACACACACACACACACACACACACACAGTTTAACAGTTGCCATGTCTGGGATAGGAACGTCTACCTAACTAGTTTGCTACACTACAGTATTACACAGTTATTGCGAGTGCCACAGAGCTTACAGGGCTGAGATCTGGCCAATGTTTTATTTCAAGGTGACTGACATCAGCAGGAGTGCTAATGTGGGCAATGGGAAGTGCAGTCTGTGTGAATGGGCCATAAATCAATCCTCTGGAAACATAAACACATACAAACACACACTCAGTCACACACAACTTTACATTTGACAGGGCTGAGTATATAAATAGTATATGAATACTGATTTGTACTATCATGTTACACAGTTATCACAAGCACCACAGACACTAGAGGGCTGAGGGCTACCAAATGGAATGTCTTCAGTGACTGACATCAGCACATCATGTGATATTGGACAATTGGATGTGTAGTGGGTGGTACAGGCCTCATAATGGAATTCTCTCTATCACTGTCTGTCTCTCTCTCTCCTCCCCACATTTCTGTATGTGCATGTTTGACATATTATAGTATGTTTGCCTTGGATATGTATGAGTATTCCTATCCAATGTGTGTGTGAAGCATAAATGGTGTACAATTTGGTGTGTGTGGACAGACATCTGCGAATGACAGATATGTATAGTCCACTGTGTTGTCAGATATGGGCTTAATTTCTCTAAGTGTAGGAGTATGCCCACTATGACCTTCTGCATTGAGTGTGTGAATCCATTCCAAGGAGGGTTGTACTCCAGTCCAAGGTTTGGTGTTCTTCACCTACAGCTAGCAACCTGTTTCTGCAGGATATCTGTAGATAGGCTGACAATATGGAGACACAATGGGTGACAGATATGGGGATACTGTAACTATTGCTGTCTGTGCTGCTTGGGATACATGGTTGGTGTTAGCAGAGATATTCAGAAATATGTACTGTTTTACATCGTGATGTATTATGTCATCAACTACTGACAGATATAATTATTTTCTCACCGTTATTTCCTGGAAAATACAAGATGAATGAAGCTGTGTCCAGTATTGTGGTCCACAGCCTACACATTCTTGTACTCTCCTTCCATTATGGAGGGGTAGCTGCAGACACTTACTGATGGGTCTCTGTAAATGGTCGAGCACAGTGGCACTATGGTGGCTGAGGATCCCCTTCTTGTACATATATTGACTTAACAGAATGGCCATATCCTTCTGTGGCCATACCTCTCAGCTGTACAGATTCACCCAGGTTACCCAGAGGCAGGGTTCATATATCTGGTCAGTTCCCTTTCACATTGTGGTTTATGAGCAGGTTTGTAGACACCCATTACTGGGTTTGCAGGCAGGAGTAGTATGGGCATACATCAGAGTTTCAGACCTCACACACTCCATGACGTCCATGCTTCTACATCTCCCACTCTGTTATTCTATCGTCTTCCTCACATTATGCAAGCAATATCTGAGAAGTATCCCTATAGTTGGCCCTTTATCCCAGCGGTATTTATGGATTGGTGCACAGTTCATGCAGTGGGACATGGGGGGGGCATGCTACTAGGAGTTGTCAACATGGCCTTGCATTTGTATTCTGTTGACTGTGTTAGGTTGTTCGTTGGGACCCCATGAGATACCATACATTGCCACTACGGGTGAGGAACAGGCCTTTGACAGAGGACTGTAGGCCATATGGTAGTGATGCACGTCATCTGTAGCAGGCCAGTGCATTCTGTCACTCCTACATTCCCAGGATGCAAGCCAGTGGATTCCCCTGTGGTGACAGGGTAAGTGTGTGAGATGTTAATGGCAGTAGTCCCTGTCCATATTGATCCATTGGTCAGGATGCAGGCAAGGTGCTGCTTACAGCTAGGGACACACCTGCATAGGACACTTCTTCAGCATGCTACATTCTGTGTGTATTCCCATACAGACATGGGGTCATACTGTATTCATTTCCAACAACAAGGATATGACCTGTGATAAACCTGTGGCTGATGGTGGAATGAGCTGAGTGTATGTGTGATATGGAAGCTACTTGCAGCTGACTCACAGATATACCTGGGACATTCCCCTTATGCTGCCTTCTGTAGGGACATAGACAGTCTCTCATTACTTCATAACTGTGCCTTTTGTGGTCTGCCAGTGATTGGCCAGACTACACATCAGTATTTCATACAACATGGACAACTAATGTGCTGCTAACCTGTATGTGCAATTTCAAAGTTGTGTGCAGTTGACAGTTACATTTTATGCACTCTGTCTAGTGTACTTCAACCTGTTTTCTGTGTGTATGTATGGGCCCACATTCATGGCATGTCCATCTTTCAGACAGTGACAGATATTGACATCTGGACAGTGAGTATGGATGACTGCTGACATGGATATTGCTGAGAAGCATTGTAGTTGGCATTGCAGTTGTCAGAACATGGCCCTGCCAACCACAGTACTGCCTATAGGCCTCTGCGACACAACCCTCCATGCCTACATGCTGACCACTTCCAGACAATACTGAACACACAACAACCTAACACACAGACCCCTGCATATTGCACACATGCAAAAATCTATCCTATGGATTGGGCCAGCTCGGGTAATTTATGCTCCACTGATATTACTCCTCACACTTACAAGTTACTTCATTTCTACTTTGGATTGTGGGGAGGGGGGTACACCTGACAACTTTAAACATCTGCTATGACTGTACTGGTATTTCAGGTACTCTGTTAGCTTCCATTTCATATTGCATTCTGACCTATCATGCAGACAGGAGGCATATTAGTAGAGTACAGGTTTTATTGACCTACATTTCAATTTCAGACTTCTTACCCTTCAGAACTAACATACAACTGCCAGACCTGTTTAAGTCTGTCTGTGTAGGTCCGGGGGGGGGGGCTCTTCACCATTGCCATCAATTGGAGGCCTTAGCACAGTCTTTCTTTATGATCATCTACAACTGTCCTGCTGGCTGAGGCTGGTGGTGGGTATGTGAGTCTCACTGACATGCATGTGTGTGTCCTATGGATACCCATTTGGGCCACCACATATACTGTAGTGGGATTTGTCACATTGTCTAGTACTGCCTAGTATGTTGATACCAGCATTTGTTATGGATTTCATGCTGTCCATATAGGTGTCCACTATTTGCTGCCATCCCATTCAGTCACCCAATTCCCTTGCATGCTCAAGTCCATACCATAGATACAACTATCAGAACATACTACTCCATTCAGTAATTGCTAGGAAGAGTGACTTACCTTGTGGCTGGGCCAGTATTGAGGACGGTGCTGGAGGGCTGACTATGTCGGATGCACATAGTACACTCCCTGTACATGGTAAAGCACAGGTAGTGTCATGTTTGGTATCCCTTTTACTGTATGTGCGAATCAGAGAGAGGTGTCATTCCCTGAGTCCCTACCATGTCAATGTATGTGCTATGCGTTGCCTCTTTGCCAAGGCCTGGGCATACTGGGCATGCATCCTTCTGCCTACATTGGCAGGCTCAGGTAGTTCCTCCTCCGAGTCAATCTGTGCCTGTGATGGCCTTCGAAATAGTGGGGGGCTGTGTATCCTTGCGCTGTACTGTTCCTGCTGCAGCTGTTTCCACAGGATCAAATAGTGTGGCATGGCACATACTATGAGCATTTGTATACATCTAGCTGGACAGTACTGCAAGGCTCCACTGGATATGTTCAGGTAGCTGAACCATAACTTGAGCATCACAAACACATGCTCTATTGTGGTTCTGGTTTGTGCGTGTGCCACATTATGTAGTTCTTGTTCAGGTGTATGTGCATTTCTCAGGGGTGTCATAAGCCACGGAGTGCATAGCCAGCATCCCCCACTAGGTGGCCATCTGGGATGTCCCCACTGGCAAATGACTGGTACAGCTGTGTCACATGCCAGATGTGAGAGTCGTGATAGCTTCTAGGGCTGCTAGCACACACATTCAAGATAATTCCCTGGGCATCGCACACAAGGTGGCAGTTGATGGAGGGGAAGTCCTTGCAGTTTATGTAGACTCTTCACACTCACTGGGTGGTGCTTTGATGTGTATGTGCGTGTAGTCTATGGCACCCACTACCTCAGGGTATTCTGCTATTTGGTGGAAGAAATGCATATTGCTGGTCAACGCCTCATGAGTGTTGAGGAAATATATGTGTTCACCGGCATGTGCTGACATGGCATCCAGGAACTGGTGGAGTGCCCTGAATGCTGATGCCTGTGAGATCCCCATGATATCCCCAGTTGCCCTTTGGAAGGTACATGTGACTAGTATTCTTAAGCCTACACATACATTGCTATACACTGGGATGGGTTCCCCTCTGTTGGTACTGTGTGTGAGGCGGGGCCAGCACAGCTCAACAATTTGTTGTAGAATGTCCCTGTCCTTCCCATAGCACTCCACTATCTCCAGCTCATGTAGACCCTGGTAGGTTACCCTGGGTCGGTACACTTTTATCCTCCTCCTCACTGTAGGATGGTCGTCAGCATTCACATCCTCACGACCCTCAGCCTCTTGCACATATTAATGTATGAGAGTGACAGCAACCCCTAACATTTTGTTAGTTTTGTCAGGTAAAATTCCTCTGTCTGTGTACATAGATGGTGTACAGTTTGTGGGAAAAAACAGACTGAAAGGTGTTTGCATTGTTTATAGTAGTGTGCTAGGCTGCTGCCTGTGTAATTGGCTGCTTCTGATACATTTCACCTGCCAGCTATGCTAGTTCTCCTTGATTGCCTTCCTACTGCTGTTTTCCCTTCCCATTGTGTTCTCGTTTAAGCCCTGAGGCGTGCCACACATACCCAATGCTCAGATGTGAACAGAGCTGATATTTTCTGTTTGTTTGTTTTTTTTAAACCTGGTGTGCGGTGTGCACACCCATTTAGGCAAAGTAAACACTGCTAGACAGCCTCAGACACAGCCCTTTCCTTAGCTTTGCTTAGCTAAGGGCAAACACAGGCCACACAGCTCCTATAAGCTTACAGCATGCATGACACTCCCCCTTATGAGGTCATTCACCTCTTAGACTTATACAATGGTGTTGTTGCACCTACACGGTTGGACGCAAGCTAACACTGAGAGGAAAACTGTGATTCAGTATCAATCCCCTCATTTACATAAACCAGAATGCTAATTCATAGTTACCACACTTATACTGAGCCTTCCCGCTTAGCAACCACTATTCCCTGGTATTGTTGTCTTATGCGTGCCATTGACTATTATGGTAAAATGCTGATTTGGGTATAAAAGCTTATTTCCCCCTTTTGTCTTATTTTCGTGGTGATCCCGTTTGCACACCGCTGCCCTATGCTTAAACAGCTGAGACTGGCCAAAAAAATAAACCTGTTTAGTATAAAATTGCAACTATTTTTCATGCCAATGGCCATATATTTGGCCATCAGCATGCCTACTACATTGAATACATGATTTCTTTCTAGATGTCATGCCACTATTTTGTAATTTGCAGAAATGTATTTGGTTAGTAACCGAATGCATTTCTGCAGGTTACACTATCCCTGCATAGATGCCTGCCCACTTCCTGGATCACTAATTCACCTCATTTGCATGGTTTACACCAGCAAATGAGGAATAGTGTAGGAGCGCTCATTCACATCCTGGGAGCTCATTCCTGGATCGCTCGTCGGCCATATTGCGTGCAGCAGCTCTTGCACTATTCCTGCACTCCGTGCAGAGCTGTTGAATCCGGGGGATTATCTTTGCAGATAATTAACATAGAAAATGAACTTTGAATACTGAGATACTATACATAGACTAGACTCCTCTGTGATAAATCATATTATCGTGCTATTGGTTTATATGGATTACTCAATTAATGCAAATAGCAACCAGAACTGATTAAAAGAAAGTAATAAACCACTGTATTCATAGCTATTGAGCACAGACCCATAATTGAGATATACACATTATGTTGTGTGTAAAACCAGACATGTAACATATATAACATGATTCATAGCAGTATATCTTGTTTTCACTCTGTCATGTACATTATGAGCAGTTAATTGTCAATTGTATTCCTTAATAGCAGCTAAGGCTCCAGCATTCTTTCACATGATAGCTGGATTCTAAGGACATGAAGTGCATGGAAATTGTAAAAACATCTGGATCACAGCACATATTATGTAACAGTGTATTCTACTACATATTGTGAAAACAAATGAGAGAGTTATGCAGCTTCATCCTAGCTAATATGTGTATGGAATACAAAGATATGCAATATAGCTTGTTGCTAAAATATTAATATCTAAACATGAATGTGAGTTAAATGATACATAAGGGTAACATGTCTATGATACATGGAGGTGAATTAGAGGGCACAATGGAGGAGAAGGGATTATGTGAAAAGGAAGGAGGAGAAAAAGATGGGAAAGAATGGAATATATATTATTCTTACATAGATAAGTATCGTAATTACTTACGGAATCTTAGAAAAATGGAAACAATAAATATAGGAAGTCTGCATAAACCAATGATTGTGAGATGAGACTTGTGGCTGTGAGACATGGTATGCCAAAATTAAATTAAATTTTGTTAGGTGGGAGTATGTTGTATGGTTGCATACTTGGCTTCTGAGAGCATCTAGCCATTAGGTGGTGATTTCTTTTAGGCAAGGGCTTGAAATTTGCACTGCAGAATAATTTTAGATATTTGCTTTCCAAATGTGTGGTATGCACATTGCACAGGATGAAAAAAAACATACAGTACTGACGTCTTTGATATTTGTGTTTTTATGGAAATATGCACAGCAATCATTAACCACCACTGGAGGTCTCCTCCAAAATTACAGGTGTCCAGCTCCTTACACATCAAGGGATGGTGTTAGATACTTAGAGTTCCATGGGTCTCTGTTCTCCAGCTTCACTGTTGTGACCAAGTGTGATTCTTGAATGTTTCTGTACCTGGTACAATCACTACAATGTGTGGCACATTAGAATAATGCGACAATCAAGGGACGCAGTGATGGTGAAGTTCCTATTGGTGAGATATGAGCTACTTCACAGTAAGAGGGGTACAATAGTGTGTATTTGTATTTAAATATTATTGTGTATCTGTGGCATTTTCTGGTACTTCCAATACTGACGTGTGTATTTTAAAGTTTCAGAGGTCTCATATACAATTTCTTACTGATATTGATACTCAGACATGTACTGCTAAGTGCAGTATTAGATTTTGCTGGCCAGTGAGGTCTTCTTTTCAGAGTTTTGTGACTTTAGTCCACAACTGGACTCCTTTAATGTATGTGATATTCCATTTACAACACTCTTTGATTAACATGGTTAAGGACAATGGATGTTTGTGAAAATGTTAATCTACATACCTGCTGCATATCTCGCATCTTCCAGATAAGCAGTTGTTAAATGTATATTTTCTTCGGGTGTGCTGGGACTTTAATGAATTTTGTAGAACTGTTTATGTGATTTCATTGTATACTGGCTCAGTGTAACTGTGTACAACCATTATATATTCCAAAATATTTCCTGGACTGTGTATTGATTAAAACCTTATTCAGCATCTTACATCAGTATCATGTCTGACTTAACTGGTAATCATAATCACACCATTGTGTCCTGAGCCCCAATAAAATTAATAAATTAGTAAAAATACTACATAAAATGTATACAGAAACAAAGCAAAACTTAAAAAAAACACCTTTGTACCACTTTTAATGCATTGTTTATTGATTCAGCAAGTGTATGGCATCAGAAATACTCAGTCTATGGAATCTAAATCTCTTCCACATCATTAACAGAGCAGTTTGGAGGGACAAGTATCTCTTCCAGAGGATACAAATGTTATGGAACATACTCTCCAGCCCCATGAAACAAAGTCCAACCCTGTCCATTTTCAAGTTTAACTCAGATCTATGGATGGGAAACAGGAAGCTGAATTGAAATTACTAATGGACAGAGGTAGCTCCTAAATGCTTTACCACATGCATGGGTCCCTTCAAGTTACCTATGGTATGATCCCAGTTATTTTCAATTGACCATGGGATGGGTAATGCTAATCTACAAAAAATGGGAAAGGTTATTTTGAGCACAAAAAGGGAAATTGGTTAATCATAAAATGGCCTGCAATGGCAGCTAACCTAGTACTTACCTTTGAACCTATGAACCTGTGAACCATTAAAAAAATAACTCTATTTGAAGCTATCACCTATTTTAATAATGCATTTCCAGACAACCTGGAACTACTTACTTCACCCCAAAGGAAAAAGAAAGTTAAATCCTTACCCATTCTTTAGTTATTAACTACACTGTATTAACTAATGTGCATTAAGAATGATGCATGGAAAGCAAGGCAGCTCAACAATGTCAGGCAAAGT
Source organism: Protopterus annectens (assembly GCF_019279795.1). Lineage (NCBI taxonomy): Eukaryota > Metazoa > Chordata > Ceratodontiformes > Protopteridae > Protopterus > Protopterus annectens. Next base: position 1,279,971,998 of record NC_056737.1, read on the forward strand.
CCTCAAAACTGTCTATGTTTATGGAGTCAATCAAAACTGTATCCAAAAAAGCAAAGAAACATATTAAACTACCATAAGACAATAGCAAGTCTTCTAAAACTTTCTTGTCTATGGCAAATGTAGAATAATAGTGTGTGTGTGTGTGTGTGTGTGTGTGTGTGTGTGTGTGTGTGTGTGTGTGTGTGTGTGTGTGTGTGTGTGTGTTGTCCCTTTAAGAAGCACTTCAAGGACATCACATGCATAAAAATAGCAGGCACATGATAACTTTGAGAGTGCAGCCAGAAAGTGAGCATGTATGAGTGTGATAGCTAGTCTGTTTATAAGTTTATCTAAGTTAAAGTTATTAAGCCTCAGTCCTGATGTGTTTGACATAATAAAGCTCCTTGAACAGAACCCATGAAGGCTTGTCTGTTTTATCCTGACTGGACTAGCAACATGGTGTCAGAACCAGGATTCCAGAGATTGCTTTTCAGAGCTATGAGGTGCAGAGTTAACAGGGAAGGTAAACTAAGTGAACCGAGCACAAAAAAGGGCCAGAAACAAACCAAAGGCAATGAAACTTGCATGAATGATTTATTTTATAAAAAAAGATAAAATGGAGGATTGCAAGGGCACAAACCACATTATTAAACAAGAAAGAGGCATGAAAAGTTTATTAATTAAACAAAATGTTTAAAATTAAGATATTTGATAAAACAATTATCAGAAAAGCACATAAAGGGTTTGGAATTACCTAGGAATTGCAAAATGAGCATGTTTAAAGCAAAATGGGCATGTTTAGAGTAAAACGAGCACAAGAAAACTATAATGGGCATGAAAAAAGATTAAAAAAGCAAAATGAATATAATAAGGGCAAAAAGGGCACATTAAGCATAAATAAAGCAAGGTGACTGTATGTTTTTTAAAACTGCTGTGTTTTGGCATAAACTGCTATTTTGTACTGATTGAAGCTATCAAGGGCATAACTAGAGTTATTTGAAGTGTTTCAAAGTGTGTAAAAGTGCTTACAGTGTGTGTGGTTATTACTGTGTATTTATTCCAAAAAGTTTTTTTGTGTGCAAAGTGCAACTATTTCATAAAGTGCAGTCAAAATAAAGCCATTTCGAAAAGTTTCTTGTGCTGGGTGTGTCTATTCACAAAGTGCTGCCATTACAACCCCGGGATTCATGAAGTTCGGCGCAAGGACGGTTTTAGCCTTGTGCTGAACATCCTCATTACAGATAGTGCAGCAGCGCCATATGAATATTTATGAGGGCGCATTGCTGCACCCTCGATGTGCACAGCAAATGTGCAAGTGCAGGGGGCGTGTTTAAGTGCTCTACGGAGGCAGAAATATGCCCCCACAGTTGCACAACCTACTACACTTACTATTAGAGCCCACCTCTAATAGTAAGCAAGTAATTCAGTGTCCATGGATACTGAAATGTATGCTAAGCATACAAGAGTGTCCACGAACACTGAAATAAAATGAAAGTAGTAAACACACAAGCACGTAGCAGAATGTTGAGCTTAGAACTTTCACAATTAGATTCCCCGTGTCCCTATTTTACATTTGTATTGCTTCAATATCGAAAGTGTAAGCGAAGTGCAGCATGTTTGCACGTCGCTGCCCCCTGCATAGCATAGCTTACACATCAAAATCAACCAAATACAGAAAACATTTGAATTAACGTTAACGTCAATAGTGTAATGGTTAGAGCATCCACCTAACGAGCAGGCATGCATGATTCGAGGCCAACTATAGCACATATCATTTTCCATGTGGAATGTCATTTTGCTGTATAACCTACAAAATAACATGTAAATGTGAACTGGAGTACTGCATGAAATGTTTAACTAATGTCATGCAATCAAAATGGTAGTGTCATAATGAATAAGGCACTAGTAAGCAGGTGTAAGCACGAATAGGCAGTAGTAAACATATATAAGTACCAGTAAGCAAGTCTGAGTGCGCTTGTGCGGGTGTAAGCAGTGCCCAGCATAGGAAATGTATATAATTATGTAGATGTATGTGCATATGTATGTTCAGATATATATATATATAAAAAAAAATATATATATATATATATATATATATATATATATATATATATGACGAATGAACGTCGTAACAATAAAGCATACAAAAAGAATGAAAAGGGAATCAACAGCAACCCCAGTATTATTTAGTGCTGTCAGTGTATGTCATACCCAGCTGGGCAGGGGTGAGCAAAGCACTGCTACTCACACCACAGGCAGGATACTGCCAGTGAGAGTAACATTGCTGATCTGCTAAATCTACTTAACAAACAATCACAGGGTAGTCCCTGGTGGGATTACCCAAAATTGCTAGGATGGTTGGACCTCCTACCATTACACAAGCAAGGGCAGGTATGTTCAAGGACTAAATGGTGGGAGAGCCTAATAATACATGGGTGGGACAACATACGTGTAGGGCCCCTAATGCTGGGGAGAGGGCAATGTGTGGAGGTGTGTCATGGCTGTGAAAGCAACCAGAAAATGGATGGTTTGCGTGTATGTCGAACTCGGGTGGGGTGGAGGAACTATAGGTATGAAATTATGGATCCAGGCATGTCAGGGTTGGATGGCCTGGTTCTAATTGGCCCGCCTCATGGAGGTCAGCGAGTTTGTTATAAGTATATATGCATACACACATGCATACATCTGTATGTAGAAGTACATTCCCCGTAACACATTCATTCCTTTCACAGACATAAATAACATGAAAGTGCCTCTACAAACCTCGACAGTAGATAGAATAATAGTATGTGCATAAGAAGGAAGGGATGAAACTGCTAAAATGCAGAAGTGTGTACAATGTTGCTGTTCTCAAAAAATCAAATGTGAGGACTTTCTCACACATAGAATCATTCCTGTGATCTGCCTGCTATGGCAACACCAATCACTTCTTCTTTTGGCTGCTCTGGTTAGGGGTCACCACAGCAGATCAACTGTTTCCATTTCTTCCTGTCCTCTGCATCTTGCTCTGTCATACCAACCACCTGCATGTCCTCTCTCACCACATCCATAAACCTTATCTTAGGCCTCCCTCTTTTCATGTTACCTGGCAGCTTCATCCTTAGCATCTTTTTCCCAATATACTCTGCATCCCTCCTCAGCACATGTCCAAATCAACGTAATCTTGCCTCTCTGGCTTTGTCTCCAAACCTTCTAACCTGGGCTGACCCTCTAATATACTTATTCCTAATCCTGTCCATCCTCGTCACACCCAGTGCAAATCTTAACATCTTCAACTCTGCCACGTCAAGCTCTGACTCCTGCCTTTTTGTCAATGCCACTATCTCCAACCCATATAACATAGCTGGTCTCACTACCATCTTGTAGACCTTCCCTTTCACTCTTACTGGTACTCGTCTGTCACATATCACTCCTGACACTCTTCTCCACCCACTCCATCCTGCCTGTACTCTCTTCTTCAACTCTCTTCCACACTCACCATTACTCTGAACTGTTGATCCCAAGTACTTAAATTCATCCACCTTCCCCACCTCTACTCACTGCATCCTCACCATTCCTCTACCCTCCCTCTCATTCACACACATATATTCTGTCTTAGCCGTGCTGACATTCATTACTCTTCTCTCTAGAGCATATCTCCACCTCTCCAGGGTCTCCTTCACCTGTTCCCTACTTTCACTACAGATCACAATGTCATCTGCAAACATCATAGTCCATGGGGACTCCTGTCTGATCTCGTCTGTCGACCTATCCATCACCATAGCAAATAAGAAAGGGCTCAGAGCTGATCCTTGATGTAATTCCCACCTCCACCTTAAACGCATCCGTCACTCCCACCGCAGACCTCACCGCTGTCACACTACCCTCATACATATCCTGTACCACTCTTACATACTTCTCTGTAATCTGCCTGCTACAGCAACACCAATCACTTCTTCTTTTGGCTGCTCTCTTTAGGGGTCACCACAGCAGATCAACTGTTTCCATTTCTTCCTGTCCTCTGCATCTTGCTCTGTCATACCAACCACCTGCATGTCCTCTCTCACCACATCCATAAACCTTATCTTAGGCCTCCCTCTTTTCATGTTACCTGGCAGCTTCATCCTTAGCATCTTTTTCCCAATATACTCTGCATCCCTCCTCAGCACATGTCCAAATCAACGTAATCTTGCCTCTCTGGCTTTCTGGCACTCTTCTCCACCCACTCCATCCTGCCTGTACTCTCTTCTTCAACTTTCTTCCACACTCAACATTACTCTGAACTGTTGATCCCAAGTACTTAAATTCATCCACCTTCTCCACCTCTACTCCCTGCATCCACACCATTCCTCTCATCCATCGCACACCCAACTTGTAGAGCATATGCACTAAGAACATTCATCATTACACCATCAATTTCCAGCTTCATAAACATCACTCTATCCGACACTCTTTTCACCTCCAAAACACGCTTAGCATACCGTTCCTTTAGGATAATGCCTATGCCATTTCTCCTTCCATCCAGACCATGATAAAACAATTTGAATCCACCTCCAATACACCTAGCCTTGCTCCCCTTCCATCTGGTCTGTTGCACACACAAAATATCAACCTTCCTTCGGTCCATCATATCAGCTAGCTCTCTCCCTATACCAGTCATACTGCCAACATTCAAAGTTCCGACCCTCACTATCACAGTCCTAGTCTTTACCTGCATTCGGGCATGCCTTCCCCCTCTTCTCCTACTTCGGTCAACAGTAGCCCAATTTCCGACAGCACCCTGTTGGCCAATAGTACTGGTGGCAGTCATTGTTAACCCGGGCCTCGACTGATCCAGTATGTATTTCTGTACTGTGGTCTGCATGTATGATTTGGCAAAATTTTACGCCGGATGCCCTTCCTGATGCAATCCTCCCCATTTATCCGGGCTTGGGACTGGCACAAAGAAATGCAATGGCTTGTGCATCCCCAGTAGCTGGGTTCAACGCCAATAACTAAGCCGGTCCTAATTGTAAAATAATTTCACTAAACTCGTACATTATTAGCTCTCATGTGTAATGTGTGCATTACCACATAGTCATACCTATTAATTTATTGTAGTGTCATGTTAACGAGAGTAATGATGTAATGACCTATATAGTCTAATCCTGAAATAAAGACATGTGTGTCCCAGGTGGGACAACCCAAAAATTGCGAATAATGTCCTATTGGTCACTCATTTCACCAATGTTTGTGGAGTAAAAGTTTGGGATGTATGAGGATACGTGGAGTGAGTCAACCCATTGGATGGGTCTATAGGAGTAGGGAGTGGCCAATGTGTAGTGGTGTGGATACACCATGTATCCAATTGGAGAATGGATGACTGCTGTGTTAGTGTAGTGTTGGGCTGAGTGTTTGGGGAACCAGGAGTCATGGGTATATGGTTATATATGCAAATAAAGCAGCACAGCAATAGTGTAGTGGTTAGAGCATCCGCCTAAGGAACAGACATTCCTGTTCCAAATCCCACTGCAGCACATACCATTTTCCATTGGTAATCTGTATATGAACAGATTTCGACATCTGTCTGCTGTATAACCTGCATAATAACAATTAAAAGTGAACTGGAGCGAAGTGTCAGTGACATAATGAATAAGGCAGTGGTAAGCAGGTTAAAGCATAAATAAGCACCAGTAAGCATGTTTAAGTGCGTCTGCGCAGGGGTATGCATTGCCTTCTTACAGACATATATATATATATTTGTGTGTATGTGTGTGTGTGTGTGTGTGTGTGTGTGTGTGTGTGTGTGTGTGTGTGTGTGTGTGTGTGTGTGCGTGTGTGTGTGTGTGCATGTGTGTGCATAGATATGCACAAATATACAGCTATGATAGGAAACAGCACACAAGAATGACATATGTTCACAGGCTATGCCAATGGAAGTGAGGGGCCCAAGCAAGAATCATATAACACGTAGCATGACCTCCCCCCCAGCCGGACAGAGGAAACATACACACAAACCCATAAACAGTGTAAATAGTCAACTGTTCCCCAGACCACAGTCAGGATACAACCTGGGGGGGTACATAGTGCACCCATGAAATCTAATCTTGGGATACCCCAAAAATTGACATATATCCAAAAGAAGGTGATACACAGACCATTTTGGCCAGGGTGAGTACATACCTGAAATACAAGGGTGGGAAAGCCTGATGACCCAAGGGTCGAGACAACGTATGACATGGGTCCCATGAAGTGGAGAGTGGGCAGCATGTAGTGGTGTGTTCAGACCTGACCAGCACCCAGAGTAAGGATGGGTGATGCAGAGGAGGTGCGGGTGGGGGAACTATGGGTAGCTAGTTATGGGTCTAGGCGTGCAGGTGTTGGCTGATGTGGGTCTATATGGACAGCCCCAGGGATGTAAGCAAAAGTGTTCATTAGGCAGAGGCGTTGCCCAACGAGCAGCCACACCCGCTACAAGTCCCACTGTAGCAAAGTGTAATCTACATGGCAAGGAACGGAATAACCAGATGTAGATGTATATATGTAGAGGTATGTGTGTGTATATCTACCCATAGCTACATGGAGATATACCTCTCCCTCTCCGTAGTACAAATGTATACATACAGAGATGACTACATATACATACCCACATGTATATGAGCATTTCTCCCCGGGCCTCCGCTGAAAACAGGCTCTGTGGAACCTAGTCGAACTTTCCCGGTCGACAAATGTTAAATAAATAAAATAAATAAATAAATAAAATAAAATGTAGCTATATACATATGCAGACACCCATACACCCATATGTCGTTAGATATATATATAGACAGCAATATATAAATATATACATGTATGCATACATATACAGATGTATCTGTATATAGTAATGTATATATGTATATATATATATATATATATATATGTATATATATATATATATATATATATATATATATATATATATGTGTGTGTGTGTGTGTGTGTGTGCGTGCGTGCGTGTGTGTGTGTGTGTGTGTGTGTGTGTAAATATAATGTTTATAGCTAGGATATGATACAGCAGTTACGAATTACATGTGTTCACAGGCTGTGCATATGGGGGTGAGGGGTCCAATCAACAAACGTGTAACACTTAGCTTCAACCCACCCACCCTAGCTAGATGGGTGAAACATACAGACACACAATAAAAGTAGACATACCACTGCTTCCCAGACAACAGGCGGGATACTACCAGTGGGAGAGACCTTCCAGGTCTAATCTTGAAACAAAGACATCAATGTTCCTTGCGGGACACCCCAAAAATTACTGATCACTGGAGCCAGTTCCTGTCATGAGTCATCAAACCAGGCTGTAGACGTACATGGACCAGTAGGTTGTGCAAGCCTGATAACCCATGGGTCGATACAACGTATGACATGGGTCTTGACATGGTGAGAGTGGGCAGTGGGTAGCGGTGTGGTTAGACTCCACCTGCACCCCCAGCAAGGATGAATGCTGTAGAGGAGAGGCAGGTGGGTGAACTATGGGTATGCAATTATGGGCCTAGGTGTGCAGGTGTTGGCTGGTGCAGTTGTATTAGGACCACCCCGGGGGTGTAAGTAATATTCCGAAATACAAGAACAAGTGAAAAGCACCAATAAAGCAAAGCAGATCCACAACCTGGAAGCTGGCTCTGGAAGCCCAAAATGAAAAGTTGATGAAATGCTGATATTCCTTCTTCCGCAAGGCAGAAAATGAAAGGCTGCAACTTGCATAAAACTTTCTTGCTTTAATAAAAAACAAAAATCTCCTCAAGCTCTTTCGCTCAGACTGGTGCTGAGCTTTTTCAAGATACCTTAGCAAGAAAGTTTTATGCAAGTTGCAGCCTTTCATTTTCTGCCTTGCGGAAGAAGGAATATCAGCATTTCATCAACTTTTCATTTTGGGCTTCCAGAGCCAGCTTCCAGGTTGTGGATCTGCTTTGCTTTATTAATATTCCGAAATAGGCAGAGCTTATGCCCATACCTCTCAACCCCTAAGAGCAAATCCACTGAACAGGACATAAACTGTTGGGGTAACAAATAAGGACCATACCTCTCAACTGTCCGTGATTTTCAGGGACATCCCTGATTTTGACTCAAATTTTTACTCTGTCCCTCTTAATCCCTCCTAAAACTAGTGACTTTTGGAGGAAAGGTGGCTAATTACCCTTAATGAATAATGACAATAATTAAGTGTTATAAACTCCTTTTACTTCAGACAATGTGTATTGATTCACGTACTCTGATTCTGTCAATGTTTCAAGTTAATAGCACTAATATTTTAAAAGTGTCCCTGATTGTTTCTTGACTTGTCCCTGATTCAGTTAAAATTTGTCCCCACTTGTCTGAGAGGTCTGATAGGGACAAAAAGCACATATTCCACTTGCAACCTTAGAAAGCTGATAGAATAATAGGTATGCATTAGCATGACTCGGCTGAAGGATGTGGGGTCCTAAACCCAATTACTTGTCTGTATTTAATGGTGTCAGTACCCAGGTATTTGCCAGACAGGTGCAGATTGTAAGAGGAACACAACAATAGTATGAAGCAAACTCTGGCCAGGCCATGGATTCCATACAGTCAACCGGCATGCTTACGCCTAATAGGCAGCCATTCCTAATATGGGTCCCACCGCAGCGCAGTCCAGTTTAAATGGCTAAGTATGGTATGACCATATGGGTCTTTGCATAACCCACTACACAACACCTACAAACATATGGTCACAACAACCCACTGTAGGCATGTAAGCCAATGTAATAGACATCAGAAGGTATTATCATAGTCCTCACCCCCACCCAGGGGTGTGAGTATCAGATGCAAACACCAAATGCAGTGCATTTGCAAGTGGTGGAGCAAGCAGGTATAAGCCTGTTTGGGTGCCGGTATGTCAGTATCACACTGGTGAACCAATGTAGAGGCTAACTGAGTGTAAGAAACTGTATCCGGAGGTTAGCATTGCTTAGCTCCGTGCAAACTCACATACACACCCGCTATAAAGTGCCTTAATCACTCTGTACCCAACAGTGCATGTTCTGGCCAGCAACAAAATAACCAGCCTCTGCAAGGCTGGAACTCTGGACCCTATACATCACAGTCATAGTAGTAAACCACTACGCCATGATAACAATGCATATAAAGGAGGTATCAGCAAACTAATCCTCACAACAGGGAAATCAAATCAAATATGTGAACTGAATCTATGTACAGTGTAATGTGCTATAACCTGCCACAGACCATAAATATGTGAAATTGAGTACTGCAGTAAACATAGAGTTGAGGTGTCACTGTAATAAAGATATAAAGTCCCCAGGACCCCATACTGTGTATGTACACATGAATGACGGATACCAGACACATATATAACCTGTAATGAGTAAGACGTCATCGACAAAAGGTAAATATAATGCTAGATAACCAATAAGCAATGCTAACCGCAGCACAGCCCAACTAAGTAATTGTAAGCAATGTGTAGGGAAGCCAATACAATATGCCCACAGGTACACCTCTTTAAGCAGTGCCAACCTGAAGTAAGCAGGTGTGCCCATAACTTAGCCTTTTCGAAAGCGGCCAATTACGAAAAAGTGAGGGAATCCGGCCCTACTTAAACCGAAGAGGCAGGAGTACGGCTCATAACTGGTTGTAGCATCCCCCAGCAGGCAGAATGGCTGAAGTGGGAGAAGGCACTCTCTTTAGAGCACAGCGCTGGGTCATCCAGGGCCAGTAACAGGGCTTGCAGTACAAAACAGAGGCCTAGGACAGTCTCGCCTGTGACCTCACTAGCGCCACAGATACCCCCCGGACTGGTGAGCAGGTCAGGCACCATCATGCAGACCTGAAGCGGTGGAGGGGGGATGTCCTGGAACAGTGGATCCAGGAAGCTAGGCAGATGCAGAATGCCCTAGAACTGAGTAAGTACTCCTTCCACTACATAGTTAATAATTGCCTAGCTTGTGTATACTATGGATAGGCATGGTTAAATATCACTGTACTTCTCTGACAGCTGCAGATGAGCATGCTGCGAACCAGCAAGCCTATGATGCTAGGTTGCAAAGGATGCATCACGAGGCAGGTTAGTAAATAGCCTGCATGTACTGCCATAACAAATAAATGTAAGAGCCTCAGAAAGTGTTGTACCAGAATACAGCATTGTGCAATATGCTGCAAATAAATGTGTAACCCCTGCATCCCCTGCATTGCTTCTGTTTACTCTGCAGTCATATGTTATTGTACTGTTGCAGTTATTAAATAGTACTGTTGTAGTAAGCCGTGTTACCCACACTGTGGTATGCAGATAAAATGTGTATGAAGTGCTGTATAACAATGTCGTAAGTGCAAACAGGTCAGTCATATTAGATGAAATACATTGCAAAGCCTCACAACAATTGTTTGATAGCATAGTGTACAGCGATCTTAACTGTAATGCTTTTGTCACACACAGCAGGGCTTTGGATCCCAGGAGCGCCAGTGAGTTGTATGCATAATCATTCCACACAACTGCACACAGTTTGTTAGAATGTTCAGTGAGAAAGCAGTATGCATATATACACTTAACAACTGTACAGATTATGCTAGAATGCTCAAATAGAAAGTGGTATGCATATTCATACCCCTCAATTGTTCCAATCTGCCCAGTATGTCCTGATAAATGTCCCACATCACCTGCCTTTTGCCCTGTTCCCCTGACAAATTAGTGTGATGATCCAAGAAATGTAGGCAGCTGTAAATGACATATAATTGATAGTCAGACTTGTACATAGTCAGAGAATGTACATGCAAACATACCTTTCATCCAGCATCTCACCCAAAGTGTATGACAGCACTCAGCAGTCTCAAAACATGTTGCATTAACACCTGCATCTTGTCAAGCCTGTACGTAAGACACAGGTTCCATACATACTAATCTACAAACATACCATTGTACAATATAATGCCATTGTGTAGTGTAATAATACATGTAAGGGACAGACCACTGCAGTGATTATGAATGTTGTGAAAACTACAAGGATTTATTAGTTGTTAATTAAACTCAGTCTATCTCACCCCTACCATATGTGCAAAAATAACCAATTTACACAACTCATTTGGTATGTCTACACTCCTAACATTTGTTGGGACATATGTCCTATTGGTTTATAAATATTTACATCTGTTTCTATGCATGTGCCATGTTAAAATACTCCCATATTGGTGTCCTGTTGCCATCAATGAAACCTGCATGTTCTTGTAATGGCCACTGTTTACCCATATATGCATGTGTCCTGCCTGCTCTGCAACTATGTTATATCTGGTGCCCTGGGTAATGGGAATACCTATGCATGCTGTTATAACTAATTGTGAATGCTGTTGACTATTACTAACGCATATCTGCCTTAAACATGCTACAACTTAGCTTGTATAGAAAGGCCGCAGCGGACCCACCTGTCCCACCTCAGCTGGCCATGGCACCGGGCACAAGCACATCTGGGGCCCAGCCTGGGACCTTCTCATCTGTTGAACCTGCACCACCTTCAGGTGGAACTGCCACAGGGGATGGGGCTCAGCCCCCCTCCCAGAAGTGGGAGCGGACAGGAACCTGTCACCCATGATACAGTCCAGGCAGTGGTGTGTTGGGAGCTTGACAGGGAGATTCGAGACCACCTATGCCAGCTTGAGGGCCAAGTGGAACAACTAGAGGGTGAGCCTGCTCCTCCTACACAGCCCACAGCACAGCCACCTTCTGGGATGTGAAGGTGCAGTGGTGACTGCCCATGGGTGGGGACCTCAGTCCGACTCTATCCATCTGTGGGCTCATGGGCTTGCGACTTCCAAACACCCCTCCTCGTCCAAGGTGTTTCCCCCCACATGTGTCATATACCACACCTGCACACATCTTGTTTGTCTTGTCTGTCATCCTACCCAACCTATCCTCCTTGATCATACCTACTCTCCTTCCCCAACATCCTACTCTCACCTAAAATAAAAAAAAAGGGCAATCTGTTCCTGCAAAAAAAGCATGCCCCATACATAGCTGTCGATTTCAAACATGTGTCCACTGGACACATGTAAACATTTCTAATTGGCATCACCACATACTACTGTTGTTCTCACCCCTTTCTCATGATTGTGAGTGTCCAAATGTACCACCAAATTTATTGCATAAGCACAGCCGTTGCTGTAGAAGAAATGGACAGCTATGGACCTTCCCTACACCCTTCCTGCACATCTCTTGCTACCTTGCCTACTGTCTTTCCCTCTTTGTGCCCTTTTTTCACCACTTTCCTATCACCCCTTTTTCTTTTCTTTTAAAAAAATTAGCGTGGGAGTAAGCGGAAGTAAGCACTTTTAAGCAGTAGTGAGTGGGTTTCAGCCTGTTTGCACAGAGGTAAGCACTGCCTACACAAGTTAAGCAATCAAGGAGGTAACTGAGTGTAAGGAACTGTAACCAAAAATAACCACTGCTTACCGTCACGCAAACCCATGCACACTCGCTTACAACTCCTTAAAAGTGCCTTAATCACTCCATATCCAATGACCCTTGTTCTGCCCAGCAACAAAATAAATGGCCTCTGCAAGACTCAAAACCAGGACCCTGCACACCACAGCCAATGTGATTTACCACTAGGTCATGTCATATATACAGACATCAGATGTTATCACAAACATATCATCCAGCACAGTCATTCAACAGTATAGGAAATGTATTCCATCATGTAGATGTAAATGTGTGTGTTTATGTCCATATATATATATATATATATATATATATATATATATATATATATATATATATATCAAGAACATACCATGTGACAACAACAAAGCATTAAAATAGAATGAAAAGGGAAACATCTGCAACTCCTGTATTTTGTAGTGGCGTTGTCCTATGTAATATCAAGATTCCCTCAGACAGATATGTGTCATTAATACACGCAAACATTTGTACATTGGCCAAATACATTACTTTGTGCATTTTATTTACATTGACAAAACAGTTCCTGTCCAATCATGAGGTGAGAACAGCACTCTTGCAAGGTGCTGTGCAACATCATCATCATTAAAAAGTTAAATTGGGCTACCATAGAGGGACCAGTAGTAATGTGTGTACAATGGGGTCGTCTGCATCATGTGTACCTGGAACCTTTAGGAGACATCTGCATACCAGGATTGTGTACCTGAGAGAGGGGTGTGGACAACAGTAGTATGTTGTGATGCCAATTAAAAAGGTTACATGTGTCCAGTGGACACGTGTGTGAAATGGACAGCTATGTATGGGGCAAATGTTGTTCTGGGAACAGATTGGCCTTTAGTTTCCATTTTCGTAAGGTGAGAGATGGGTTGTTGGGGAAGGAGAGTAGGTATGCTTGTGGAGGATAGGTTGGGTAGGATGACAGACAAGACAGCATACAGGGGTGGCATATGACACATGTGGGGGGGATACACCTTGGACGGGAGGGGTGTTTGGCAGTCACAAGCCCATGAGCCTCCAAATGGAAATAGTGGGACAGAGGTCCCCACCCATGGCCATCCACCACTGCACCTTCATAGCTGCAAAGGTGGCTGTGCTGGGGGCTGTATAGGAGTGGCAGGCTCACCCTCTAAATGTGACACTCTGCCTTTGAGCTTGTGTATCTGTCCTTGAAACCCCTTATTGAGCCCCCTACGCATCATGTCCTGGACTGTCCAATGGCTGACAAGTTCCTGTCTGGACCTGCTTCCAGGGCAGACAAGCCCCATCCTCAGTAGTGGTTTCACTAGAAGGTGGTGCAGAGCCAACAGAGGTGGAAGTCCAAGGCTGGGCCCCAGATGTACTGGTGCCTGGTGCCATGGCCAGCTGAAGTGGGACAGGTGGTTCCGCCGGGACCTCCAATCCCATACAGCCTATGGTGTTGCAGTTTTTACACAGATCTGGTTTAGTAATCGTCAACAGCATTCAGAATTACTTATAACAGCATGCATAGATATGACCATCAACCCAACACAACAGATGTCATACATTTGCAGAGGGAGCACAACACATGCATATATACTGCATGACATCTGTACAAAGCGTAGATGACATGTGACAGCAGCTATGAACAGTGGCCCATTATTGGCATGTCACTGTGATAACCTCACACAGTGACTGTCATACTACTGTTTCATGTGATGTATGTCCAATCAGGGATGCAATGGCAGTAACTCTCCTCACTATCACCATGTACTGACTGCAATCCTCACACTATTCTTCTGCAGTTCACAGATGTGTGTTCTGTGAGTAACACAAGAAACAAATGGTTCCACACACACTGACCAGTCCACAGTTGACCCTAGAGATGGGGGTTTCCTCACAAACAGAGCACTGTCTTGTCAGTTATTAAAACATACAGACTAGCCATTACCACACACAACCTGTTAAACTGGCAGTAGTCTCAATGAAGCATAGCTACACTAACATGCTGTAGTCATGTCTAGCACATCACCTTCCTATCTTTAGGCTATTTTTCACTGTGTATGTTGTTTGAGGAATATTCAGATGTCATCTGTGATGCTGTTTATCAAACACCAGATCCAGGTTCCACTCACACTGACTGTCATGGGCAAACACCGACATGATGTTCCTAGATATTGTGCTGTGTTAAAATGCAATTGGCTATGGGAATGTCACCACAACTGTTCCACATGCAATCAGCCAGAGGAGGACTGCAATAGGTGCAGAGGTCATCACCTGATCATGACCATCACTTACAAAACACAAGCTGTTGCTGAGAAGGTGTACAACTCCACATCCACCAGAGAGTGTGTTGGAGGGACAGACAGAGGCAAAGTACATCAGAGAAGGGCTGCGAGACTAAAACCTAAGCATCATCTGTCACACACCTACCAGTACCAGGGTTCAAACTCCTGACTGACTAGCCATTACTATTACAGTTGCATGAAGTTACTCCATGTGCCACACAGCTGACATCGTGGGATGCTATAAGAACACATATGTGTGCTGGAGAGCGACATCTGCAACAGAGATATAGTAGACATACATTAGGTGTGGCACACATGGCTGTCCACATGAACAGATGTCATTGTCAACACAACCACACTCTCTAAGGAACGCAGACACATTGGCACACTTTGGCAGGCTCACAAATACACTTCCTAACTACTATGTTTGCCACACTGCAGTAATGCACAGGTATCACATGCACCACAGAGGATATCCTGAGGTTCTATGGGCTAGGGCATGTGAACTTGTCTGACATCAGTCAGTATGCCAATGGGAGTTATACTGGGTGTGACTGTGGTTGGGAACATCATACCCCACATGCAGACACAAGGTGCCAG
>NC_056737.1:1279992246-1280129746 GCF_019279795.1 Protopterus annectens
CTCAGATCCAGACGTGTGGGCCATAAAACTGGTATGGACCATTTCAGGTGGTGGTGTCCACATATTCATAAAGGCTACTCACAAGTAAAGACCACTACTCTGACATAAGTCATCACAGATGAGTCAGGTACAGGTGACTGTGGCAAAAGCTGCATTCTAGGGTGTATCCTCATACATCCACCATCATGTTCTCAGACTACCAACACACATCCATACATGTGGTATGACATAGTATGGTAGAACAACAAATAACCTTCGATTGGTGGACTGTACCAAG
This sequence comes from Protopterus annectens, assembly GCF_019279795.1. NCBI lineage: Eukaryota > Metazoa > Chordata > Ceratodontiformes > Protopteridae > Protopterus > Protopterus annectens. The sequence continues at coordinate 1,279,992,524 of NC_056737.1, forward strand.
CCCTACATCAACTGCGCAAAGTACCCATGTACTGCCAGAGTTGCATAATGTGTTATGCAATGCAATTATACCACTGTTTGTAACCAGTTCAGCTGTACACATAGTAGGGGCCCTTGGATGTTGTCAGCATTAACACAGTTGACTGTTGCTGTACACCAGTAAACAACACCCTCATGGTTGGATATGACCTAAATGTACCTGCCCTGGATATGTACATCCCACACTCATACAACATAAATGAAAATACCATAGCTGTTGTTGTCCTTTCTACATACAGGTGGCTACATTATTTACACACATGTACATGGCAGATAGCCCCATGGCTGCTGAATGATAACAGTACATATGGTTTGATATCTGTGTTGACAGAGGTAATATTCCCTCTCTACTGGTCATCCATGACACCTATCATATCATACAACAATCTATGTGGCATATATGTCATTAGACATGTCCACCTAATGCAATACCTACAAACATACCCAAATAAAAGGATCATAGGACCTACACACATGGCCTGTATTGACAGACTCGGAAATACAGCTATGCTCTGTATGTTCCTGAGTAGTTACAGGTGATATGTCCATTACATGCACAGCCGTGTGTGCCCACAGCTCCTACATATACCCCATGTCAACAATTACAAGTCATGCATGCTGTGTGTTGTCTGGACATTAACCTAATTACCACAATAGCCAGAATGTACTAGGGTGAGATGTTTACACGCCACAGACCTCACACATGCTTGAATGAGTGTAATGCCTTGCTCAAACAGGGCACATTGCTGGCACTCTTCCAGTAATCATGAGGTGTGTGTGGCATATATGAAGTGCTCACTGTGGGCCATTAGAGTGCCCTGGCTTCACCATGGAGCTATCAAGTAACAGTTTGTGGGATCATGACATGGAATATTGCTGTGTGTGTGTCTTGTTGATATGTGCTGTTGGCATGAATGTAAACTTGGCTACTCAGTGAAGGTGGTTGTGTGTCTTACCAGTACATGAATACAACATCCATTATGGTGTAATTCTCGGCTAGGTTTCACACATGACGTGAGGAAGGTGCGGAATGTATCCTCTTGACCTGCTTGTACACTTACTGATGGAGACTGCATAGGTGCACATGTATTGATGTGTGTTTAGATCCAATGTGTGTGCAGTGTCTGATGTTTGAAGGTGACTGTTGTCTTAGTATATCATGCTGTTGCAATGCAGCCTCAGCATTGCCAACTGTATATGGTGATATGCTCAAAGTACAGTAAGCTGTACTTTAGGTATGGACAGATGTTTGGACATGACTACTAAGTGGTGGGGATTCTTTGCAGATGAATGATTACTGAGGACAGCTCACAGGTGTCTTACAACCATTCCTACATAAAACTGTGTAACTGCTACTCTATGGTTCTGTTAATTGAAGTAGAAGACACACAACTTAGAATGCAGTAAGGGTGACACAGAAGGTAAACCTCTTGACACCTGTAACAGTAACACATCCCCTGTGCATATATTGTGCATATGTCAGCACAGGTGGCAAAGGAAAGAGTCAGTTTGCTTTGTAGCACATTCAATAGTGCTGTAACTCTGTAATATATATCATGTGATAGGCAGGTGTTTGATTCACAGTACTGGCATGTGTGTGTGTGTGTGTGTGTGTGTGTGTGTGTGTGTGTGTGTGTGTGTGTGTGTGTGTGTGTGTGTCCATATATGCCACGTATGGTGGGGAATACATCCCACATGTTTGTCACTCTCCTGAACACTGTGATAGACATCAGTACAGAGTGAAGTGTAGAAAGAAAGGCATATGTAGTTGGTTGAATCTCACACATGTCAAGTGTCTGCATGTGTGTGACATAGGTGTATAGCTTTGTGAATGCCACAGTGTGTGTGAGTTTGTGTATGTATGGCTGTCCGGTCCCTGGTGTGAGGCTGTATTTTACCATAGTAAAATGTTAAGGCCCCCTCCCCCCATCCACTCAATGCAATATAGTATCCCTGTTGATGTCATCAATTTTAGAAGGGCATTCTAACCACCTGTAAACATGTACACCCTGGGGTGAGGCTTGTTGTTACATAGCCGACAGATGAACCACCCCACCCCACATTCACTCACTGCAATATAGTATCCCTGTTGATGTCCTCGATTTTAGGCCATTCTGACTACTTGTACATGTGTAATCTCTGTGGCGCATCTTGTATTTGCATAGTATTATAATGATGATTTGCACATACGCGGGGTTCTCATCCCAACACTGACAACTGTGTGTGTGTGTGGATGTGTTACTGTGTCTGTGAATCCTTGAAAGTGTGGGTGTGTTACTGGGTCTGTGTATCCCTGAGCGTGGATCTGTGTTCGCATCCTGTCATGAGACTGGGTATTACTGCTTCTCAATGAGAAGCCACTTTTTCCACTGGCCTTTACCCTTGTCATCTGCTATACCACTCTTTTACCTCCTCCCCACTCCAGGAAGCTATACTTATGAAGTCACAAACTATGGATGTGATGGCTCTTAAAACAGTAGCTTACTACAAAGTTATCATGCTCTTGGATCATTAGATCAGTAAACATAATTGAAACTTGGGAGATTAAAACTGCTATGTGGAAGTTACAAAGTGCATGCAGGTATTGTCATACAGACCTGTGAGTAGTCAACATTTACATATGGGACACTAACCACAAACACAGACATCCCCAGCACATGCAATTACACCTAAAAGAGGAAGGCAGAACATCAAGATCAACATGCAGTTACTGTTACACATGATACATGCTGTCAAATGTACCAAATGCATTTTAAAACTGTAATACATGGTATGTCCATTGCCTGTCAAACACTACTCAACAATATTAATCTACAATTGTCTTCCTAGCATGTTCACCCTGTGCATCAGACCATATGAGCATGTCCCTGCACCGATGATGTGGATGACAGGGATGCGGCACAGGCATCATCATATGCACAGGGTGATAATGTTTGCCAGACGACTAAGCTGCACCATTGGATGACATCATGTGTATGTGTTAGGGCCTATGATATCACTGGGCATGTGTGGATGTTATGCGTGTGTGTGTGTTGAGGTACCCTACATTTGTTTCTGGTGTGTGTGTGTGTGTATGTATGCACACAGGTCAGACATGTGGTTGGCCTACACTGGGGTATTATTGACAGCTGCAGGCTGTACAGGGCAGGTACTGCAGTTCATGGTATTTGGCCATGGCCACGTGACCTGTGCCTGACAGGGGTTGCACAGGCACTACCAGGCAGAGGTCCAGATTGGGTACTGTCTGATGACACATGTCCACTGGAACTGTGTCCCTGTTGGGACCGTCCAGGACCATGTGCATGTGGCCTGCTGTGTCCTGGTGTGGATAGCACAGCACCAGCTGCACTGCTGCTGTTACCACCACTATGGGAGCAGGCATGTGAAGTAGCATGTTCACATAGACCTTCAACAGGTGATGTAGCTGGCCTACATCCATGTGCCCAATGCCCCACTCCCACCAGATGTTCCAGCACAGACATTCCACGCTGGAGGATTGACATGCCATTGTCAAGGACTCCCACCATGGCTCCCAATCGTCTATCCAAGACATCTGCAAGACGATGGTGAGCATTTGCAATTGCCTGGATGTTGTCAGTTAAAGAACAGACAGCAGCCCTCTGAAGCCTCAGACCTTCTCTGTTGTGCCATTCAGCAAATGCCTGTGCCTTCATTACAGCCTGAAACATGTGTCTGGTGACACCAGCTGATATGCTTTATCTTGCAGGGGCATGTTGGCCAGAGGTCCTCCTATGAGCAGCGCTGGGCACATGCCTGTGTGGGACATCACCAGTCAGTTGGCTGGGATCATGGTGTGCAGGCACACCTTCAGTAGTCTCCACACTTCCCTGTTCCATGCTACCATTTGCCAACTGTCCTTCCTCTATGGCCACTGGTGATGGGGTATGTGTAGGCAGAAGAACTGTGTGCATGGATGAGGGGGATACAGGTGGAATGGCAACCAATGGCACAGATTCCAGATTCAGACCCTGACAACCCTGCCTGTGCCTCAATCATACTTTCATCATCACTGCTAGAGTCTGTGGGGACACTAACATCAGGTGGACCGCAGGAGGGCAATGCACCTGCATCAACACCTGTGAAGGGCAGACAAGAGCTGTACATTACAAGTTATACAGCACACCACACACACAGACACACACACACAGACAGACACACACAGACAGACACACACATATAGACTCACAGACAGACACACATGATGTTAGGAAGGTGCGGAATTTATCCTCTTGACCTGCTTGTCCACTTACTGATGGAGACTGCATAGGTGCACATGTATTGATGTGTGTTTAGATTCCATGTGTGTGCAGTGTCTGATGTTTGAAGGTGACTGTTGTCTTAGTATATCATGCTGTTGCAATGCAGCCTCAGCCTTGCCAACTGTATATGGTGATATGCTCAAAGTACAGTAAGCTGTACTTTAGGTATGGACAGATGTTTGGACATGACTACTAAGTGGTGGGGATTCTTTGCAGGTGAATGATTACTGAGGACAGCTCACAGGTGTGTTACATCCATTCCTACATAAAACTGTGTAACTGCTACTCTATGGTTCTGTTAATTGAAGTAGAAGACACACAACTTAGAATGCAGTAAGGGTGACACAGAAGGCAAACCTCTTGACACCTATAACAGTAACACATCCCCTGTGCATATATTGTGCATATGTCAGCACAGGTGGCAAAGGAAAGAGTCAGTTTGCTTTGTAGCACATTCAATAGTGCTGTAACTCTGTAATATATATCATGTGATAGGCAGGTGTTTGATTCACAGTACTGGCATGTATGTGTGTGTGTGTGTGTGTGTGTGTGTGTGTGTGTGTGTGTGTGTGTGTGTGTGTGTGTGTGTGTGTGTGTCCATATATGTCACGTGTGGTGGGGAATACATCCCAAATGTTTGTCACTCTCCTGAACACTGTGATAGACATCAGTACAGAGTGAAGTGTAGAAAGAGAGGCATATGTAGTTGGTTAAATCTTACACATGTCAAGTGTCTGCATGTGTGTGACATAGGTGTATAGCTTTGTGAATGCCACAGTGTGTGTGAGTTTGTGTATGTATGGCTGTCCAGTCCCTGGTGTGAGGCTGTATTTTACCATAGTAAAATGTTAAGGCCCCCTCCCCCCATCCACTCAATGCAATATAGTATCCCTGTTGATGTCATCAATTTTAGAAGGGCATTCTAACCGCCTGTAAACATGTACACCCTGGAGTGAGGCTTGTTGTTACATAGCCGACTGATGAACCACACCACCCCACATTCACTCACTGCAATATAGTATCCCTGTTGATGTCCTCAATCTTAGGCCATTCCGACTACATGTACATGTGTAATCTTTGTGGCGCATCTTGTATTTGCATAGTATTATAATGATGATTTGCACATAGGCGGGGTTCTCATCTCAACACTGGCAACTGTGTGTGTGTGGATGTGTTACTGTGTCTGTGAATCCTTGAATGTGTGGGTGTGTTACTGTGTCTGTGTATCCCTGAGTGGGGGTCTGTGTTTGCATCATGTCAAGAGCGGGTATTACTGCTTCCCAATGAGAAGCCACTTTTTCCTGGCCTGTGAATCTCTGAGCGTGGGTCTGTGTTCGCATCCTGTCATGAGACCGGGTATTACTGCTTCTCAATGAGAAGCCACTTTTTCCACTGGCCTTTACCCTTGTCTTCTGCTATACCACTCTTTTACCTCCTCCCCGCTCCAGGAAACTATACCTATGATGTCACCAACTATGGATGTGATGGCTCTTAAAACAGTAGCTTACTACAAAGTTATCATGCTCTTGGATCATTAGATCAGTAAACATAATTGAAACTTGGGAGATTAAAACTGCTATGTGGAAGTTACAAAGTGCATGCAGGTATTGTCATACAGACCTGTGAGTAGTAAACATTTACATATGGGACACTAACCACAAACACAGACATCCCCAGCACATGCAATTACACCTGAAAGAGGAAGGCAGAACATCAAGATCAACATGTAGTTACTGTTACACATGATACATGCTGTCAAATGTACCATATGCATTTTAAAACTGTAATACATGGTATGTCCATTGCCTGTCAAACCCTACTCAACAATATTAATCTACAATTGTCTTCCTAGTATGTTCACCCTGTGCATCAGACTATATGAGCATGTCCCTGCACCGATGATGTGGATGACAGGGATGCGGCACAGGCATCATCATATGCACAGGGTGATAATGTTTGCCAGAGGCCTAAGCTGCACCATTGGATGACATCATGTGTGTGTGTTAGGGCCTATGATATCACTGGGCATGTGTGGATGTTATGCGTGTGTGTGTGTGTTGAGGTACCCTACATTTGTTTCTGGTGTGTGTGTGTATGTATGCACACAGGTCTGGCATGTGGTTGGCCTACACTGGGGTATTATTGACAGCTGCAGGCTGTACAGGGCAGGTGCTACAGTTCATGGGGTCTGGCCATGGCCACGTGACCTGTGCCTGACAGGGGTTGCACAGGCACTACCAGGCAGAGGTCCAGATTGGGTACTGTCTGATGACACATGTCCACTGGAACTGTGTCCCTGTTGGGACCATCCAGGACCACGTCCATGTGGCCTGCTGTGTCCTGGTGTGGATAGCACAGCACCAGCTGCACTGCTGCTGTTACCACCACTATGGGAGCAGGCATGTGAAGTAGCATGTTCACATAGACCTTCAACAGGTGATGTAGCTGGCCTACGTCCATGTGCCCAATGCCTCACTCCCACCAGATGTTCCAGCACAGACATTCCACGCTGGAGGATTGACATGCCATTGTCAAGGACTCCCACCATGGCTCCCAATCGTCTATCCAAGACATCTGCAAGATGATGGTGAGCATTTGCAATTGCCTGGATGTTGCCAGTTAAAGAACAGACAGCAGCCCTCTGAAGCCTCAGACCTTCTTTGTTGTGCCATTCAGCAAGTGCCTGTGCCTCTATTACAGCCTGAAACATGTGTCTGGTGACACCAGCTGATATGCTTTGTCTTGCAGGGGCATGTTGGCCAGAGGTCCTCCTATGAGCAACGCTGGGCACATGCCTGTGTGGGACATCACCAGTCAGTTGGCTGGGATCATGGTGTGCAGGCACACCTTCAGTAGTCTCCACACTTCCCTGTTCCATGCTACCATTTGCCAACTGTCCTTCCTCTATGGCCAATGGTGATGGGGTATGTGTAGGCAGAAGAACTGTGTGCATGGATGAGTGGGATACAGGTGGAATGGCAACCAATGGCACAGATTCCAGATTCAGACCCTGACAACCCTGCCTGTGCCTCAATCATAATTTCATCATCACTGCTAGAGTCTGTGGGGACACTAACATCAGGTGGACCGTAAGAGGGCAATGCACCTACATCAACACCTGTGAAGGGCAGACAAGAGATGTACATTACAAGTTTTGCAGCACACTACACACACAGACACACACACACACACACAGACAGACAGACACAGACAGACACACACATATAGACACACAGACAGACACACATGATGTGAGGAAGGTGCGGAATGTATCCTCTTGACCTGCTTGTCCACTTACTGATGGAGACTGCATAGGTGCACATGTATTGATGTGTGTTTAGATTCCATGTGTGTGCAGTGTCTGATGTTTGAAGGTGACTGTTGTCTTAGTATATCATGCTGTTGCAATGCAGCCTCAGCATTGCCAACTGTATATGGTGATATGCTCAAAGTACAGTAAGCTGTACTTTAGGTATGGACAGAGGTTTGGACATGACTACTAAGTGGTGGGGATTTTTTGCAGATGAATGATTACTGAGGACAGCTCACAGGTGTGTTACAACCATTCCTACATAAACTGTGTAACTGCTACTCTATGGTTCTGTTAATTGAAGTAGAAGGCACACAACTTAGAATGCAGTAAGTGTGACACAGAAAGCAAACCTCTTGACACCTATAACAGTAACACATCCCCTGTGCATATATTGTGCATATGTCAGCACAGGTGGCAAAGGAAAGAGTCAGTTTGCTTTGTAGCACATTCAATAGTGCTGTAACTCTGTAATATATATCATGTGATAGGCAGGTGTTTGATTCACAGTACTGGCATGTGTGTGTGTGTGTGTGTGTGTGTGTGTGTGTGTGTGTGTGTGTGTGTGTGTGTGTGTGTGTGTGTCACGTATGGTGGGGAATACATCCCAAATGTTTGTCACTCTCCTGAACACTGTGATAGACATCAGTACAGAGTGAAGTGTAGAAAGAAAGGCATATGTAGTTGGTTAAATCTCACACGTCAAGTGTCTGCATGTGTGTGACATAGGTGTATAGCTTTGTGAATGCCACAGTGTGTGTGAGTTTGTGTATGTATGGCTGTCCGGTCCCTGGTATGAGGCTGTATTTTACCATAGTAAAATGTTAAGGCCCCCTCCCCCCATCCACTCAATGCAATATAGTATCCCTGTTGATGTCATCAATTTTAGAAGGGCATTCTAACCGCCTGTAAACATTTAAACCCTGGGGTGAGGCTTGTTGTTACATAGCCGACTGATGAAACACCCCACCCACATTCACTCACTGCAATATAGTATCCCTGTTGATGTCCTCGATCTTAGGCCATTCCGACTACTTGTACATGTGTAATCTCTGTGGCGCATCTTGTATTTGCATAGTATTATCATGATGATTTGCACATAGGCGGGGTTCTCATCTCAACACTGGCAACTGTGTGTGTGTGTGGATGCGTTACTGTGTCTGTGAATCCTTGAATGTGTGGGTGTGTTACTGTGTCTGTGTATCCCTGAGTGGGGGTCTGTGTTTGCATCGTGTCAAGAGAGCGGGTATTACTGCTTCCCAATGAGAAGCCACTTTTTCCTGGCCTGTGAATCCCTGAGCGTTGGTCTGTGTTTGCATCCTGTCATGAGACCGGGTATTACTGCTTCTCAATGAGAAGCCACTTTTTCCACTGGTCTTTACCCTTGTCATCTGCTATACCACTCTTTTACCTCCTCCCCGCTCCAGGAAACTATACCTATGATGTCACCAACTATGGATGTGATGGCTCTTAAAACAGTAGCTTACTACAAAGTTATCATGCTCTTGGATCATTAGATCAGTAAACATAATTGAAACTTGGGAGATTAAAACTGCTATGTGGAAGTTACAAAGTGCATGCAGGTATTGTCATACGGACCTGTGAGTAGTCAACATTTACATATGGGACACTAACCACAAACACAGACATCCCCAGCACATGCAATTACACCTGAAAGAGGAAGGCAGAACATCAAGATCAACATGCAGTTACTGTTACACATGATACATGCTGTCAAATGTACCAAATGCATTTTAAAACTGTAATACATGGTATGTCCATTGCCTGTCAAACACTACTCAACAATATTAATCGACAATTGTCTTCCTAGTATGTTCACCCTGTGCATCAGACCATATGAGCATGTCCCTGCACCGATGATGTGGATGACAGGGATGCGGCACAGGCATCATCATATGCACAGGGTGATAATGTTTGCCAGAGGCCTAAGCTGCACCATTGGATGACATCATGTGTGTGTGTTAGGGCCTATGATATCACTGGGCATGTGTGGATGTTATGCGTGTCTGTGTGTGTTGAGGTACCATACATTTGTTTCTGGTGTGTGTGTATGTATGCACACAGGTCTGGCATGTGGTTGGCCTACACTGGGGTATTATTGACAGCTGCAGGCTGTACAGGGCAGGTACTACAGTTCATGGTATCTGGCCACGGCCACGTGACCTGTGCCTGACAGGGGTTGCACAGACACTACCAGGCAGAGGTCCAGATTGGGTACTGTCTGATGACACATGTCCACTGGAACTGTGTCCCTCTTGGGACCGTCCAGGATCACATGCATGTGGCCTGCTGTGTCCTGGTGTGGACTGCACAGCACCAGCTGCACTGCTGCTGTTACCACCACTATGGAGCAGGCAAGTGAAGTAGCATGTTCACATAGACCTTCAACAGGTGATGTAGCTGGCCTAAGTCCATGTGCCCAATGCCTCACTCCCACCAGATGTTCCAGCACAGACATTCCACGCTGGAGGATTGACATGCCATTGTCAAGGACTCCCACCATGTCTCCCAATCATCTATCCAAGACATCTGCAAGATGATGGTGAGCATTTGCAATTGCCTGGATGTTGTCAGTTAAAGAACAGACAGCAGCCCTCTGAAGCCTCAGACCTTCTCTGTTGTGCCATTCAGCAAGTGCCTGTGCTTCCATTACAGCCTGAAACATGTGTCTGGTGACACCAGCTGATATGCTTTGTCTTGCAGGGGCATGTTGGCCAGAGGTCCTCCTATGAGCAACGCTGGGCACATGCCTGTGTGGGACATCACCAGTCAGTTGGCTGGGATCATGGTGTGCAGGCACACCTTCAGTAGTCTCCACACTTCCCTGTTCCATGCTACCATTTGCCAACTGTCCTTCCTCTATGGCCACTGGTGATGGGGTATGTGTAGGTAGAAGAACTGTATGCAGGGATGAGGGGGATACAGGTGGAATGGCAACCAATGGCACAGATTCCAGATTCAGACCCTGACAACCCTGCCTGTGCCTCAATCATACTTTCATCATCACTGCTAGAGTCTGTGGGGACACTAACATCAGGAGGACCTCAGGAGGGCAATGCACCTACATCAACACCTGTGAAAGGCAGACAAGAGCTGTACATTACAAGTTATATAGCACACCACACACACAGACACACACACACAGACAGACACACACAGACAGACACACATATAGACACACAGACAGACACACATGATGTGAGGAAGGTGCGGAATGTATCCTCTTGACCTGCTTGTCCACTTACTGATGGAGACTGCATAGGTGCACATGTATTGATGTGTGTTTAGATTCCATGTGTGTGCAGTGTCTGATGTTTGAAGGTGACTGTTGTCTTAGTATATCATGCTGTTGCAATGCAGCCTCAGCATTGCCAACTGTATATGGTGATATGCTCAAAGTACAGTAAGCTGTACTTTAGGTATGGACAGATGTTTGGACATGACTACTAAGTGGTGGGGATTCTTTGCAGGTGAATGATTACTGAGGACAGCTCACAGGTGTGTTACATCCATTCCTACATAAAACTGTGTAACTGCTACTCTATGGTTCTGTTAATTGAAGTAGAAGACACACAACTTAGAATGCAGTAAGGGTGACACAGAAGGCAAACCTCTTGACACCTATAACAGTAACACATCCCCTGTGCATATATTGTGCATATGTCAGCACAGGTGGCAAAGGAAAGAGTCAGTTTGCTTTGTAGCACATTCAATAGTGCTGTAACTCTGTAATATATATCATGTGATAGGCAGGTGTTTGATTCACAATACTGGCATGTATGTGTGTGTGTGTGTGTGTGTGTGTGTGTGTGTGTGTGTGTGTGTGTGTGTGTGTGTGTGTGTGTGTGTGTGTCCATATATGTCACGTATGGTGGGGAATACATCCCAAATGTTTGTCACTCTCCTGAACACTGTGATAGACATCAGTACAGAGTGAAGTGTAGAAAGAGAGGCATGTGTAGTTGGTTAAATCTTACACATGTCAAGTGTCTGCATGTGTGTGACATAGGTGTATAGCTTTGTGAATGCCACAGTGTGTGTGAGTTTGTGTATGTATGGCTGTCCAGTCCCTGGTGTGAGGCTGTATTTTACCATAGTAAAATGTTAAGGCTCCCTCCCCCCATCCACTCAATGCAATATAGTATCCCTGTTGATGTCATCAATTTTAGAAGGGCATTCTAACCGCCTGTAAACATGTACACCCTGGAGTGAGGCTTGTTGTTACATAGCCGACTGATGAACCACACCACCCCACATTCACTCACTGCAATATAGTATCCCTGTTGATGTCCTCAATCTTAGGCCATTCCGACTACATGTACATGTGTAATCTTTGTGGCGCATCTTGTATTTGCATAGTATTATAATGATGATTTGCACATAGGCGGGGTTCTCATCTCAACACTGGCAACTGTGTGTGTGTGTGGATGTGTTACTGTGTCTGTGAATCCTTGAATGTGTGGGTGTGTTACTGTGTCTGTGTATCCCTGAGTGGGGGTCTGTGTTTGCATCATGTCAAGAGAGCGGGTATTACTGCTTCCCAATGAGAAGCCACTTTTTCCTGGCCTGTGAATCTCTGAGCGTGGGTCTGTGTTCGCATCCTGTCATGAGACCGGGTATTACTGCTTCTCAATGAGAAGCCACTTTTTCCACTGGCCTTTACCCTTGTCTTCTGCTATACCACTCTTTTACCTCCTCCCCGCTCCAGGAAACTATACCTATGATGTCACCAACTATGGATGTGATGGCTCTTAAAACAGTAGCTTACTACAAAGTTATCATGCTCTTGGATCATTAGATCAGTAAACATAATTGAAACTTGGGAGATTAAAACTGCTATGTGGAAAATACAAAGTGCATGCAGGTATTGTCATACAGACCTGTGAGTAGTAAACATTTACATATGGGACACTAACCACAAACACAGACATCCCCAGCACATGCAATTACACCTGAAAGAGGAAGGCAGAACATCAAGATCAACATGTACTTACTGTTACACATGATACATGCTGTCAAATGTACCATATGCATTTTAAAACTGTAATACATGGTATGTCCATTGCCTGTCAAACACTACTCAACAATATTAATCTACAATTGTCTTCCTAGTATGTTCACCCTGTGCATCAGACTATATGAGCATGTCCCTGCACCGATGATGTGGATGACAGGGATGCGGCACAGGCATCATCATATGCACAGGGTGATAATGTTTGCCAGAGGCCTAAGCTGCACCATTGGATGACATCATGTGTGTGTTAGGGCCTATGATATCACTGGGCATGTGTGGATGTTATGCGTGTGTGTGTGTGTTGAGGTACCCTACATTTGTTTCTGGTGTGTGTGTGTATGTATGCACACAGGTCTGGCATGTGGTTGGCCTACACTGGGGTATTATTGACAGCTGCAGGCTGTACAGGGCAGGTGCTACAGTTCATGGGGTCTGGCCATGGCCACGTGACCTGTGCCTGACAGGGGTTGCACAGGCACTACCAGGCAGAGGTCCAGATTGGTTACTGTCTGATGACACATGTCCACTGGAACTGTGTCCCTGTTGGGACCGTCCAGGACCACGAGCATGTGGCCTGCTGTGTCCTGGTGTGTATAGCACAGCACCAGCTGCACTGCTGATGTTACCACCACTATGGGAGCAGGCATGTGAAGTAGCATGTTCACATAGACCTTCAACAGGTGATGTAGCTGGCCTACGTCCATGTGCCCAATGCCTCACTCCCATCAGATGTTCCAGCACAGACATTCCACGCTGGAGGATTGACATGCCATTGTCAAGGACTCCCACCATGGCTCCCAATTGTCTATCCAAGACATCTGCAAGATGATGGTGAGCATTTGCAATTGCCTGGATGTTGTCAGTTAAAGAACAGACAGCAGCCCTCTGAAGCCTCAGACCTTCTTTGTTGTGCCATTCAGCAAGTGCCTGTGCCTCTATTACAGCCTGAAACATGTGTCTGGTGACACCAGCTGATATGCTTTGTCTTGCAGGGGCATGTTGGCCAGAGGTCCTCCTATGAGCAACGCTGGGCACATGCGTGTGTGGGACATCACCAGTCAGTTGGCTGGGATCATGGCGTGCAGGCACACCTTCAGTAGTCTCCACACTTCCCTGTTCCATGCTACCATTTGCCAACTGTCCTTCCTCTATGGCCACTGGTGATGGGGTATGTGTAGGCAGAAGAACTGTGTGCATGGATGAGGGGGATACAGGTGGAATGGCAACCAATGGCACAGATTCCAGATTCAGACCCTGACAACCCTGCCTGTGCCTCAATCATAATTTCATCATCACTGCTAGCGTCTGTGGGGACACTAATATCAGGTGGACCACAGGAGGGCAATGCACCTACATCAACACCATTGAAGGGCAGACAAGAGCTGTACATTACAAGTTATACAGCACACCACACACACAGACACACACACACAGACAGACACACACAGACAGACACACACATATAGACACACAGACAGACACACATGATGTGAGGAAGGTGCGGAATGTATCCTCTTGACCTGCTTGTCCACTTACTGATGGAGACTGCATAGGTGCACATGTATTGATGTGTGTTTAGATTCCATGTGTGTGCAGTGTCTGATGTTTGAAGGTGACTGTTGTCTTAGTATATCATGCTGTTGCAATGCAGCCTCAGCATTGCCAACTGTATATGGTGATATGCTCAAAGTACAGTAAGCTGTACTTTAGGTATGGACAGATGTTTGGACATGACTACTAAGTGGTGGGGATTTTTTGCAGATGAATGATTACTGAAGACAGCTCACAGGTGTGTTACATTCATTCCTACATAAAACTGGGTAACTGCTACTCTACGGTTCTGTTAATTGAAGTAGAAGACACACAACTTAGAATGCAGTAAGGGTGACACAGAAAGCAAACCTCTTGACACCTATAACAGTAACACATCCCCTGTGCATATATTGTGCATATGTCAGCACAGGTGGCAAAGGAAAGAGTCAGTTTGCTTTGTAGCACATTCAATAGTGCTGTAACTCTGTAATATATATCATGTGATAGGCAGGAGTTGGATTCACAGTACTGGCATGTGTGTGTGTGTGTGTGTGTGTGTGTGTGTGTGTGTGTGTGTGTGTGTGTGTGTGTGTCACGTATGGTGGGGAATACATCCCAAATGTTTGTCACTCTCCTGAACACTGTGATAGACATCAGTACAGAGTGAAGTGTAGAAATAAAGGCACATGTAGTTGGTTAAATCTCACACGTCAAGTGTCTGCATGTGTGTGACATAGGTGTATAGCTTTGTGAATGCCACAGTGTGTGTGAGTTTGTGTATGTATGGCTGTCCGGTCCCTGGTATGAGGCTGTATTTTACCATAGTAAAATGTTAAGGCCCCCTCCCCCCATCCACTCAATGCAATATAGTATCCCTGTTGATGTCATCAATTTTAGAAGGGCATTCTAACCGCCTGTAAACATTTAAACCCTGGGGTGAGGCTTGTTGTTACATAGCCGACTGATGAAACACCCCACCCCACATTCACTCACTGCAATATAGTATCCCTGTTGATGTCCTCGATCTTAGGCCATTCCAACTACTTGTACATGTGTAATCTCTGTGGCGCATCTTGTATTTGCATAGTATTATAATGATGATTTGCACATAGGCGGGGTTCTCATCTCAACACTGGCAACTGTGTGTGTGTGTGTGTGGATGTGTTACTGTGTCTGTGAATCCTTGAATGTGTGGGTGTGTTACTGTGTCTGTGTATCCCTGAGTGGGGGTCTGTGTTTGCATCGTGTCAAGAGAGCGGGTATTACTGCTTCCCAATGAGAAGCCACTTTTTCCTGGCCTGTGAATCCCTGAGCATTGGTCTGTGTTTGCATCCTGTCATGAGACCGGGTATTACTGCTTCTCAATGAGAAGCCGCTTTTTCCACTGGCCTTTACCCTTGTCATCTGCTATACCACTCTTTTACCTCCTCCCCGCTCCAGGAAACTATACCTATGATGTCACCAACTATGGATGTGATGGCTCTTAAAACAGTAGCTTACTACAAAGTTATCATGCTCTTGGATCATTAGATCAGTAAACATAATTGAAACTTGGGAGATTAAAACTGCTATGTGGAAGTTACAAAGTGCATGCAGGTATTGCCATACGGACCTGTGAGTAGTCAACATTTACATTTGGGACACTAACCACAAACACAGACATCCCCAGCACATGCAATTACACCTGAAAGAGGAAGGCAGAACATCAAGATCAACATGCAGTTACTGTTACACATGATACATGCTGTCAAATGTACCAAATGCATTTTAAAACTGTAATACATGTTATGTCCATTGCCTGTCAAACACTACTCAACAATATTAATCTACAATTGTCTTCCTAGTATGTTCACCCTGTGCATCAGACTATATGAGCATGTCCCTGCACCGATGATGTGGATGACAGGGATGCGGCACAGGCATCATCATATGCACAGGGTGATAATGTTTGCCAGAGGCCTAAGCTGCACCATTGGATGACATCATGTGTGTGTGTTAGGGCCTATAATATCACTGGGCATGTGTGGATGTTATGCGTGTGTGTGTGTGTTGAGGTACCCTACATTTGTTTCTGGTGTGTGTGTGTATGTATGCACACAGGTCTGGCATGTGGTTGGCCTACACTGGGGTATTATTGACAGCTGCAGGCTGTACAGGGCAGGTGCTACAGTTCATGGGGTCTGGCCATGGCCACGTGACCTGTGCCTGACAGGGGTTGCACAGGCACTACCAGGCAGAGGTCCAGATTGGTTACTGTCTGATGACACATGTCCACTGGAACTGTGTCCCTGTTGGGACCGTCCAGGACCACGAGCTTGTGGCCTGCTGTGTCCTGATGTGGATAGCACAGCACCAGCTGCACTGCTGCTGTTACCACCACTATGGGAGCAGGCATGTGAAGTAGCATGTTCACATAGACCTTCAACAGGTGATGTAGCTGGCCTACGTCCATGTGCCCAATGCCTCACTCCCACCAGATGTTCCAGCACAGACATTCCACGCTGGAGTATTGACATGCCATTGTCAAGGACTCCCACCATGGCTCCCAATTGTCTATCCAAGACATCTGCAAGATGATGGTGAGCATTTGCAATTGCCTGGATGTTGTCAGTTAAAGAACAGACAGCAGCCCTCTGAAGCCTCAGACCTTCTTTGTTGTGCCATTCAGCAAGTGCCTGTGCCTCTATTACAGCCTGAAACATGTGTCTGGTGACACCAGCTGATATGCTTTGTCTTGCAGGGGCATGTTGGCCAGAGGTCCTCCTATGAGCAACACTGGGCACATGCCTGTGTGGGACATCACCAGTCAGTTGGCTGGGATCATGGTGTGCAGGCACACCTTCAGTAGTCTCCACACTTCCCTGTTCCATGCTACCATTTGCCAACTGTCCTTCCTCTATGGCCACTGGTGATGGGGTATGTGTAGGCAGAAGAACTGTGTGCATGGATGAGGGGGATACAGGTGGAATGGCAACCAATGGCACAGATTCCAGATTCAGACCCTGACAACCCTGCCTGTGCCTCAATCATAATTTCATCATCACTGCTAGAGTCTGTGGGGACACTAACATCAGGTGGACCGTAAGAGGGCAATGCACCTACATCAACACCTGTGAAGGGCAGACAAGAGATGTACATTACAAGTTTTGCAGCACACTACACACACAGACACACACACACACACAGACAGACAGACACAGACAGACACACACATATAGACACACAGACAGACACACATGATGTGAGGAAGGTGCGGAATGTATCCTCTTGACCTGCTTGTCCACTTACTGATGGAGACTGCATAGGTGCACATGTATTGATGTGTGTTTAGATTCCATGTGTGTGCAGTGTCTGATGTTTGAAGGTGACTGTTGTCTTAGTATATCATGCTGTTGCAATGCAGCCTCAGCATTGCCAACTGTATATGGTGATATGCTCAAAGTACAGTAAGCTGTACTTTAGGTATGGACAGAGGTTTGGACATGACTACTAAGTGGTGGGGATTTTTTGCAGATGAATGATTACTGAGGACAGCTCACAGGTGTGTTACAACCATTCCTACATAAACTGTGTAACTGCTACTCTATGGTTCTGTTAATTGAAGTAGAAGGCACACAACTTAGAATGCAGTAAGGGTGACACAGAAAGCAAACCTCTTGACACCTATAACAGTAACACATCCCCTGTGCATATATTGTGCATATGTCAGCACAGGTGGCAAAGGAAAGAGTCAGTTTGCTTTGTAGCACATTCAATAGTGCTGTAACTCTGTAATATATATCATGTGATAGGCAGGTGTTTGATTCACAGTACTGGCATGTGTGTGTGTGTGTGTGTGTGTGTGTGTGTGTGTGTGTGTGTGTGTGTGTGTGTGTGTGTGTGTGTGTCACGTATGGTGGGGAATACATCCCAAATGTTTGTCACTTTCCTGAACACTGTGATAGACATCAGTACAGAGTGAAGTGTAGAAAGAAAGGCATATGTAGTTGGTTAAATCTCACACGTCAAGTGTCTGCATGTGTGTGACATAGGTGTATAGCTTTGTGAATGCCACAGTGTGTGTGAGTTTGTGTATGTATGGCTGTCCGGTCCCTGGTATGAGGCTGTATTTTACCATAGTAAAATGTTAAGGCCCCCTCCCCCCATCCACTCAATGCAATATAGTATCCCTGTTGATGTCATCAATTTTAGAAGGGCATTCTAACCGCCTGTAAACATTTAAACCCTGGGGTGAGGCTTGTTGTTACATAGCCGACTGATGAAACACCCCACCCCACATTCACTCACTGCAATATAGTATCCCTGTTGATGTCCTCGATCTTAGGCCATTCCGACTACTTGTACATGTGTAATCTCTGTGGCGCATCTTGTATTTGCATAGTATTATCATGATGATTTGCACATAGGCGGGGTTCTCATCTCAACACTGGCAACTGTGTGTGTGTGTGGATGCGTTACTGTGTCTGTGAATCCTTGAATGTGTGGGTGTGTTACTGTGTCTGTGTATCCCTGAGTGGGGGTCTGTATTTGCATCGTGTCAAGAGAGCGGGTATTACTGCTTCCCAATGAGAAGCCACTTTTTCCTGGCCTGTGAATCCCTGAGCGTTGGTCTGTGTTTGCATCCTGTCATGAGACCGGGTATTACTGCTTCTCAATGAGAAGCCACTTTTTCCACTGGCCTTTACCCTTGTCATCTGCTATACCACTCTTTTACCTCCTCCCCGCTCCAGGAAACTATACCTATGATGTCACCAACTATGGATGTGATGGCTCTTAAAACAGTAGCTTACTACAAAGTTATCATGCTCTTGGATCATTAGATCAGTAAACATAATTGAAACTTGGGAGATTAAAACTGCTATGTGGAAGTTACAAAGTGCATGCAGGTATTGTCATACGGACCTGTGAGTAGTCAACATTTACATATGGGACACTAACCACAAACACAGACATCCCCAGCACATGCAATTACACCTGAAAGAGGAAGGCAGAACATCAAGATCAACATGCAGTTACTGTTACACATGATACATGCTGTCAAATGTACCAAATGCATTTTAAAACTGTAATACATGGTATGTCCATTGCCTGTCAAACACTACTCAACAATATTAATCGACAATTGTCTTCCTAGTATGTTCACCCTGTGCATCAGACCATATGAGCATGCCCCTGCACCGATGATGTGGATGACAGGGATGCGGCACAGGCATCATCATATGCACAGGGTGATAATGTTTGCCAGAGGCCTAAGCTGCACCATTGGATGACATCATGTGTGTGTGTTAGGGCCTATGATATCACTGGGCATGTGTGGATGTTATGCGTGTGTGTGTGTGTTGAGGTACCATACATTTGTTTCTGGTGTGTGTGTATGTATGCACACAGGTCTGGCATGTGGTTGGCCTACACTGGGGTATTATTGACAGCTGCAGGCTGTAGAGGGCAGGTACTACAGTTCATGGTATCTGGCCACGGCCACGTGACCTGTGCCTGACAGGGGTTGCACAGACACTACCAGGCAGAGGTCCAGATTGGGTACTGTCTGATGACACATGTCCACTGGAACTGTGTCCCTCTTGGGACCGTCCAGGATCACATGCATGTGGCCTGCTGTGTCCTGGTGTGGACTGCACAGCACCAGCTGCACTGCTGCTGTTACCACCACTATGGAGCAGGCAAGTGAAGTAGCATGTTCACATAGACCTTCAACAGGTGATGTAGCTGGCCTAAGTCCATGTGCCCAATGCCTCACTCCCACCAGATGTTCCAGCACAGACATTCCACGCTGGAGGATTGACATGCCATTGTCAAGGACTCCCACCATGTCTCCCAATCATCTATCCAAGACATCTGCAAGATGATGGTGAGCATTTGCAATTGCCTGGATGTTGTCAGTTAAAGAACAGACAGCAGCCCTCTGAAGCCTCAGACCTTCTCTGTTGTGCCATTCAGCAAGTGCCTGTGCCTCCATTACAGCCTGAAACATGTGTCTGGTGACACCAGCTGATATGCTTTGTCTTGCAGGGGCATGTTGGCCAGAGGTCCTCCTATGAACAGCGCTGGGCACATGCCTGTGTGGGACATCACCAGTCAGTTGGCTGGGATCATGGTGTGCAGGCACACCTTCAGTAGTCTCCACACTTCCCTGTTCCATGCTACCATTTGCCAACTGTCCTTCCTCTATGGCCACTGGTGATGGGGTATGTGTAGGCAGAAGAACTGTATGCAGGGATGAGGGGGATACAGGTGGAATGGCAACCAATGGCACAGATTCCAGATTCAGACCCTGACAACCCTGCCTGTGCCTCAATCATACTTTCATCATCACTGCTAGAGTCTGTGGGGACACTAACATCAGGTGGACCTCAGGAGGGCAATGCACCTACATCAACACCTGTGAAGGGCAGACAAGAGCTGTACATTACAAGTTATATAGCACACCACACACACAGACACACACACACAGACAGACACACACAGACAGACACACACATATAGACACACAGACAGACACACATGATGTGAGGAAGGTGCGGAATGTATCCTCTTGACCTGCTTGTCCACTTACTGATGGAGACTGCATAGGTGCACATGTATTGATGTGTGTTTAGATTCCATGTGTGTGCAGTGTCTGATGTTTGAAGGTGACTGTTGTCTTAGTATATCATGCTGTTGCAATGCAGCCTCAGCATTGCCAACTGTATATGGTGATATGCTCAAAGTACAGTAAGCTGTACTTTAGGTATGGACAGATGTTTGGACATGACTACTAAGTGGTGGGGATTCTTTGCAGATGAGTGATTACTGAGGACAGCTCACAGGTGTGTTACAACCATTCCTACATAAAACTGTGTAACTGCTACTCTATGGTTCTGTTAATTGAAGTAGAAGACACACAACTTGGAATGCAGTAAGGGTGACACAGAAGGCAAACCTCTTGACACCTGTAACAGTAACACATCCCCTGTGCATATATTGTGCATATGTCAGCACAGGTGGCAAAGGAAAGAGTCAGTTTGCTTTGTAGCACATTCAATAGTGCTGTAACTCTGTAATATATATCATGTGATAGGCAGGTGTTTGATTCACAGTACTGGCAAGTGTGTGTGTGTGTGTGTGTGTGTGTGTGTGTGTGTGTGTGTGTGTGTGTGTCCATATATGTCACGTATGGTGGGTAATACATCCCAAATGTTTGTCACTCTCCTGAACACTGTGATAGACATCAGTACAGAGTGAAGTGTAGAAAGAAAGGCATATGTAGTTGGTTGAATCTCACACATGTCAAGTGTCTGCATGTGTGTGACATAGGTGTATAGCTTTGTGAATGCCACAGTGTGTGTGAGTTTGTGTATGTATGGCTGTCCGGTCCCTGGTGTGAGGCTGTATTTTACCATAGTAAAATGTTAAGGCCCCCTCCCCCCATCCACTCAATGCAATATAGTATCCCTGTTGATGTCATAAATTTTAGAAGGGCATTCTTACCGCCTGTAAACATGTACACTCTGGGGTGAGGCTTGTTGTTACATAGCCAACTGATGAACCACCCCACCCCACATTCACTCACTGAAATATAGTATCCCTGTTGATGTCCTCGATCTTAGGCCATTCCGACTACTTGTACATGTGTAATCTCTGTGGCGCATCTTGTATTTGCATAGTATTATAATGATGATTTGCACATAGGCGGGGTTCTCATCTCAACACTGGCAACTGTGTGTGTGTGTGGATGTGTTACTGTGTCTGTGAATCCTTGAATGTGTGGGTGTGTTACTGTGTCTGTGTATCCCTGAGTGGGGGTCTGTGTTTGCATCATGTCAAGAGAGCGGGTATTACTGCTTCCCAATGAGAAGCCACTTTTTCCTGGCCTATGAATCCCTGAGTGTGGGTCTGTGTTTGCATCCTGTCATGAGACCGGGTATTACTGCTTCTCAATGAGAAGCCACTTTTTCCACTGGCCTTTACCCTTGTCATCTGCTATACCACTCTTTTACCTCCTCCCCGCTCCAGAAAACTATACCTATGATGTCACCAACTATGGATGTGATGGCTCTTAAAACAGTAGCTTACTACAAAGTTATCATGCTCTTGGATCATTAGATCAGTAAACATAATTGAAACTTGGGAGATTAAAACTGCTATGTGGAAGTTACAAAGTGCTTGCAGGTATTGTCATACAGACCTGTGAGTAGTCAACATTTACATATGGGAAACTAACCACAAACACAGACATCCCCAGCACATGCAATTACACCTGAAAGAGGAATGCAGAACATCATGATCAACATGCAGTTACTGTTACACATGATACATGCTGTCAAATGTACCAAATGCATTTTAAAACTGTAATACATGGTATGTCCATTGCCTGTCAAACACTACTCAACAATATTAATCTACAATTGTCTTCCTAGTATGTTCACCCTGTGCATCAGACCATATGAGCATGTCCCTGCACCGATGATGTGGATGACAGGGATGCGGCACAGGCACCATCATATGCACAGGGTGATAATGTTTGCCAGAGGCCTAATCTGCACCATTGGATGACATCATGTGTGTGTGTTAGGGCCTATGATATCACTGGGCATGTGTGGATGTTATGCGTGTGTGTGTGTTGAGGTACCCTACATTTGTTTCTGGTGTGTGTGTGTATGTATGCACACAGGTCTGGCATGTGGTTGGCCTACACTGGGGTATTATTGACAGCTGCAGGCTGTACAGGGCAGGTACTACAGTTCATGGGGTCTGGCCATGGCCACGTGACCTGTGCCTGACAGGGGTTGCACAGGCACTACCAGGCAGAGGTCAAGATTGGGTACTGTTTGATGACACATGTCCACTGGAACTGAGTCCCTGTTGGGACCGTCCAGGACCACGTGCATGTGGCCTGCTGTGTCCTGGTGTGGACAGCACAGCACCAGCTGCACTGCTGCTGTTACCACCACTATGGGAGCAGGCATGTGAAGTAGCATGTTCACATAGACCTTCAACAGGTGATGTAGCTGGCCTACGTCCATGTGCCCAATGCCTCATCACTCCCACCAGATGTTCCAGCACAGACATTCCACGCTGGAGGATTGACATGCCATGGTGAAGGACTCCCACCATGTCTCTCAATCGTCTATCCAAGACATCTGCAAAATGATGGTGAGCATTTGCATATTGCCTGGATGTTGTCAGTTAAAGAACAGACAGCAGCCCTCTGAAGCCTCAGACCTCCTCTGTTGTGCCATTCAGGAAGTGCCTGTGCCTCCATTACAGCCTGAAACATGTGTCTGGTGACACCTGCTGATATGCTTTGTCTTGCAGGGGCATGTTGGCCAGAGGTCCTCCTATGAGCAGCGCTGGGCACATGCCTGTGTGGGACATCACCAGTCAGTTGGCTGGGATCATGGTGTGCAGGCACACCTTCAGTAGTCTCCACACTTCCCTGTTCCATGCTACCATTTGCCAACTGTCCTTCCTCTAGGCCACTGGTGATGGGGTATGTGTAGGCAGAAGAACTGTGTGCAGGGATGAGGGGGATACAGGTGGAATGGCAACCAATGGCACATATTACAGATTCAGACCCTGACAACCCTGCCTGTGCCTCAATCATACTTTCATCATCACTGCTAGAGTCTGTGGGGACACTAACATCAGGTGGACCACAGGAGGGCAATGCACCTACATCAACACCTGTGAAGGGCAGACAAGAGCTGTACATTACAAGTTATACAGCACGCCACACACACAGACACACACACAGACAGACACACACAGACAGACACACACATATAGACACACAGACAGACACACAGACAGACACATGCTATGGCACCCAACTGCATGCAACATGCATGCAATATGGCAGATGGCATTCTGCTTAGACAATTATAATGGTAGTTATCATACATCCCTGAGTTGCACACAACATCATGCTTGTGTTATAGCAGAAGGCATGCACCTTACACATTTATAGTAGAAGTTAGCATACATCCCTGTGTTGTACCATTTGTATTAGTAGCTTATGCCCCATACCTGCAACATAATGCATGCACTATGCACCACTGCACCGCACTGCCATGTTTTGTGCAACATACCCCACATGTTAAAAGACCATCGCTGACCTTTGTACATCTGCCACTGATGCTTTGTGTTGGCCACTGCCCCTATGTGTGAGGAGGACATGTGCAAAAGGGTATGTAGAGTGAATGGTATGTTTGCCTAAGCCCTAGCTTGCATATCTCCCCCAAAGCAGTGCATGTCTGTTCAACATTATTCTGCCTACCTCTGAGCTGAGCTTACAGAAAATGTGCATGTGTCTGTACACACATGTTTGACATGGCTGTCCTTACTTTGCAATGGTGCCACAGACCAGCACAAGTTAACAGTACACCAGCCTGATGTGTGGCCTATGACCTTGCCAATCACATGTAGTATGACATGTCTTCTGCTGACATGTTGAATAACATGCACACATGTGTAACACAATGGTGTCCTTTCAAATATACAGTAAGGTAATGGTGTCACAATGCAGGGACATGTTATACTAACATGGACCTTCAGCTGATGCAATGTTGTCAGCCACCATACAAATATGCAGTGACACACTGCACATTGAGCTGATGTGCATAGCCATTGCAAGGAATCATGTGGCTTCACTATTGCTATACAGTTTGAGTTACAGACACAGTTCATAGCTATGACTGTGTTCAGATACAATACATATCTAATGTGGAATGTGACCCACATCACTGAGGTGTATACACACTAAACCCTAATGTTTAATGTGTGACACAGGTCACTGTAGGGATACAGATGACACGCCTGCACATCTGCAACCATATTACTGATGCCTGGCAACTATGCCCAGACATGGCTAACTTAGCAGTACTCCATGTCCCACATGCCATCTGTGTACCTCACACACACGAGGAGCAAGCATGACAGTGATGTCTGACACCAGCAAGGTGAACATACTGTATCTGTGGCCTGCTGTGGTTGTATGTGTATGTTGTGCAACACATGTATGTATTTGGATACTGTATAGGTGAATGCTTTTATGTCGTGACACACTCAAGATGTCCAAGACATGTTATGTGGTGGTTTTTAATGTCATGCCTACACAAGCTGTGCACAGGCCTGTATGATGTTTAGTGTTTCACATCTGCAATATCACTATTACACAAAGGCCATAGTTGTATTAGCCAATGTACAACAGGGTGTACACAAATGTACATCACTTCTACTGTGTGTGTGTAGCTTCATGACTCTGACCATCCTCCATGGCCATGTGTACATATGTTTTGTCCAATGGTTGTGATGGGCATCTATGTCACATGTCAGTGTTATCCCATATGACATACACCCATAGATGTCATATGCTCCACTGAGGACAGGGTTATGCAGACAAAGGGTGGTATGTTTGGGATGTGAGATATGTTTTGCAGGATAGTTGAGCAGTGTTGCAGTCAGTCCACTACATGTCATGGTAATGTCAGTTAGCAAATGACATTGTGTAACATTCATAGCACGGGTATAATCCACAAGGGTGAATTCTGTGGGCTGGTCATTCTCCAGCTCCAAGACATTTAGAGTGTGTGCACACATATAGGTTCATAGTTTCATAGGTAGGTACTAGGCTATCTGCCTGAAGGCATTTATAAGCCTAGCCAGAATGTGTTGGCTTTCGCCGCCCCCTTAGATTAGTTCCCTGTGCCTCTGTTGAGCAGAGCCATTGAAGTGATCCCTGGGGTAAACTTTCTGTTTCCCATCCATTCGTCAAGGTTTCTCTTGAAGGGGGTTAGTGAGGAGCTCTGCCTAATGTAGATTGGAATTTTGTTACAGAGCATGGGAAGTCTCTGGGATAGGAATCTATCCCACCAGCACGTCCTATTTATTGTTGTGATGAAGTTTAGATCCCTGGAGCGTGGGGCTCAAGGGGATATGGTTTTCTTTAGGTGGAGCATGTCCATCAATTTTGGGTTGGACATGGACTTGTATGTCAGGTAAAATCATCTTCATATTCTAAATTGTTGATGCAGTGAAGAAAACGCCATGATTGTGATTCAGACTTGATGAAAGGCTTTAATTTGGAGTCGATCAATTTAGCACATGCATACATAACTGATCCTCTCCCATCAACTATAGGTCTAAAAGGGGGGTTATGAGTATCTTTGTGCCTTCTTAAGCTTAAGGCCCTTAATAGATAAAGCTACTGCATGTATGGTTACTATAGTTTATTTTTATTATTATCATTATCATTACTATTTTTTATTATCACTTTTTTGTTTCATTATATATGGTCGAATTGTTGTCTATTTACTGGTTGTGGGTTTAAGTAATCCATACAATTCTTTATTTGGGTTTCCAATTTAAACAAATGCACTTTGGATTAGTGTGAAAAATTCGGGCTTGTTGTTAATATGTGTTATATTTGCCTGATGAAGAATATATATATATATATATATATATATATATATATATATATATATATATATATATATATATATATATATATATATATGTGTGTGTGTGTGTGTGTGTGTGTGTGTGTGTGTGTGTATACATGGATGTTTCAAGGACTTTGGCTAGGTCTTACTGTTGATTATTTCATTGTTTCATTTTACTTTATCTGAGATAAATGTTTTAGGGATGCCTGTGTAGTTGTTTAAAGAACACATTTTTAATAATAACATAGACTATAGTGCAAATAATGTAAATTGTACTTCTATTCTGGCTTAAATGGTGAAACATTGTTGGTAGTATTTCTTTAATTCTTTAAAAAATGGTTTTAATTGCTTAATTGATTATGCTACTTGATAGTATTTAAGTTGTAACAGAATGTGGTTTTAATTGTCTGAAGAAGTTGGTGGATTAACACCGACGAAAGCGCTCACTCTATTTCAATAAAAACAGTGTATACTGTGGCCTCGCTGCTGCCTTTTTTGTGATTTACTAGTCGATCTTTTGTTTTTTGAGGAGTTTGTTGTGGTCTTTTCTGATGGCAAGTGGTGGAGTATCACAGTTGCAGGCACTGTTTTCCGAAGAGGATACAACTCTGAATATTTCTGATGCTGCCCAAGAGGCGAACGCCATGGGAAATGTAACAATTTTGGTACAGGAGCTCATGAGGAAGGTGGATTCCTTGAGCTAACGGAATTTAAATTTAAGTACATTTGGTGTTTCCAGAACTAACAACAGGTTATCTAAACAGCCAGAACTGCACGAGCATTCCGGTCCAGCTGTTGACAATTCTAATGGTCCGGTAACAATATCGTCCAATGGAGGTAACATTAACGGCATTAATAGTATGGACGGCTGTCAGCAATTGGGTTCTGGGCAGAGACTGTCCCCAACTACACATAATGAAATAAGGAACGGATTACTTCCTAATACGAATAATTTCTTAAGAGACATTGCTTTCTTTGGTGATACTTCTAGGGGTACAGTTGGAGCCAATAACGAACTTAACTCGGTTAGTGCACAACTAAGCCTATTTGACCAGAAGTTGTACAAATGCCGCAAGCTCCAACTAGAGGTGTCATATTTGCAGGAATGCATAAATAAGAAAGTTATTCTAAAAAGTCTTCGCCAATGGCGATATCCCGTAGGACTTGTCAATAACTCCATTTTTCACCAGGAACTAATTATGTTATTTGACTAGCAAGGTTTCGTCATTTTGGCCATGCTTATTAAACATTATGGGGCACAGATTGTTGGTTTGAAATCTGAATTGGAGCTATTGGAACATGCCATTATAAACAACAATGAGTTTGACAGATATAAGTATGAATACACTCGCATTTTTACTAGCATTGAAGCTAGTTTAGGTAAAGTAATTCAAACAAAAAAGAAAAAGCTTGCAAGAGACATTCATGAGTATGGGAGAGGTACTGCCTACCCTCCACCCACTCTATCAAACAATTTTAATATTAATGAGGAAAACTTCAGCTCACAGGATTCTCGTGAGAATGGGACTGAAATTTTGAGTCCAGAGCAGGCTAACAATGGCGCCTCCACACTGGGGGTTCGCAAAAGCGAGCAAATTAGAAATAACCAGCAAATTAATAATTTTCCACAACAGGGTAATGCTGGGGCGGCTTACAACAGTAATGGCCAGTCTAATTCCACTAACCAACAGGATTTTTATGACAACCAAGCGAACCTGCAGAAACACAATCAACACAATTACAACAGGTCCCAGGGTCAACACAGGAAGCGCCAGAACCGAAGAAGGAGATAAATCATGGTTTACCAATAATTTTAGTTAACACTGAGGGGGACTTCAAGATTTACAACTTCAGTACTTTAAATGTTAATGAAGTGATTGTCAATGTATTTGCAAAGGGGCTGACTTTTGTGCCTGACAGAAGAGCTGATCTGGTTAAAACCATTTTGGACCTGAAAATGTTTGTGCGTAAGCTTAATTTAACTGCACTCATTGGTAATAGCCTTGCACTTACAGGCACATTGAGAGTGTTTAGTTTATTTAATCCACCTATGCAGGCATCTTTAGCTATTTTTGAAAAGGTCAGCGAAATGGACATTAAAGCTTTACTTGCCAAGGATGTTCAAAGATCTAAATACTAACTGTTCCAAGAGCGAATTGGAATATACTGACCTACTGAACTCCTGCAACATTCGAGTCATGAAACCTGATAAGGGTGGGGATTTGGTTTTCATGGACCAGTTTGATTATTTAGATAGAATGCAATCTCATGTGGCATCTGATGTATACAAAGTGGTTACTCTTAATGAGCTTAATACTGCATACAAGAGGGTGAATAATGTACTTAATGACTTATTCCTTGAAGGTTGTATTGACATAGACACCTTACAGTATTTAGTCATGCCAGCCCCTATTTTACCAACATTATTTGGGTCCCCCAAACTGCAAAAAGATACTCATAACCCCCTTTTAGACCTATAGCTGATGGGAGAGGATCAGTTACATATGCATGTGCTAAATTTATTGACTCCAAATTAAAACCTTTCATCAAGTCTGAATCACAAATATGCCATGATTCATGGAGTTTTCTTCACTGCATCAACAATTTAGAATATAAAAATGATTTTACCTTTCTTATGGTAGATATAGGTTCATAGGTTCATAGGTAGGTACTAGGCTATCTGCCCAAAGGCATTTATAAGCCTAGCCAGAATGTGTTGGCTTTCGCCACCCCCTTAGATTAGTTCCTTGTGCCTCTGTCCAGCAGAGCCACTGAAGTGATCCCCAAGGTAAACTTTCTGTTTCCCATCCACTAGTCAAGATTTCTTTTGAAGAGTGTTAGTGAGGAGCTCTGCCTAATGTAGATTGGGATCTTGTTCCAAAGCATGGGAAGTCTCTGGGACAGGAATCTATCCCTCCAGCACATCCTATTTATTGCTGTGGTGAGGTTTAGATCCCTAGAGTGTGTGGCTCATGGGGATAAGGTTTTCTTTAGGTGGAGCATGTCCATCAAGTCTGGGTTGAACATGGCCTTGTATGTCAGGCAGAGATCACCTCTGAGTAGGTGGTATGCAACCAAGTACAGCTGTAATTTCTTCAGTCGAGCTGCATAGAGCATCTGTTTGAGGCCAGTGATCCTCTTGGTGAGGTTCTTCTGTGGTCTTTCCAGCTGTTGCAGGTATCTTGTAAGGTACACCCAAATGGGGCATTGTACTCTATGATGGGTCTGATGATTGATGAGTAGAGGGGCACAATGACCTCTTTTGATCTGGATGCGAACCCTTTTGTGATTAGATGGGCCATGTAGAAGGATGTTCTAGCCACTTTGGCAATGTGATTATCAATGGTGAGATTACTATCTACTTGGGTCCCCAGATCCCTTATTACATCTTCCATATTTAGGAGACTACCACCTATGTGGTAGTTTGTGGGTACTTTGTTTTTTTCCAAAGGGGATGACTATGCACTTTTTGGCATTTAGCTTGAGGCCATGATTTTGACACCAGGTATCCATCTCAGTGAGACCCTTTTAGAGGATGTCTGTTTCAGCCAGAGAGTCAGTTATAGCCCCCAGTTTGCAGTCATCTGTAAACTTGGTCAGCCATAGTCTTCCTGTGCTTGCCTGTACCTCTGAGAAGTATATACCGAACAGGAGGGGTCCTAGGACTGAGCCCTGGGGAACTTCACTTGTAACCGATTTAGTGTCGGACCTAGCTCCCGCAACTCTCACCGTGTGTGTTCTGTCCTTGAGCCAGTTGACAACCCATCTTGTGATGTAGATCACAAGAAAAAGATCTGTATACCGTTATTCCACAGGTACTAGGCATTGAATGATCGCCATGGATGTAGAAGACTACAGTGATAGGATATTAGCCATTATTTCCTCTGATACATATTGAAGTATCAAAAAATGAATTGAATGGAAGCATCACCCGGGTCCGTTCTTACTATGAGGATATGTTCATTAGTGGGGCGATTGACTTGGATGTGTTAAATTTCATCTCCTCTTTAACACCAAGAATCCTGGTATTGTTTGGTAATCCCAAGATCCATAAGACTATCCAGGATCCACCCATGCGCCAATTAGTGAGTAATAAAGGGAGCATTACTTATGCAGCAGCCAAAGTGGTGGATTCAATCCTTAAAAAATACGTGACTAGTGAACCTCATATTTCAAGAGATTCTTGGTCATTTTTGGTGAAGGTTGGTTCTACTCCCTATAGTGGAGATAGTCATTTCTTAACCATTGATGTTATTGATTTATATTCATCTATTCCTCATGGTGTGGCAGTTGAATGGATTCAATTAGAAATTACTTCCAAACAAGCACCTACAGATGAGATCTCAATGGTTAGTGAGCTCCTGGATATCATCCTAACGTGTAACTTTTTTTCATTTAACAACCGATGGTTTCACCAACTGGTGGGAGTCCCAATGGGGTCGCCTTGTGGGACCAGTGTGGCCAACTTGGTGATGGCCCATTGGGAGAATGAATTTGTTTATTCTAACACCATCATCCAAGAAAAGGTGACATTACATACACGCTTTCTGGACAACATTTTTATTATCATCAAGGGTGACCAAGAGGCGGCATATTGTTTGTTTGATAGTTTCAACAGGTCAACTGAATTTTTAAAATTTACTTCATCTTTTGAAACAGAAAGGATAGTCTACTTGGATGTGGAACTTTTCAAGGATAAAGGTAGGTGCTGCTTCCTAGGCAGAATTCATCGAAAGCCTACTTTTTTCAACTCTTATTTACATTTTGACAGTGACCATCCTGCCCACCAGAAGAGATCCATAGTCAAGGGCCAACTGGTCAGGGCGGCCAGAATGGTTTCTAAAGAAAGTGACTTTCATGACAAGTGCAGGTTCATATCGAATCTCTTTTTGTGTAGAGGGTATCCAGAGGAGCTCATTGTGACCTTTGTATGGAAGTTAAATCAAAGAGGTCTAACGGGTATTTCCAATCCATTTTGGGGTATCCCAAGTCAGAGTCTGTCATACATCCACGGGTTGATTATAGTAGTGGTATGTACCACTGCAATTTTATCATCTCCTACAATTTGGATGCTAAGGACATTGTGTCAATCATCAAGAAGAATTGGTGTTTGTTATTGGCAGATGCTTTGCGGACCCCTGGGTTGAATCCTCAGCCTAAAGTCACCTTCAGGAGAGGTCCAAATATCAAGAACATTGTGGAAATGAAAGTTAAGAATATACCTTCAAGATCTGGGATGTTCAAATGTAACGTGCAAATATTGCAGATTTGTTAAAGCAGGCACATTTTCTTGATAAGGGACAAATCTCAAAGGTAGATACAATTGTGCAAGCAATCAGGTAGTCTATTTGTCCCAATGCTCGTCTTGTCCCGTATTTTATATAGGCAAGACAGACAGGAAGTTACAGGAATGGCTGTATGAACACCTGTATGCAATGAAGAAGGAGAAGAAGGAAAACGCCTTGGCAAAGCACATCAAGGACAACCCTGGTCATGAGTTCACCTTTTCGGTGATAGACCAAGTTTTCTCCGAGAATAGGGGGGGCCCAGAATCTCTGAGATTAGAATTCAGAGAATTATTGTGGCAGTTAAAACTGGAGGCTTACCACTACCCTGACCTCAATAACATGCTATCAATTAGTAGTGTTCTCAAACTGAGAAGTTTAGAGAGGTAGGGGATATCCTATCAGTGTAGTACTGGACATTACCCTTCATGGTAGCTTATGTTCCCTTGAGGCTCTGGCAGCTAAATAAGCTAAATAAGCTTGTTATAACAAGTGATAATAAGTTAAAGTAATGCAGTTGCATTTTTCATTGTATTTTTAAGCCTCAGATAGAGCGGGCATTTAAATGTTTGTATTTTGCAATAATGTAGTTTAAAATGTTTTTTTTTGTGATTTTTTAATATAACAATTTATAATATAGACATATGTATAGAATATTTTTTCCATATTCTCCATATATATGGTTGGTAGACGTAATCTATCATAAATTTTAATTTTAGATTCTAGGCAGCGATTGTTGTCATTTTAAAGTTATGTTTGGTGAGCGCAGTACCTTTAAATTAGAGGGAAGGAAGGTTTGAGTGTTTAAGTTGAAATTTTGTCTATTTCCAAGGGAAAAATTAAAGAATAGACATTGTGGAGCCGGGAATAGTTATACCCTAGCTAACCGGTCCTGCTTGACAGGCAAAACCGCGCAAATAGAAGAAAGCCTGTCCCTGGCCAAAACCGCGCAAATGCGGGTTTTATAGCAGGAAATGAAAGAGATAGAAATTAGCTTAAAACGGCCAATAAATTACTAATTTCTGGGCTGAAACCACTCCTCCAGGGACAGATAGGCTGCTCAAAGCTCCCCCTTTCTCAGTGAACAGAGAAAAGTCCATATATCCAAGTAAGGTATGGGCAAACACAGAAACTTGTAACACAGCCCTGAATTCAGCACTAACCTGAAAACTGGACTATACTAGCTTAGAAAGGTGGGCAAATATATATATATATATATATATATATATATATATATATATATATATATATATATATATATATATATATATATATATATATATATATATATATATATATATATATATATATGGGTACATGTCAGTACATCGACAAGTTAGATGACATCCACTTCACCGACACATGAAATAATCGACACCGCAAATCACGGGCATTTAACAGGTAAGAAGTTTAAATTTCGCTAATCATGCCTACCATACATGCATAACATTGCCACACTTACTAAAACATGGTAGGCATGATTAGCAAAATTTAAACTTCTTACCTGTTAAATGTCCGTGATTTGCGGTGTCGATTATTTCATGTGTCGGTGAAGTGGATGTCGATCTTCTAACTTGTCGGTGTACTGACATGTACCCATATATATATATATATATATATATATATATATATATATATATATATATATATATATATATATATATATTTTTTTTTTTTTTTTTCAGAAAAGAAAGCAGATACAATAAAAAAACACTTTAAATGCACAGAAATGGCTATCACACTTGAGTGTGTAGCCTACAACAGTTAAACAGGTAATTTAAACACAAAAACGACTTTGTTAAAGTGCAGGCAGTAAAATAAGTACACTATGTAGCTGAAAAAAGCTTTTTAAATCACAGAAACTCTAGAAAATTGGAGTTTTAGGTGGAATTAGTTAACGGTAGCAAGGAAATGCAGAAAAGTTATACTTAATCACTCCAAAGTCTCTGTTGTCTCTCTGCTGCTGTAGAATTCTGCAGGGCACCAGGCAGGAGCTTGCTGAGCTGTATACTAGCACAAAAACCTTGCAAATGTGGGTTTTATAGCAGGGAAATGAAAGAGATAGAAATTAACCCAAAATGGCCAATAAACTACTAATTTCTGGGCTGAAACCACTCCTCCAGGGACAGATAGGCTGCTCAAACCTCCCTCTCTCACAGTGAACAGAGAAGCTTCCTTCTATCCAAGTAAGGGATGGGCAAACACAGAAACATGTTTAACTCACACACATTTGACACTTACTGGTGATTTGATGTTATCACCAAATATGTGTGTGTCAAGTGATGACCCTGCTCATACTCCATGTGGATGTCTTGATGTGGGCATGTCTGTTTGCCTATACTGGTGTCATTACCTATTAGCACATGCCTGGATGTTTTCACATTAATGCAATAGACCTTAATGCTGTGTATATGTCACATATATAGTCATACACAGCCTTAAGGGATGTGACCTGTGACCCTGCAGACTTGCTCACAGAAAGTTTTACATGTATGTGTTTTGTCATATACATCTACATGGCACTGTACATCTGTTTAGCATCCTTCCATGTATTACCCATGTTGCACATATGAAACACATGGGGCAATGACTAGCCTGATGGTATTTGCAGAGTTGGATATCAATTATAGCATGGTATGGACATAGTGAACTAGTAGGCTATATGCACTGGGCCATTTATGAGCCTAGGCTGAAAGGTTACCTAGCTGTAGCCAACAGACAGGTAAGTTTTAGTGGCCAGTTCAAGCAGTGCCACAGAACTGATCCACAGGGTTACTGATATATTTGCCATGTGGTCATCACACCATGTCACAAAGATGGGAAATGTGCAGCTTCGCTGGACAGGGATGCATAGTATGGCAGGAGTACGTAAAGTGTATGGGACAGAGATGTCAGGCATGTTGTGATCATTGTACTAGAAAGGTGGATGTCCATGAAGTATGTGTTTATTTGAAATCAGGCTGTGTAAGTGTAGCATGTCCAACATCTCTGGGTTGGGCATGGCTTTATTCATGGTAGGCATCATGCTACATAGTGAAGCTAGGAATTTGGAAGGCCAGTGTAGGCCATCTGAATGTGGCCAATAACCCATAAAGGAGATATGTGATCTATTATGGGTCACTTGAGTGTTGAATATGGCTGAACAATGATCTCTATATTCATGGATGGCACCCTTTCATGATTAGGGGTGCCACGTATGACTACCTAACAGGTGTGGTGAAGTAACTGTCAAAGGAAAGACTATTGTCCAGCTGCATCCCATACACACACAGTTTCCATTATGTTGACCATTGCCTAGGTGGTAGTTCATGGATACAGGGTTTTTAACAATGCAATACTTATCTGTCAGATTGTGGCCATACGTCAATCACCACACATCAACCCACAAAGGCCCTTCTGTATGTTGACCGCAGCACACATTGAGTCAACTATTGCTCCTAGTTCATAGTCATTTGCAAACATCAATAGGCAGATGCCTTCTGTGTTAGTCTGTGTGGTATAGATAATAAAGAAGGGGAGTACCAGGAATTAACCTTGTATTACTGTAGCTGGCACTGGTGTGATGTGCATGCATTAGTCAGACACGTTCTGTAGTGTTGGTTCTGCCAGCTGTCTAGTTGACAACCACTCCTGTGACATAGGAATATATACCTAGTTTACTGAGTGTAGCTGGAACACAGTATGGGTGATGGTGTCCTAAGACCTGGCAAGGTCATGATATGCTGTGTGAATCAACCTTACTGTCATCTACATCTGTACTGACTACATCAAATAAGTTCATCACGGTTCATGGCTTTACAGACCAGACTCAGCAGGGTAGTAGTGCACTATTTCCCATTACCAGTGGTGTCTCCCCACAATTGTTGCTGTGCACCATTCAGTGTGTACACAGCCTGACATGAAGCTATGATTGAACATGATGTGTATGTGGAGAGCAAATTGTTCTGACATTTCTGTAGGATACACCCTGGGATGTTGACAGGTCCCATGAAAGCTGTACATATGGCTTTAGAGAGTGCAGCTTGTACCTGCATAGTTGTTATTACAGGGGCTCTGCAGTGTACATGGATATATAAATATGTGTACCTGTTGGGGGGGGAGGTGGGATTGGGTTTAGGTTCTCCAAGACCCTATCTGGATGAACAGGTGGTATTTCTGTAGGTGCAGTACTTCCCATGCCATAGTCCTGTGAAGCACAGCAGGTCTTGTTGCCATTACGATTCATGACACAGCTATAGAATGCTCTGTGGTTGGCCTCATAATATGTGGCTGATTAGTTTCACAGTAGTTTTGTGTGGTTTTATATGGTGTATCTGCATCTTACTGAGGCTGACCAGGGATCACCTCCACTCTTGTGTGTTCACTCTTGCAACAGTTACTACCTTCTTTGCTATACTTTAAGGCAGGGTACCACCAGTTTGCCTTCTTGTTTTTGTTTGGTTGAATCTTGGTTCTGTTTCAATGGCACAATCACTGCACTTATGTGAGTACTTAAAGTTCATTTGTATAGGATTCAGTATTTGCACATGCATTGTCCATCTGAATGGGTGCCATGACAGTCACCACTTCGCTCTTAAGAAGCATAACATTGGCTTTGGAGACTGACTATGTGTAGCATACTGTTAGCCCTGTTTGTGTGACTATGGTGATTTAGGTCATTGGGGTTGATGAAATCCAACATGCATTGAACGCAAGTGTTGGTACAAGAGGAGTCTTACCAGTTCATAATGGAATAGTTGAGAGTAGCCATTATTATGGTTTTCTGTCTCAGACCTAATATTCCCCATTACAGCACGATATGACAGTTGGGAATTCTGAGGCATGGTGGGTGATCTGTCGCAAGTTGCAATTTGGATTCCACTTTGGCACAAGGTAGTTGCTCAGCATAATGCATCTGAAGTTATGAAAGTGCAACTAGTGTGGGGGTGTACATATCCTTCAGAAATATGGACTCACCTGTGCCTGTGTGTTCCAATAAAAGATAATGGACAAGAGGTGAGGTATGTGTTATAACATTGTCATGCAGGTGTGCTCTCTGGAGCATTGAGCCATATCTCAGTCACTGCACAGATATGTTTTCCATATTAAGGATTGACATAAGTGAGTCCATACTGAGTTTCTGAAATGTATCATTGAGTAGCGAGACCCGCAGTTAATTGCTTGGCTGTCCCTGTTACAGCAGTGGACTTTCACTTGAACTTTGCATGATGAAGGCACTATAGGGGAAGCATGAGCCCTAGCCAGTATCCAGATTCCCAGGGGTGACAGGTAAAGGCCCTGTCTGGTAAAGTATCATGGTCTGTCAAGCATGTTATCTCAGGCAGAGAGATACTGAATGCCCTTTGAATTGCACCAGTACATTAGACAATTGTGGAATGCAATCCTTTTGTCCTTGTACTGCAGTACCATTCTGGCCAATGGCAGAAT
The DNA here is from genome assembly GCF_019279795.1 of Protopterus annectens. Classification (NCBI taxonomy): domain Eukaryota; kingdom Metazoa; phylum Chordata; order Ceratodontiformes; family Protopteridae; genus Protopterus; species Protopterus annectens. The sequence goes on from NC_056737.1 coordinate 1,280,029,869, forward strand.
GCTACCCAGTCCTTGGGACATACCTGCATGGGCTACAAGACCTGACAATTCCTACATGTGTGTTTCCCTGCAGACCAGGCTACTGCATCACAGGTCCTGCACAACAACATGGAATATGCCAGGGCCATGTGTATAGTTCAAAAGGTGGTCTGAGTGTATGGGTATATGGCTAATCATGACAGACAGGCAGCTGACAGCATGTTTACCCACGTATAGCTTGGTGTGTAACATAGTGCTAGAGTTTGCATTCACAAATAAGTAGGGTTGGGCATGTTTCCGGCCACGTGTTCTGAGGTGTGGCACAATTATGCAAACTATGTCATACAGTCTGTGTATTTTGTTGTCTGTCTATTCCAGCTTGGGAGGTCACTTGCTTGGCCATATACTTAGAAGCCTCTGTGAATGTGTGTGATTTTGGGTAGTATGTGTGGGTGTCCTTACTGTGTTCTGGTAAGGGTATGTTTGGTTGTGATGATGAGATGCATGTGTTAACCTACACCTCATGACTGTCCAGTCCAGTCATGGCTGTAGACTGGACTGCCTTCCAGCTTACCCCTGTAGCTGCATCCCAGACAATGTGTGGGGTGTGGTGTTAGGTGGGTTTGGAAGTGTACATGGCATAGAGATTACATTCCCTCAGGATGGCCACATACACAAAGCTGACATTAGTAAACACCAGTAGCTGACTAGTGGACATGCCTGTATGAGCACTCAGTACTACAAGTACCAAGTATTGTATTTAGTACACTTATTGCTTATGAAGATGTTTTAGAAAGTGATACTCACAAGTAATTATTTGTGTTATGGGCGTGACAACACTGGCTATTACAGAAACATAGCAGCTACCTTTAGCAGCAATCCTCCTCTGAGGAGCACATGACATCCTGGTAGTTGATTACAGATGATGCAAGTGTCTACAGGTCTGTTTCCTTTTTTTAGGTATATACTCACATATCCACCTGAACCATGAGCTCTTTTGGGCATAGACACCCACTCCCCAAACAGAGTCATGTATCAATAGACTCTACTGCCGCTATCAACATGATCAGGATATAATCAGATAGTGTAAGCCATCACCTATGAAGCAGCTATTACACATGAGCAGCAGTCTCCTACATCTTACACTGCTACTGCAGATGTTACACTGGAGTTACAGATGATAAGCAACCTGTTTCATTACCAGTACTGCGCACTACCTTATATACAGTATTTGCAAGCGGCTGTTAGGTTGGCAATGAGAGGTTAGGCTACACAAACCTGAAAGTGTAACCAGTGTGTCTCTACTCTCAATATTCACTCTGTGTAGGTGTTCACATAGCCATCTGGCCCAGCCCTGTAACAAGGGTTACTACACATTTGCATAACATGTACACATGCACAGCTGTTATTGCTAGCAAATGATACTAGAGAGATGGATATTACATGTGTTATGTGCATGGATAGTTACCTAGCTCTTCCAATTATCTTTGCTATCATGCTGCTAAACTGTCAGATGAATACATGTCATATGTATCCTGTTATTGAGTATTGTAATTGCCAATAAACATAACTAATGTTTGCATAACATAACAGAAATGCTATGTAAAATGGAATACAGATCTGCCTAAAATACTGTACATTACACAGTTATTGGCACAATATCCCACATTGCAAACCATATTTGCACAGTAAGCGCACCTTTGACATGTTCATCTTACTTATACCCCCACACATATGTCTACAGTTATAGTATATCAACATATACTATCCCCTGTTATAGCACATACTTGTTGGACCAACCCTGACACTGACAGTGGCTGGAAGAGAATTGGTGAGTTCCAAGTCCATATATATCATCCCTTGTGGTGTATGAGGAGTTTGCCTTGTGACCTACATCAGTACACACATAGAATACTACAAGCATTACTACTGCTCAACAATACATCGCTACAAGATAGCTATTTCCACTATATGCATTGATTACACTGTAATTCTTACAGAATAGGTACTACGTACACAGACATATTAAATGTTATACATACCTTCTTAGTAACTGGAGGTGTTATTGACTGGTATATTACTCGTTTTCGGTTTGTGTTTCAGTATTTTGTACTGTTCTACAGGAAGATACAGATGGTTTGAATGTATGACAATGCATCCTTTTATAGTTAGAGATCAATGACATGTGCTATCCTGATAACCAATTGGTGTTCCTAAGTAGTTAATTACATGAACATCAGCTGTGCAGCTACTGCCTTCGCCAATACCATGGCAACAGTGGGGTATAATTGAGTACTCCACTTGGGCGTTGTCGCTTTGCCTTACTTGTAAGGAAGACAGCCTGGAAGTGTTGTTTGAAATCTATTGCAACAGCTGCATGGAGACAAACATTAATATACTGTGTGTAATGCCTAGAGGATTTGGTCTAAATGTGAGTACTGCTGTTATATATCTGAACATTGCTACTTGTGCAGGGTTTGTCTGTACCTAATACTTCTGCATATGTTTCAGTCTGGCCAGGATGTTTGACCAGCTCAAGACTGCATGGCTATGCATATAATGATAGGGGGTTTATAGTGTGCTTACCAGACATCTTTAGTTTGGTATTAATGTGTATCATATTGTGCTGATAATCAGTAATCGATAACACTTCCTGGTGTAATTATTTTCAACCCTATGAAATGGGAATAGTTCAAACAAACCCTGTAACATCAGCAGCTGCTCCATTGTATAACAGCAACTATTTCACATAGGGCCATGTTAGTGTGTCTGTGTCCAGGTATGTTAAAGTTTCAGCAGATGTCATACAGTGGGTGAATAATTGGTTATGGTATGACAGTATGTATTGTTGTAATTATTTTGGGTGTGGGGGAGATGTTGGTGGGTGTACATAGCAGATGCAGATGTGTAGGAACCGCTTTTATACATCTTCTATATATGTGGGGGGGTTCTTTCCCTATGTGAACACCTATCCCTTAGTGGACTAATACTATGGTAAATGCAGGCTGATTCTTAAGGCACTGTTAAATGCTTCCTGTATAGCATGCAGGTACCGTTAGTCCTTGAATTCTTTTGGCAATACATCGGAATGTAATAAAGTTTTGCTAAATGAAAGCTGTCTGTGTATTTCTGTCATGGATATTTGTAGTCATTGTAGTTGTGTTGGTGACTGTGTCCATTGAACATATTTGTAATAGTGTATTGGCATATACTCTTCATACGTTATGTTCATATTGTTTGGGGGGGGCAGAATGTGTGATTGCTATGGTCCATGTTATACTCAGATATAAAAACTTCAGATGCTGTATACACACATGTATCTATGTATGTGTGTATATATATATATATATATATATATATATATATATATATATATATATATATATATATATATATATATGTAATATATATTATTGCATATGTTTATCTGTACCTCCATAGATGTGTAGATGTTTTTAAACTATCTATATATCTACATATATATATGTATATCTCTATATATCGACATGTATGTATGTATCTCTCTCTCTCTCTCTCTCTCTATATATATATATATATATATATATATATATATATATATATGTATATATATATATATATATATATATATATATATAGCATACACCTCTCATTGGGCGCATGGTGGATTGTCCTATTTCCACACAATCCTCCCTTTTGTGTTTTAAGCTGTCTGAATACACAACTGTCATTGGTATATCTCAGGTAGCTTAGTGGTAGGTTGCTCTGAGGATGGTATACATGGGTTGGGGTTTGGGTTCTAATCCTGGAAGGGGTTATTATTTTACCTCTTAGAGTAGGCACTGGTAGGGAAAGTGTGAATGGTTTTGTTTGTACTTTTACCTCTGCCTTTGTCTCTCTATAAAACAAAGTTTTCTAAGAGGGTAATTCCCTCTTTCACTTGAAGTTTATATCTTGTTGATGTGTTTGAATTCATACTGCGGAATTAGGGTATGTGGTTTCCCTATTCCTTACAGGTTGTAACGACGCTGAGTGTAAAAATCTAAAGCAATGTTTAATAGTTTTATACTATCTTGAACATTGCCTGCTCTGCATAAACTGAGGGATAAAAGTGTTTCGGGTCATTTTACATTTCTATTCCCGTCTACTATGACTCCAGCCCATATTTAATGTTTTGGCAAGTGATAGTGAAGTATTTGCAAGTGTTATTTTACTGTTTGTTGAATGCTAACTCCGTTTTGTGTTTGTAACTACCTTTTAATTAACTTGCTATACTGGTATCCTTTTAAGGTCATACCTGATTGATAAAAGGACTCATTTGTGTGCTTTTCTTTACTGCACTTAAGTGCTGAACGAGTATTGCATTTGCTTATATTTCCCTTATTTCCTACAATTAAGATTTAAATTGACTTATTTTTTAACACCATTGTTCATTCATGTGGTATTTCCCAGTTGATGAACTAGCAATGTTTAAGTAGTGAAACAGATACTTTTACCCTAAATCTCCAAATTACTTCAGCTTTCAATTAAATTAATTAGAAAACAAGTGCTTGCTTGTGCACTATTTCCTAATGGTGAATGTGTAATGTTTCAGTATTGGAACAGACACCTCCACCCTACTCTTCTAAAACTTTTGCCCTACAATTTAAATTTAATAGAAAAACAACAAGTTTTTTTTTACCCTTATTAGCGTTGTGGTTGAGCTAATTGTAACTCAGTTCAGCAGGATCTGTGTGGGCAAGCAGGCTCCCAGCTGTTACATTATTTCTTTAACAAGTCCTGAGAAACTCTCACCCCCAGTGCTTCAACCCTCAGGATATGCTGCAGTCTGGCATCTTTTTTCTAACGGCTGTTTAACTGGATAACTGAATTGCTTCTTAGCTGTTAAAGTGCCGGACTTGTATATAAGCATATAGATAGGTCATTTTGTATATTTTAACCCTGAGCATGCCTAGTTACATTATATTCTAGCTGGTTTATTATCGCTGACAATTTGATACTGCCTAATTTCCATTCTAAAAGCTACTCAGTGATTTTCATGGTTATTTAGACAGTGATATTTAAATATGTTTTTTAGTTTATGACTAACTGCTACTCTGAAGTCTTTTTTGCATACAGTGTATTTAACTACATCGGAGTAAAACTGCCGTTGCTTTAATTTTACTTGCATATCCATAGAGCAGTTTTCTTAACCTTTTCCTTTCTGCTTCCTTTAAGCATGCAACACACCTACCAGTGCATACCCCCCAGCTTCAGTGTCCTGCTATCTACCTGAGGCCCAGAGATAATCCTGAATTCTGTAAAGTGCCTGATACCTACTCCTGAGATTGGAAAGCATCTTGTCTTCCCTATGTTGTACTGCCTTGAGAAGCAGGAATAGTTATTTGGAAATATGTACAAAATACTCCTAATGTTTTAAACTGAAATAAACTCCTGTCTTATTTTGTTTAAGTGAGCGTTCCATGCAGGACTATCAGCAGCCATAGTCCCTTATTATATTACATCCTGCCTGCTAGAGTTAACCCCCCTCATATTGTCTCTTATAGTCACATTTCCTATACCCTCCTTAGCCTCTCTCCTAAAACTCTCCCCCCTGCTTGTAAATTATATTTTATTCTTCTCACCTCTGCCATCCCCTAGTCTCTCTAAACCCCTTTTGGTAGACTCTACTTACATTACCTGCAATGACCATTAGATGGCAGTATTTCTACCTATTTATCCATCACTTACCTTGCTTCTATATTTCAGCCTTTAAACCTTATTTTTGTCTCCCTCTTACCTCTGTTACTCCTGAACCTATTTCTTTGCCTCTGAATCAACCCTTAGTCAGCTCTCCTTTCACTCCGCTATTTTAGTCTCTGACCTCCTAGATACCTCACTTTGGACTTACCTCCCAAATCACTGATTATTGTCCCTCAAAACCTATCTTCTTGTCTGAACCTGCTCCGCTCACCCTGCTGGCTCACTCCACTCCCCTGCCCTACCCCCAAATTCCACTCACCCCCAGTGGTCCTACACTTATACTTCTTAAACCACACCCTCTCTCTCATCCAACCAATCAATTGCTCCAACCCCTTACTCCACTTAGCTACACCCTCCTCCTCTAACTCTCTCTAGTATCTCTACTTAAAGTGCTTTTCCATACCCTCTAGCACTACTCCTCCCTCTCCTTAAGTCTCTCCCACTCTCACTAGTTCTTTATTATCTTATCGCAGTCTACCTCCATTGTATTTGTATAGGCATCTATAACAATATGCAAACTACAATGAAAGTTATCCTAACCAACTTAATACTCTTAACCACATTTTTACCTGCCCTCATGTCTGCCTATCTCCTAACCTGTTTTGAAAAGTCTGATTACTTCCACCATAACCACTCTCCAAAGCAAACAACCACTCATGATATCTCCCACTCCCATATACACATTAACATCATCTCCACCCCCTGCTATCTGCTACCTCAATTCCATTGATGCACACACATTAAGTACAATAACCTCTTAGTAAAAAAGGGAAAACTTCAAACTAACTATTCATATAACCCAGTATTTAAGCTAAAAAACTCCACCTTACATCCACCCTAATCCTGGCCCAACCAATGCCTCTACAGTAAATATTCACTGCACTACACCCTCAAACCTTCCAACCCAGACCAAACTCTCCAACTCTTTACTAACAGGACATCTCAATATCCGCAGTATCAACAACAAAATTGCCCATTTCCATGCCCTCCTTGATAGTCACTCCTTTGACATCTTCTGCCTTACAGAAACTTGGTTAAAAGCTGGAACTAAGGATAATGAAATTATCCCCCCAGGCTATAACATATTGAGACAAGACTGCTTAAAACGTAAGGGTGAGGGAGTAGCACTTCTATATAAAAATGGCCTAGAGATCTCCTCTATAACTTATAACCCACCTCTGGACAGTAAGGCTGAAGTCCTCATCTCCAGACTTCAAATCAACCCTAACAAATACCTTTATGTCATCTGTATCTACATAGCCCCCTGGCAATAACAACATTATAATAGAAGATATTCTTAGCTGGGTGTCCTCAACTTACCCACAAGAAACAATAATACTAGGTGACTTTAACGCTGACTGGAAAACTGTCAATACTAATAATCCTTCCTCACATATTAATCTTTATGGCTTTATTCAAACTATCACCTCAACTACCAGAATTAACAAACCAACAAAAAAAGAGAGCACCTTAGACTAGATACTTATTAATAAACATCCACATACTTATAATGTAGGAACTTTACCAGATGATCTAAGTGATCATACTCTAACTTACATTATAAGACAAAAGAATGATATTTCTAACACCCCTACTTATAGGATCCCATGAACCAAGAAACACTTTAACCCTGTACTATTCCAAAATGAACTCAATGCCTGTGACTGGAAACCTCTAAAGATTCTCCCACTAGATGAGGCTATTAAATATTTTAACTCTAAATTTCTAGCAATCCTTGATGAGCACACACCTATACAATCTATTAGAATGAAATCCAAACCAGCCCCCTGGCTTTCAAAAGAAGCCATACAGAAAATTCTACTTAGAAACAAATCATGGGCTAAGTGGAGAGCTAACAGAACTTCCCCTGAACAACAAACTTTCAGGCAGCTAAGAAATATAACAAAAAAGCTATACTCACTGACAAAAAGAAGTACTATTGTAAACTACAGCAAACACACCAAAAGAATCCACAGAAATTTTGGACTAGCTTAAATAGACTCCTGCACCCTGGCCACTCTAGCACACCATCCCCTCAAGATGCTGATCATAATACCCCACATCAAACGGTCAACATCTTCAACACCTACTTCACAGAGACCATACAGTCTCTAGCCAGTCAGCTTTCCACTGACAACACAAGGCTCCCAACCTCTTTACCTGGATCTTTACCAATATTCCAATTTCAACCTATCTCAACCACTCTCATCTACAAAATCTTACTAAAACTTAAGCCTTGTACTCCTTCAGCCGACCAGTTACCTTCTGAATATTTGCAAAAAGCAGCCAAAGTCATTGTCTTTCCCATATCCATCCTAATTAACAGAACCATTAATGAGGGAATCATCCCAGACATCTGGAAAATCTCCCACATCATCCCCCTACATAAAGGTGGTAAATCTAATGATTACTCTAACTACAGGCCAGTAGCTCTATCACCTTTAGCAAAAGTCATGGAAAAAATGCTTTCACCATCAGCTACTAGACCATGTAACTAAACACGACATACTGGCTAAGTGCCAGCATGGCTTTAGGCCATTTCATAGTACTACCACCGCTCTCCTATCTTTCACCGACTCCATTAATAAGAGCCGTAATAACAACTTCATCTCTTCTGCTCTTTTCATCGACCTTTCAAAGGCTTTTGATATGGTAAACCACCCCCTGCTTATAAATACTCTTGAATCTCTTTCTCTGGATACCCTAGCTATACGATGGTTTAAGTCCTACCTCAACAATAGGCAACAGGCATTTCTCTGAGAAAATAAACTATCATCCCACCTGCCAGTCACCCTTGGAGTCCCTCAGGGCTTCATTTTAGGATCTTTTCTTTTATCATTATTCATCAATGACCTTCATGTAGCAATCCATGTAGCCACCTGTATTCAATATGCCGATGATTCCACGCTTATATGTTCTGCCACCTCCATTTCTGAACTACATTCACTAACTCAGAAAGTATTCAACTCAGTAGAAGTTTGGTTCTTGAAACACTGCCTCCTTTTGAACGCCAAAAAAACTAAGCTCCTACTCTTTACACCTACCAGTAGGTCCTCTCCTATAGACTGCTCTGTCAAATCCAACAATGGCACCCTTATCTTCCCCGACTCTACCACCAAACTATTAGGAGTCACAATCGACAACACCCTTAACTTTGATAGCCATATAAATAACACCATACAAACAGTAAACAGAAAATGGGCTCCTTATATAGAATCAAACCCTGCTTAACTCCAACAACTAGAACCACTATTGCCCACTCTCATTTAATCTCAACTCTTCTTTACACCTCACCTATTTACACTAATCTAAAAAAAAATAATCTTCTCAAACTTGCAAGCTCCTACAACACTATTGCTAGATTTGCCACTGGTAATGCATTTCAAACTCACCACTGTCTGAATCTAAAGCAGCTAGATTGGCTTGAACTTCATAACATTCTGATTTTTTCCCAACTTACCATTGCCCATAAGATCTTTTACCAACTAAATAATACTCCTATACTTGCTAACCTCATTACCCCTTATAATATTCTTAATTCCCTATGGTCTTCTAGCAAACTGCTTGCTAGAAGAAGTAAGTCCAATAACTTGGCAGGTGACACCCTTTTCTCCAATACTGCTGTAAAAAACTGGAACCTTCTACCAATAGATCTAACTCTACTACCTTCACTGTCACTCTTTAAGCAAAAACTCAAAAGACACCTAAAAAATCACTGGTTATGTCCCTACAGTAACCTTGACTAATCTTCAACCATTGCCTACTTCCATCTTCACACTGCCTCTGGATACAGAATCGTACTCAGCCTACCCCTCGGTATGCAGAAACTGTTACTAGTAAGATTAATATAACTTCCAGTATTTATTTAATCTATCAATGAACTGTAAAGTACCTCATATATCATGTTGTAAGATGACTTATATAACCCTATATACTCATCCTTCTTAGTATTGTACTTCTTCTAGACTCCTTTTTTGTATTCTAATTTCCTCCTACTTTATTTGTTATACAGCTGTATATGATATTTTGTACTATGTTTGGAGCTTTTCTCCCTGGGCCTCTACTGAAAATGGACATATAACCAATTAGACTAGCCAGTTTAACAAATGTAAAATAAAATAAATAAATAAAATAAACATTTAAGCGTTGTAAGCAGGTTTGCCCTTGGACTGTGCGACTTTAAGCAAAGGTTAAACCTGTGAAGCACTTATCCATTTAACCGTGTTTTTACTGTCGCGCAAACCCACTTACAACTGCTTAAAAGTGCTTTAATCCACCTGCATCCAACAGCTCTTATTCTGGCCCTCAAAATAAATTAACAGCTCTTGAACCTGGGACCATGAACACCACAGTCACTGACTTTATTACTAAGACATCTGAGATATATAAAAATGTTATGGTGTTTAGAATATACATTTTACTACAGGCATTCCTCACTACTGAAAACAAATGTGACAGTCAGTTGAGGTACATATGTATGATACATGTTAATGTTCATATGTTTGTGGAATTAGGTGTTGCAATGTGACATGACAGGGTGTATTATGGATGAGAATGGTTCTTGTTTTGTGTCCTTTTTATATTGTCTCCATACTCCATGTATACCCCTCCAGTTCACTTATTGAACATCCAACCCAGGCTCTCCATGATGCACGATTTCATTACCCATCAATCCTCCCCCACCACAATCTCCACATACACAGCAACTACCCCTTCTATGGTGATTTAGGTTAAAATTAATAGTTATAATAATAGACCTGCATTTGTTTTATTGCTTCTGTGTCACAAAGCGTGTTCATAGATGTTTATATATATGGCTATAGATGTAACCGTATATATATATATATATATATATATATATATATATATATATATATTTATATCTATAGTAAAGACATCAATGACATGTATATATATATATATATATATATATATATATATATATATATATATATATATATATATATTTATATCTATGTAAAGACATCACTGACATGTATATATATATATATATATATATATATATATATATATATATATATATAGTATTAATTTTGTGACAGTTATACATATGTAGACTTGTATATGTTGATTCACAAACTACAGTACATTACAATGTACTGTACATATGTACACAAAGTGACTGTCCCATTTGTGGTCATTACTGTGGAATGCCTATAGTATAAGGTGTGGTCTAAAGACCATGAAACATGTATACAGCTCAGATGGCTTAGTGGTAAGTCCCATGACTATAGTGTGTATGGTTCAGGGTTCAACACCTGTGATGCTTTAAAAATGTTTTTTACTTCAGAATAAGGCTCATTTACGCAGTTGTAAGCATGTTTAAAAGTGTTTGTGTGATATTAAAGCAGCAGTTAAACAGTTAAACAAACTTTAAAACATATAACCTGTGCATGCAAACATGGCCACATCTGCTAACTACTCAGGATATATACATTTCAGTGAAGTAACATCTCACTATGTGCTTACATAACATTACATTCTCTGTTGGCTTTACTCTCCAGCACACATGGGTTTATATGGGTGTTTAAAATGTTTATTATACTCACGAATACTACCTACATATGCAAGCTGTAGTTAAGGTATACTTTTTAAAATGATAAACATCCCTGATTTTATTGGGATTTGAACCTTGAATGCACAGATACTATGCAAATGCTGTAACCATTACACTATTGACATTAACGTTGCTTCCACCTATTTCTTATTTAGATTATCCCTATGTGTAAGCTAGGCTAAGCAAAGGGCAGAGGTGCCAAAACCCACTGAGCTTCACTTACTCGAAATAAAAACATATAACAAATGAAATGAGAGACTATAAATTACATTCCTAACTACATTAGGCATAGCCCCTCACTGACACACTTCAAGGAAAACCTTGATGTATGAATGAGTAGCAGAATATACATCCCTGGGATCATGTGTCCCAAAACCATACAGCCAGGGGGGTGGGGGAGCCCATCCAGTTTTATAGCTGCAACACCTGTTGGGGAAATTGAATGGTGTTGATTTTTCATGTTAACATGCCCTCGTTAGATCACTAAGTGCCCCTATCACCCTCCACCACCCCAGTCTTCAACAGCTTCTGGCAACTCTGCCTGGAATCACTTCATTGGTGATGCTTGACAGAGGCTCAGTTACTTCATCAATGGTGCAGAGAAAGCCAACACACTGTAGCTATGCTTCTAATTGCCCTTGGGCAGATAGCCTATTACCTATCTGTGAACCTCTAAAGTGCAGGCCATCACAGACATAATATGTGAATAAACAGAACTTTCAGATCACAATATACAGTTAAATATCTCCATGTAGTCAGAAAATAGTTAAGTATAGCAAGAGCATACAGAACACTGATACTTAATCACTCCAAAAGCCTATCTTGGAATCTAGAAGACTTGTATGAGTTGAAGGCTTTCTATTGCTTACCAGTAGGATACCTACAGGAAGGATGAGAAATAAGCACAGATGGGAAACATGCATGTAACACTACCATACCGGCTTATGTGTCAGCCTTAGACTTTGGAATACTGGCCAAGGCAATTGACACCCCCATGGTGCCTTTTTTAGGAAAGTCTCAAAGGGAATCCAACCTCGGTAAACAGCACAATAGCAGAATCAATGAGGGTTGTGCTACTCAACACCAGGGGTTGTGATCACAGCATGCATGCTTAGTATAGACAAGGTCAACATCTGTGCAGTAACTGAGACCTGTTTTAAGGCTCCTGAGAGCACACCAGCACTACCAGACTACAACCCATACCACACATTACGGCGACAGAACATGGACTGACACAGACATGGAGGCGGTGTATCTATATTCATCAGGGATATCTACAACTCCAGGTTAGTGGGGCAGCATGATACCTCTGAGATCATCCATGTGCAGCTAACATCAGCCGCAACTGCAATGCAAACTGTGGCCTGCTACAGATCACCCTCCATGACCCAGGACCACCACTCCACCTACCTGGAGACAGTGGAAAACATGACAGTCCTACCACACACCCTGGTATTGGTCGATGTCAACTACCCTACCATTAACTGGGAAACTTACTGAAGTTCTTACTTACAGGCCCAGCACTTCCTGGAATTTATCACCTCATATGCCCTGTATCAGATGGTAAACTCCCTAATGAGGGGTGGAAACATACTAGAAGTAGTAATCACCAACATGGGCAACAGGTGCACCACAGCAGAGGTAAACCGGTCACTGGTTAGATCTGACAATGAACTATTCAATGTTTCCACACCCAACCATCTCCCCACCCATGGAAACCACAGTGTATACCTTTCCTAAAGCTAAAGTCACAATAATAGAGACAGGGGTGGGGGTGGGGGGTTGACAGCTTCCACGCTAAGGGAAAATACTGCTCAAGATACAGACAGATTTACAAATGCACTCTATAAGCACCTACAAGGATGTATGGATCGTACCATCACTGGTAAACCAAGACTCACTCCTCCTAGACAAGGACACCAGTCTGGTGGACCCCTTCAATAAACAGGCTATACAACTGAAGTAGGGCAGTAGTCCAGAAAAACAGCAAATCCCAAGAAGGGCAGACATCTGTGACCAGTATTATTAAGAAACATAGGTCCCTCATGAAATCATCCAAGGCTAACATCAACAGGAAAATAGGCAATGATTCTAAAGATAACCACAAAGCCTTCTTTGGCTATGTCAAGGATCTAAGTGGCAACACACAGATTTGCACTGTGCCGGTGCAATATAGCACAAAATATACTGACCCTACTGATATCACCAACATCCTTGCAGATGCATTCAGTGCAAACTTCACCCCCTAAAGAGCCCACAACAATACCGAAAAGTACAGTATCCCAGACATCAGAGACACACAGGTGGAAATGGCCATCTCTAACAGCAATACACATCAGTGGAGGTGGATGTTGTCCCAGACTGCATCTTGCAAACACTACAAGACAAACTGACCCTCCACCTAATTAAGCTTTTCAACCTCAGCCTCTCCACAGGCTACATGCCCATACAATGGCACGTGGCAAAGGTTATTCCACACCACCAAGGTGGAAACACAACTGACCATGGTAAATACCACCCCATAAGCCTGACTAGCCCAGTCTGCAAAGCTATGGAGCGCATCCTCATGGCACTCATTAACAAAGACATTGGTAACCTCCAAATACTTGACCCAACACAGGTCAGCTTGGTTGAGTGCAGTTCATGCCTACTGAACTTGTTTGATGTCTTACAGACAGTCACCAAGATGTTAGATGAGGGGAGAGGTGGTTCACACATACTACCTGGACCTTGCCAAGGCTTTTGACACCATTCCCTATTCAGGTATTATTGATAAACACACCAGCCTGTACATACACCCATGCATCACAGGATGGGTTGCCAATGGGCTTACACACAGAACCCACATGGTATGACTAGTGGTCTCCAGGTCCAACTCTTAACCAATCATGACTGATATCCCACAGGACTCAGTCTTGGGACCCCTATTGTTTGGCATATACTTCTCAGAGGTACAGGCAAACACAGGTGGACTAGAGCAGACCATGTTTGGCAATGACTATAAACTGGGAGCTATACTTGACAGTCCAGCTGACACAGACATCCTTCAAGGGGCCTCACAGAGACCAACACAGGATGTCAAAGTCATGGCCTCCAGCTAAGTGACACAAACTGCATGGTCATTCCATTGTGGAATATTAAGCACCCACATATTAACACATAAGTGGCAGCCACTTTAATATAGATGAGGTAATAGGGTATCTGGGGACTAAGGTAGATAGTGATCTCTCATTTGGCAATCATATCTCCAAAGTAGTTAGGACATCCTTCTATGTAGACCATCTGATTACTAAAGGGTTCACATTTAGACATACTGAGGTTATAGTGCGCCTTTACTCATCACTCATCAGTCCCATCATAGAGTATAATAACCCATTCGGGATGTACCTCAGAAGACACATCCAACAGCTGGAAGGTCCACGCATGTACCATGCCAAGAGGATTACTGGCCTCAAACATATGTCCTATGCAGCCAGACTGAATAAACTCCTACTTTACTCAGTGACATCTCGTTTACTTAGAGATGATTTCTGCTGGCCAACAAAGCCATGTCAAACTCAGGCTTAATGGATATGCTCCACCTATGTAAATCCATGTCACAGTGAGCCACATGCTGTAGTGAGCTGAACCTTGCCACAACAATAACTGGAAGATGCTGGAGGGACAGATTCCTGTCACAGAAACTCCCCATACTTTGGAACAACATCCCTAATTACATTATACAGAGCCACTCACTAACACTCTTCAAGAGAAACCTTGAAGAGTGGATGGGGAACAGTAGATACACCCCAGGGATCTCACCATTGGCTCTGCTCCACAGAGGGACAATTAATGAATCAATGAGGTGGCAAAAGCTGACACATTTTGGCTAGGCTTATGAATGCCCTCAGACAGTTGGCCAAGTACCTACCTATGAACCTATGATCCTATACATACTGTATCAGCACATGCTGATAGCTTAATTTACTGTTCAGGTGTTGACTTACCTTGTGTCAATAGCAGTTGTGTGTGCAATAGTTAAGGGCTGCCTATGTTGGATGCACACAGTAGGCTGCCTATATATGACAATTTACAGGTAGTCTTGTGTGTGTGCCATCCATTTTTACTGTGTGTGCACATGGAGGAAGGTGTCAGTCCCTAGGTGCCTACACTGTCAGTGTGTGTGGTATATGTTCCCTCCTTGCCAAGGCATGGACATAATGGGCATGCCTCCGTCTCCCTACTGGGGATGGCTCAGGGTGTTCATGGTCTGAGTACCTCTGTGCCTGTGGGGCTCTTAGTAATGGTGGTGGGCTGTGAGGGCCTTCACCATTCTGTCCCTGCTGCAGCTGTTTCTGCAGGATCATATTATGTAGCATGGTGCATACTATGAAGATGTGGGCACACTTGTCTGGAGACTACTGCAAGGCTCCACCAGATATGTCCAAGCAACAGAACTGTGATTTAAGCATCCCAAACACATGCTCTACGATTATTCTGGTTTGTGAGTGTGCCTCATTATGGCATTCCTGCATGGGTGTGTGTGCATTTCTGATGGGAGTCCTCATTTATTTATTTATTTATTTCCACTTTGATTACCGGGGATGTCCACTGGGCTCAAAGAGCCCATTTTCAGTGGAGGCCCGGGGAGAAAAGCTCCATATTACAAGCAATTAAACAAAAATGAAATAATACAAAGTAATGAGAAAAAGTACAAATGGATAATGGCAAGACAGTTCATAAACATATTTACAAAGTTGTATAGAGAACTATTTGTACAGTAATTAAGTGACAGAGGCAAGAGAAGAGTTCACAATTAAATAGAAAGAAATTATTAGTTGAGGGTTAAAAATCTGAATGTTGTATATTGAAGTTTAGCAGAAATGGAGTAGAAATAGTTGAGAAGTACATTGTTAGAGCATAGATTATAGTGTCTGGAGTATTCTTAGAGAGGTGGGTGAACATTAGTAAAAGTGGAGTTCACACATGGAAGGTATGATTGCCATAGTTAAACTGCATCAGCTTAATATAGGTAGTTATTAAAAATTAATTGTTTTCAGTAAGAGAGCATGAGATCAGGGACTATATTAAGTATTTACATTGTGTACATTTAAGGTAGAGAAACATTATTAATAATTTGGTGTTGAATTTGACTTAGAGGGGAGGCAGATGTTTAAGGGGTCTTTAGATTGGGAGTGAGGTAGGTGTTTAGGAAAACAGCCTGGGGTGGATGAATAAGTAGAGAAGCTGTATGAGGAAGCATTCGTAGAAGAGAGTAAGTAGGTTAAGTAAGGAGAATACAGTTACATTTCCAGTGTTGTGTAAGGTAGGAATGAAGCTGAGTTTTAAAGTATTCGTAGTTTTCAGAGATTCTAAGAGAAGAAGGGAGGGAATTCCATCTTTTGGCTAGGGAAGAAGAGAGTAGAAGGTGACCAGCAGGACGTTTACAATTGTATACAGAGAGGAAATTCTGGTGTGCAGATCTCAGGGCTTTGTGGGGTGTGTAAAAGGGTAAGATATTTGCTAAAGCAGGGCATAGAGTTAGTTTGAAGATTAGTCTTTGGGTAGTAGTGAGTTGAAGGAAGTTGAGTTGATTGGGAAGTTCTAGCCAGTTTAGCACTTGGAGAGATGTGCAGTGGTGAGAGGAGTAATTAGCTTTAGTTGCGAATTTAGCAATTTTGTTATAACATGTTTCTAGTTTTGAGGAGATGGAAGAGGATAAGTTGGTAAGTAGGGGAGCACCATATAAAAGAGAAGGTATGAAGTGCAGGCCAGCACAGAAGGTCTTTGGCTAACAAAGTTTGCAGATGACTGCAAACTAGGAGCCATAATCGAAACTCCTAACAATGTGGACAAACTACAAAAGGGCCTCACTGAGACAGATACCCGGTGTCAAAACCATGGCCTGAAGCTCAATGCCAAAAAGTGTATTGTCATCCCCTTTGGTAAAAACTCTGTACCCATGAACTACCACATAGCTGGTAGTCTACTTAATGCCGAAAATGTGATAAGAGACCTTGGGACACAGGTGTACAGTAGTCTCTCATTTGATAATCACATCGCCACAGTGGTCAGGAAATCCTTCTACATGGCTCAGCTCATCACAAAAGAATTTTCATCCAGAAAAAAAGAGGTCATTGTTCCCCTCTACTCATCACTCATTAGACCCATTATAGAGTACAATGCCCCTTTTGGTATGTACCTCACAAGACATCTACAACAACTGGAAAGACCACAGAAATATCTCACAAAGAGGATTACTGGCCTCAAACAGATGCCCTATGCAGACTGTCTCAAAAAACTACAGCTTTACTCCATCGCATATCACCTACTCAGGGGCGATCTCTGCCTAACATACAAAGCTATGTCAAACCCAGAGCTGTTGGACATGCTCCACTTAAAGAAATCCCAATCTCTCCGAGCTACACGGTCTAGGGACCTAAACCTTGTCATCACAATAAACAGAACATGCTGGAGGGATAGATTCCTGTCCCAGAGACTTCCCATACTCTGGAACAGACTACCTATCTATGTCAAACAGAGCTCCTCATTGGCACTCTTCAAGAAAAATCTTGATGATTGGATGGGAAATGGGAAATTCACCCCGGGGATCACTTCTGTGGCACTGCTTGACAGGGGCACATGAAAATAATTTTCTTGGGTGGCGAAAGCCAGGGTACATTTTTTTGGCTAGGCTTGTATGGGCCCTAGGGCCGATAGCCTAGTACCTACCTACCTATGAACCTAGTAAGTAGGTGGTGACAAGAACTTGTCTGGTAGATGAAGAAAGGAATTGGGAGTGTCTATATAGCATGCCAAGTTTCTGGTGAGTTTTTTTAATGTTTAGCTGAACATGTGTGCCAAATTTTAGGTGTTCATCTATGGTAACTCCAAATAGTTTAGCAGAAGGGACAATTTCTATAGTGGAGTTAATATGGCTAAATATACTAAAAGATTGTTTGTCAAGCTGGAGGGTTTTTGAAGGGGAGAAAAGATGAATTTTTGATTTATTAGCATTTAGGGAGAGATGATTTTGAAGCATCCAGTTTTCAGTTGTAGAAAAGGCCAATTGAGTTTTTGCTAGGAGGTCAGGGAGATTAGGAGCAGAGCAAACTAATGCTGAGTCATCTGCATATTGCACTATTTTAGTAGTAGGAATGGCAGCATGAAAATCATTAATAAATATATTGAAGAGCATTGGGCCGAGTATGGATCCCTGTGGAACTCCAGTTGGGCTGGGTAGGAAGTTTGAGGTGCCAGTCTGCCATTTTACAATCATTAATAAATACATTGAAGAGAATTTGGCTGAGTATAGATCCCTGAGGAACTCCAGTAGGGGTGGGTAGGAAGTTTGAGGTGCCAGTTTGCCATTTCACAGCTTGGGGTCTATTAGAAAGGTAGCTGTTAAACCATAATAGGGTGTTCTGTGAGAGATTAAGATTAGAAAGATGATTTAGAAGGAGGGTATGGGAAACAGCGTCGAAAGCTTTGGAAAGATCTAAAAGGATAGTGGATACAATTTCTCCAGAATCACGGGCATGATTTACTAAGTCTAAGAAAGAGAGAAGAGCAGTTATTGTACTATGTCCAGGACATAAAAACATGTTGTGTAGGGGTGAGGAGGTGATTATCAGTAATGTAAGGCACAAGCTGGAGGTGGATGCATTTTTCAATCATCCACAGTTCCAGTGCATAGCCAGCATGTCCCCCCTGGCAAATACCTGATACAGCTGTGAGGCTTGCAAGATTTGGGAGTTGTGATAGCTTCCAGGGCTGCCAGCACACACATCCATGGTAATGCCATGGGCATTGCACATGACCTGGCAGTTGATGGAGGGGTATCCCTTGTGGTTTATGTAGTGCCTACCCTGCTCACCTGGTGATGACTTGATGTGTATGTGTGTGCAGTCTATTGCACCCAGTACCTCCAGATATTCTGCCACATGGTGGAAGAGACGGATATTGCTGCCAACTCCTCCTGCCTTCAGGGGAAGTATATGTGCTTATTGGCATGTGGTAACATGGCATCCAGGATCTGGTGAAGTACCCTGGATGCTGATGCCTGTGAGATCCCCATGATATCCCCAGTTGGCCTTTGAAAGGTACCTGTAGATAGTATTTTCAGGCTTACACATACCTTCGTATCCACTGGGATGGGTTCCCCTCTGTTTGTTCTGGCTCTGAGGTGTGGCTGGCACAGCTCCACAAGTTGCTGTAGGGTGTCCCTGTCCACCCTGTAATGCTCTACTATCTGCAGATCATGTAGCCCCTGGTAGATTACCCTATGTCTAAACACTCTTCTCCTCCTCTGGTGCCTGAGGTGGTTGTGTGCATCATCCTCCACACCACCTTCAGTCTCCAGCACATGCTGGTGGATCAAAGCTAAGCAGCCCCTAACATGTACATACTAAAAGTTCTCTGTCTGTATACACCAATGGTGCAGCATGTATGGGAATTCACAAGTGTGTGTGTGAGGTGCTTTCACACTTTATACTATTTTGCTATGGATGCTGTTGATGTCATTGGGTGTGCATCAGCAATTCCAGCTGCAGGGTATCTTAATTATGGGTTTTACAGTGAGTACTGCAAGTGTGGGGCCTTTAGTGTGGAGTTATGCTTGCCTGCCTTGATTAATCTGTTGCCCTTTAATTCACTTTTAAACCTGGATCCCCTCCCATTATCAGGCATGCATCCACCTGCCGTCTTTCTTGTTTTGTACTTTCTCTACCCATTCATGTGTTGCAAAATGTGTCTTGTAGCTGATATACTGCAAATCCGCTTTGTTCTGCTGTGACACTTTACTGTTTTCTTTGCAGTACAGCCTCTCCCCTTTCCTGTTCTGCAGGTAGCTGCTTGCAGCCTTGTTAGCTGTTGTCAATGTCCCACTGTAGGTTCCTAGGTGTTAATTAGTCATTTGTACTCCAATTTCCCTGCTGCAGTATTTCCTTGTTTCTTTCCTATATCCTTCCTGTTTCAGCTTCAGTGCGCGTCACGCACACCCATTTACTGGGTTTAAGTGCATTTTCATCTCCGTTCACATGCATGCTTGGTTACCTTGTGTACTCTCAGCTAAGCAAAACAATTGCCAGTTTGACACACCCCTATCCTGCAGCTTTGCTTAGCTATGGGCAAACCGGATTAGCAATGCTCCAATGTGTTACAGCAAAGGTGACACACCCCTCTCTTGATGTCATCTTTATCTCAAGGGCATACCTCGGTGTTATAATGCTACGCTGTGAGGTGCATCCTTACACCAGCAGGGGATCTGTGATTCACTATTACGCCATTCATTTGCATGGCATTGCCTACTAATTCCTAGCTACCATGCAAAACACTGTCACAGCCCCTTAGCAACCCTTGTTCCATGGTGTGGTGTAGCATGCCTGCCATTCACTATTATGGGGGAATCATGATATGTGTTACATTGCAGTTTTATTCTATATTTTTCTATTTTCCTTGTGATCCTGTTTGCGCACCGCTGCCCTGAGCTTCCACTTTGCGATAGTGAGAATATAAATATTAAATGTTAATTTTATATTTTGTACATTTTTTTATGCCAGTGGCTATATATTTAGCCATTGGCATATATTAACAATATAATACATGTGTCTGATCGGCTGTCATGGCTCCGATTTTATGTTTGCAAAAATGTAAACCATTTTTTATGGTTTACATTTCTGCATGCTTACACTATGCCTGCACCACTTCCTGGATCGCTACATACCTTCATTTGCATGCTTCACTGCTGCACATGGGTTAATTAGCATACATGGCCCCGAAATCTGTGTGGGTGTAGTATACACAGGTAGGGCACGTGAGAACAGCTTGTACCTGGATCACTCGCCAGCCATATTTGGTGTTGGAACGCCGATGCTACGCCTGCACCTGGCGCAAGCTTCATGAATCCTGGGGAGCATGTTTCTTGCACTGTAAAGAGTTGTTTAGCAAAGTACAGACATTTTGGGAAAGTTTCAGTGTTCCGTGTACTGTTTATTCATAAAGTGCAATTACTTCAAAATGTTTTACTCTGAACTTTTTTGCCCAGTTTATTTGCACAGTGCAGTTATTTTGAAATGTTTCTTGCACTAAGAGGTGATTCCTTACAGAACAGTAATTTCAAGAGTATTCTTGTGCCCGAAAGACTTATTTTGCAAAATTAAGTTATTCAGAGGCTTGTTGTGCTATTGGGTACAGTTACAAATACTGACATAAATTTCAGGCATATGTGCAAGTGTGCATGTTCATACAATTAAAAGTGGACTTGGGATGCATTGTGTTTTACTGTAATTTGTTGGCATGGCAGATGGATTTCAAAAAACATCCCCACTTATATTTGATCAGAATATTGCAGAGAGTTGGAGAATATTTGAGTAAGAGTATGATATTTTTATATAAGCAGCTTATTCTGACAAAGATGCATGCACCAGGGCATTCAATTTGCTAAACTTAGCTGGGTCAGAGGCCATAGAAAGAGAGCATTCATTTGTGTATGCATCACTAGTAGATGAAAGAGAAGTAGAAAAGCATCATATTGTTGTACAGGCTGACTCAAGGGAAGACCCAGAGTGTTTGAAATGCAAATTCGGGGAAATGTTTAACCCCCAGACAAATATTATAATAGAGAGGCATTTGTTTTACAAACGAGATCAAAAGCAAGGAGAAATTTTTGCAGCTTATAAAACTGACCTAAGAAACAAAGTAAAATGTGTAGGTTTGGTGGCTTAATAGATGAGTTAATAAAGGATAGGCTTGTGTGCAGTGTTAATAGAGCCACAGTGAGAAGATTTTGCTTCGTGACAGTGATTAATGCTGAGCAAAGCTATTGAGATTTGTCATATCCATAAAGTTACAGAAAGGCACACATATATGCTTGCAAGTCATAAGAGCATGGTTTCAGCAGGCTCCAGAGCAAATGTAGACAGCATGCAGCATGTGGCTAGTAGAAGCAAGCCTAAGCACATGACAGCTGTAACCCCTGCTAGTGTGGCAGGTAAAACCCATAGTTTACCAGCAAATTCTAAGAAAAGGACATGCTCAGTGCAGTATAAGGGTGAATCATAAAAACCCAAATCATGCTTTATTGTTAACTGTCATAAATGGGATGCCAGTCATGAGTCTCAAAGAGAAAAGTGCTTAGCATTTGGTCAGCAATGCCACAAGTGCAAAAAATGGAAAAAAAAGTTTTGCAAATCAAGTAAACCTCACACAGTTATAAAGAAAGGTCACTTAAAAAACAAGTTAATCACATAGGGAGCTGCAATTTTATTTTCTACATAGATGGTGTGTCAGTGATTGGTAAAAAAGCTGATGACATTGATTTGCTGGCAAAGAGTGAAGTGCTTTGTATTGTCCAGATCAATGGTAAAGCCACGAAGCTCAAAGTAGACACTGGTTCTGTTATGTCAGCAGACACCTTTGCTAAGTTGAGAGCTGGTGAGCAACTTAATGTGGCCAATTGTACAAAACTTTTTGTTTATGGAAGTAAAAAAATTCAAACCGAAGGCTCAGTAGTGCTTTCATGTCATTTGGCTAGGAAATTCTACAGCTTACTATTCTATGTAGTCCAAAGACCTTTGCATCATTGGGTCTCACAGACAGTCTGAGAATGAATTTGCTTTCTTTTATCCTAAAGAAGTTCATCATATAAGCACATATCCTAGTTTCAATTTTACTGAAGCTATTTTTTCTGAGTATGCTTACATTTTTGATGACAAGTTGAGCAAACGTTCAGTTGTGTATTCTATGAAGTTAACCCAGAGGTCAGTCCAATGGTCAGGCCAGCAAGAAAAGTGCCAATAGCTATGTGGAATGAGGTCAAATCTCAGTTGGATAAAATGGTGCAGCAAGGTGTAATTTGTCCAGTCACAGAACCAGCGGAATGGGTGTCATCCATGGTAGCAGCCCACAAGAAAGGCTCAGACAAAATCAGAATATGTATTGACCTAAGAGATTTGAACAAAGCATTAAAGTGACCACATCATCCTATGTGCACAGTTGAGGAAGTTGCAGCCCTGATACTGAATGCCACTGTTTTTCCTGTCTTGGATGCAAAAATTTCATTTTGGCAAGTGATGCTTGATCGCAAATCTCCACTACTCACTACTTTCAGTACCCCATTTGAAAGATATAGATTCCACAGGATGCCATTTGAAATAAATTCTGCAAGGGAAGTCTTTCAGCATACAATGAAGCATTTTTTAGTCTATCCTTGTGCCATAATAGTAGATGATTTATTGGTTGGAGGCAATGGTGAAGCACAGCATGACAGAAATCTTAGAAGAGTTCCAGACAGAGCTTGTGAAGTAAACATAAAGCTCAAACCTCTGAAGTGCAAATTCAGACTACCAGACGTTACATATGTAGGTCATTTATTTTCTAACACTGGGATGTGACCAGATAAGTCCAAGCTAACAGCGATTCTCGAGATGCCAGCACCAGATAATTTTGAAGCTCTACAATGTTTTCTTGGTATGGTCAACTATCTAGGAAAGTTTATACCAGACAACCATAAGTTGACAGAGCCTTTGTGAGAGCTAATGTGAAAAACGTGGTATGATCTTGGTTGGAACAGCACCAGAGGGCATTTGAATGCCTTAAGCAGAAAATTACCACCCCACCCGCATTAAGATACTATGATGTCAATAAACCAGTAACACTTTCCTGTGCTGCTTCAAGATTTGGTCTTGGTGCAGTTATTCTTCAAGAAGGCAAACTAGTAGCTTATGCATCCAGATATCTTAAAAACTGAATTACAATATGCTCAAATTGAGAAAGAATTGGCAATAGTATTTGCTTGTTCAAAGTTTCATGATTATATCTGTGGTCGAGCTATTCAAATTGAAACTGATCACCAACCACTTGTCACTATTTTAAAGAAGCCTACACATTTAGTTCTAGTGAGAGTACAATGAATGATGCTCAAATAGTAACAGTACAACTTCAAAGTGATCTATACAAAAGGCAAACTTCTTTATCTGGCTGATACCTTATCCAGATTGCCCAGAAATATAACAGAACAGCTTCATGCAAAGAATTTTGGCTTCAATGTCATGGAAGTGCATACTTTTTCTACCGTGAGACTTGATGAACTGAGAGATCATACAAAGACTTATCCAATTTTGCGAAAGCTCAACCACCACATTAATGTTGGATGGATGTCAAAGCAATCTAGTGTACTACCTGAAGTACAAACTTATTTTCCTTATAGAGATGAGATATTGATGGAAGATGGCATTATTTTCAAAGGTCCTAAAATTGTTGTTCCTGCTTTCTTACAACATGAGGATATCCAGATTTTGCATTGTGGTCAACCAGGTTTCAAATCTACCAAAAGAAAGGTGAGAGGACTAGTATTTTGACTTTGTCTAGCAAAATACATTGATAAAGTACTTTCTTCTTGTTCGGTATGCAACAGTACTAAATTGCATTTGCAAAAAGAACCACTTCAGCTAAGTCAATTTCCTGAAGTACCTTGGTTAACAGTAGCCACTGATGTATTTGAGTAGAATAATCAGTATTACTTAGCATTGGTAGACTCTTATTAGAACTTAGATAAATGTGCTACCTAATATAACATCAGCTGCTGTTATCACCATGTGGAAACATCATTTCTCAGTCCATGGTAATCCACACAAGGTTATTTCTGACAACAGTACCCAATTTGGCAGTCGGTTGTTTCAGAAATTTGCAAAAGAATGAGACTTTGTACATGTGACTAGTAGTCCAGAATATACACATTCAAATGTATTAGCTGAACATGCAGTGCAGAGAGAAAAGCAATTATTAAAATTCAAATTGTTATGATACCGATGACTTTTTGAATTTACTCAGTCTCAGAAACATACCTCGTGATGATATACTTGGCTCGCCTGCTCAGAGACTTCTATCTAGGCAAACCAGAGCAACACTGCCTATCAGCTCCAGTTTGTTGAGACCTTAAGGAAAGAACAACAGAGCAATCAGAGAACAACTATATAGAAAGTGTTCTTTCTAGAAGTCCAGCTATGATCAATCGAGACAATTTCTTTGTCCATTGAAAGAAGGACAGACAGCGAGGATACAAACGGCAAAAGGTTTCAACAAGATTGATCAAGTAACAAGTATATGTGCCAACGCAAGATCCTACTTCATAAAATCTGAAGGTGTGGATTACAGAAGAACAGAAGAACCACAGACATCTTCTTCCTGTATCAGAACTGATATCACAGCATTGTTCCTGTGATACAGAATCTAAATCTCAGAGCAGTCCAAACAATGTTCCTGTTGCGGAACGTGTCACGACTTCTGCTTCCATTTCTGATGATGTTCCTGATGTCCCTAAAGTTAAACATTCTTTAGAGACAGTCCCAGTTGCTAGATGTAATTCTAATTTTTATGTCCCATGATTTGGTTGTATTTCTAGACCTAGTATGGAATACTCTGCAACCTGGACATAATTGGCTATATGTATTTAGTTTTGTATAGAATTGCATGTCAAAGAATTATTTGTATCAATTGCATGTCAATTATTGTCATCAATATTGCATGACTTATTTCTCAAAGAGTGAGGATGTAGAATAGTGTGTGTGTGTGTGTGTTGTACCTTTAAGAGGCATTTCAAGGACAGCATGTGCATATAAATAACAAGCACGTGATCGCTTCAGTGCCATTTTGAGAGTGCAGCCAGAGAGTGAGCATGTGTGAGTGTGATAGCTAGTTTGTTTAAAAGTTTATCTAAATTAAAGTTATTAAGCCTCAATCCTAATGTATTTGTACATAATAAAGGTGCTTGAACAGAACCCATGAATGCTCATATGTTTTATCCTGACTGGACGAGTGACACTTGGGGAACTCTTATGTTAACTGGAAGGAGAGTAGAGAGCTCCTGTTGCCATTTGATTGCTTACTGTCAGCCGGTAAGGTAGCTGTGAAACCATGATAGGGAAAAATAGCACAGTGAGCAGTTTCTGGTAGGAAACTATATCAAAGACCTTAGAAAGGTCCAAAAAGATAGATTTGACAAATTTACCTTAGTTTCTTTGTTGATTTGCTGTGTTAGTGAAGCTAAGGAGTGCAGTTTTGATGCATGAATGTGGGTGAAATCCATGTTGTGTGTGAGATACAAAGGTTGTTGGTTAGTTGGTTTAAAAGCTGTGCGTGAATACATTTTTCTAATATTTTTGAAAGGGGAGGTAGAATGGTAATGAGTCTATAATTGGACAGTGCAGTGTTGTTGTCTCCCTTCATGCAATGAATGCCATTTTTGAGGATAGAAAAATTAATTAGGACTGAGACTTTGAAAGCAATGGCACCGGCTGCTATCTTTAGAAATTCTGAAGGACGGTTTTCTACCACTAGGGTGGTGGGTCTGAGTTTTTAAGTAATTTTTGATGGTATGGGTTGGAACAGGTTTAAAGTCAAAGCTGTTACTAGTTAGATTACTGGTGGCTCAGAGAGTTGGGTTAGAAAATACTTCTCTGCTTTGCATCTGATGCATACTTACCTCATACCTCGCTGAGGTGAGTCTCTCTGGATGTGTCTCATGATTTTCTGCTATCCCTACTGTGGCTGTACAGTACTGAAAATTAAAGAAAAACAGATGTTTGAAAGCGTGATGATAAATCAAGTTGTCTGTCTAATTAATACCATAACATAGACTGGTAATGTGTCAGTATACATAGACAACTGAGATGTTTGTAGTCTTAAATCCATCCTCCAACTGACTCAGTAGGTCAGCTTGTGCATCTTCATGTCACTGTAGTAGTGATAACATTAACCGTCTAGTGTGTGGGATACCAGTTGCACAGGAGACAGCCATGGCCAAGCTTTTCCAATCCTCAGCCTTATATTGAGAGCCAGTGTATTCTCCCTACAGTAATCTCCAGCTATAGTGCTTCATGAGAAGTGCCCAAAAAAATCTGGACTCCTCAACACCCCACCTTTGTACTCTAAATAGAACACCATCTGTACCATCACCAGCCATGTCTGCAGCAGTCACGCTTGAAATATGGATCTGAATTGGCTCCCTTTTCAGGTCTCACTTGTAACAGCTTGGGTGCAAAGTCACACAACCTTTTCAGCTACATTTGCACAATTGCAAGCACAGCAATTGCATGCCAGACACATTGGCACTGAAAAGATCAAAAAGCACAGAAGATGTTAAAAAAGGCAATGAGATTTGGCTATGCATGATGCTCAAACTATTGAGATATGTTTCATTGTTAAACAATGATATGCTTTATGCTGTTGTTTACAATAATGGTTGTTTGGAGGAAAAATAATATAACTTGGTGGCATATTGGTCTGCTGGGACACACACTATTTAGACTAAGTAATGCCAATTGGAAATTGAACCCATAAGGGCAAAAAAGGATAAAACTGTTTGGTTATCAGCTGTCAGTGCCACAGGAGAACTTACTTTTTAACTTGGTAATTAGAGGCATGCAAATTTGAGAATGAATGGAGCTATACTTCAGAGAAGCCTGTACGTCTATGACTTTACTTAGTCATGGGACTGCACTTTAATGTAAAAGGCAGTACTTGTGTTTTTCATTACATTTTGGATGTATGCACTTGTATGACCAGAGTAACACATGGTGTGTTAAACTACGTACATACGTTACTAGCCATGCTGTCATAACCATGTATTTATGTGATAAATCATAATATTTATAGCAAAAATACTGTGCACATCATATCTATACATGTGCATTCAACATTAAATGTCATCATTGTCATGTTCAACATAACTTACACACATTTGGGATTCTCTAGCAAGCAGTAATAATACTTTTGTTTTAATAAACATAGCTGTGATACCGATTTGCATTTGTTGTGACAGTCCTAATCAAAATGTTGTGACAGACGTCATTCTGACCCCTTCTGTAAATACAACTCTCAGCAAGATTTGAACCCTGCATCAGCTGCCTTCTTTCTTTAATCTCACTTCACACATACCTTATGCCACAGAGATTGGGAGCTATCAGGTGGAATTTATTCCTTGATTTCTATCCAGAGTGCTGACATTCACGTACCAGTGCCAAGCTTGTTTGCACTACAGAAGGTGGGTGGTCCAAATTATTTTTTTTACTTGGAAGTGAACTGTGTCTGCTCACTGCCAGATGAAATACAATTGCAGAAGGCATTAACATTAAAAATCAATAGTAAAGCATTAAATGAAAATTATATCAATCAAATGGTATATTTGGGAATGACCAGATGCATTACAGTGACAAATTCACCCTTCTCCTTTCTCCTTGCCACATTAGAACTTTAATTTTTGGCACACATTATCATGACTGTACATAATGCCAAGTAATGGTAAAGGGGACTAACAACATCTCAACATGATGTTAACAGCACTGAGAAAAGTTGATTTTCAAACAGCATCCCAATAATATAGCAAAGTATGTGTAAATATGTATTCAGACCCCACCCTATAAAATTATCACTTAACTGTTTTTAAGCCCTGGATCACCTGTCCTTGCTCTCTAAACTATTGCACTTACATATTGTACCACAGACAAAGTTACCCAACAGGTGCATTTTCTTCACTGAGTACTAGCCAGAGTGCTGATGGCCATACACCACAACTAGACGCATTTCACTACAGATGACCTCCCAAATTAAAGTTTTCACTTTTTTCCTTATGAAGTGAATAATGTTTGCACAATGCCAACCAGGATGCAAAAGGCATTATTAAAAAAACATTAAAAAAAGGACCAAAGTAACATTTTATGGATGTGTGTAGCAAGAAAAAACTGTTATATCATTAGCATGATGCATTAATCCTTTTTACATCTGCTTGCACTATCACAAGTATCATTAAGAAGGCGCATAACCAGGATTTCTTGAAATGGCAATTGCTCATAAAGGGGACATGCAGACAATGACAGGGGGCTATTCTTGCCATAGTACATACAGTTCTTCGTGACGTCAAAGTTTACGATATATTGTTTTAGTGTCATGAAGACTTGTGACATATGGATACTTTCTTCAGCATATACGAAATGTATGTCCACATTACTCATGTTACTAAGTTTGTGTTAGCCCACTGTAAAAAAATCATATCTTACAACATTCATAGCATAAAAGAAAAACAGTCAGGAACGCACAGGCAAAGCCTCAAAGTATTTTTGCTTTTTAATCCAATGTGCAATTTCGTTCAACTCCTTGGTTAAACTCTTCAGATAAAAATAGTTCTCACAAACCATTTCATTTAAAACACATAATTAAAAAACGCATGTTTCAGAAACACCTATCACAATGTTGCAGTAATTAAAACCATAATTAACACTGATCCACCTATATCCAGCAGCAATTAATGTACAAATGCATAAATCCTCACTTCTGGCTAAAAGATCAAAGTAAGATCATCAATTATAAAGAAGCTTAGTTAAATGTGTTAGCCACAATACAAATACAGGTACAACAGGCAACACGATCACATACTTACAAGACATAATAACACAACCAGCTAACACATAAAGCATTGTGTAACACATAAACACATAAACATGGAGCATTTCTCCCCGGGCCTCCACTGAAAACAGGATCTGTGGAACCTAGTCGGACTTTCCCGGTCAACAAATGTTAAATAAATAAATAAAAAAAATAAAAAAATAAATAAAACATTAAAATGCGTTGATCTTCTGGTTGGATGTATCCAGAATATATTAAAAACTGTTTAAATCAATACACAAAATCTAAGAGCATGTCACTATAAGACATACCTATGATAACGGAGCATACAGGCAGTCAACAACAGTTGCTTAATGTCAGAAGTATAGAGTTTCTTTTTGTTTGTCATTTACTTTTTCAACCTCATGCAATCACCCTTGTTCTTAAATAAAGAAGCTACAAAAAACAGGCAACCTTGTATCCGGAAAGCAGACTTTAACCCGAAGAAAGCCAAGTACCAAAGTATCTCCTTAACGCAAAGTTTTTTAATGTTACAAAAAAGAGCGTTTTCGCCGTGACTCCTGTCACAGCTTCATCAGAAGAAGACAAATGAAACAGCTAAAACAACCTGTTTAAATACTAGCAAATCGGTTGTTTATATCGCCCTGTGTAATTGTTGTCCATCTTTTTACATAGGGAAGACCAACCGTAAATTAAAAGAGAGGGTTTATCAACACTGTTATGCAATAAAAAAACCCCTCTTAGAAAATGCTTTGGCTAAACACATAAACAGCAATCCAGGTCATTCCTTTAGTTTCATGGGCATTGATCAGGTTCCTCCAACTAACAAAGGAGGTCCTTTTTCAATCATGCTTGAATGTGTAGAATTGACTTGGCAGTTAAATTTAGATGCATTCAGACCATTTGGTCTGAATGAGAATTGTAATATATCTTGCATATTAAAATTAAAGAGCTATTTTAGGTGAGCTCCGCCTTTGTTTGAATACAGAGGAAATGTTTACAAGTGTGCTTGTGTAACACATTCCATCTATTTGTAACTTCTCATCAAAACATGGTTTTCATGTATATAACATTACTACTTTTTTGATGTTTAAATGTACGTTTTTACACATTTTTGGTCACTGAATTAATTGTATGTTAAACAGTTATATGGTTATGTTCTTTTAAGAATTTAAAACTTGTATTTAATTTATTTTATATATGAATTGAGCTGTAGGAGGAAATGCAATTATGTGTTCACTTCCTGTTTGCTAGTATTTAAACAGGTTGTTTTAGCTGTTTCATTTGTCTTCTTCTGATGAAGCTGTGACAGGAGTCACGGCGAAAACGCTCTTTTTTGTAACATTAAAAAACTTTGCGTTAAGGAGATACTTTGGTACTTGGCTTTCTTCGGGTTAAAGTCTGCTTTCCGGATACAAGGTTGCCTGTTTTTTGTGTTTTACAAGTTTGCTTATTCTTTCTCTGGTTTTTTCGTTGTTATGGATACAGGCACTCCTGTTAGTCCGGTAAGCCTTAACCTTTTTGGGACAGCTACTCACCAAAAAAGTTCGAACGATGTGGATATATTATCTTTATTAGCTTCTATTTCTCAAAAAATTGAAGCTTTGCATGTGCGCATGGATGCCATGGAACGGAACCCTTCTACTACTGTAAAGGAAAAGTCGAATGCCATTTCAGTACGGCATGCAGCTTCTGTTTCCGCTTCAGTAGGGAGTGTTTCTTCACTTCCGGCAGCTCAACCACCTAGAGGATTACCCCCTCGAGGTAACCAACAAGGTATTGTGACATTGTCTTCTCAAAATAGTGTTTTACCAACGACGAGTGAGACAGGTTTGGCTCCTTTAACACAACAAGTTGTAAGTGAACCTGTGTCAAGTTATGCTGCAGCCGCTAACTTAAACATTCAACCACCACCTGTGTCTGATGTGAATGAAGGGCAGTACGCTGAATCGGAAGAGGAACGTTTACCACTGGCTGCTTGGATTAATAAAGAAAACCCGTTTTCTTTTCTTCCTGCTGATGAGACTGGTTTAAACGACTGTAACGCTTTTCTTCCATCAACGGACACTAATAAGATTAACGAAAGCCTAAAGGTACTTGATTTCAAGTTACTAAAACTTAAAAAATTGCAGCTGGAAGCTGCCTACTTTAGGCAATGTATTAAAGAAAAGTTAATCCCAAAAGGTTTACGGAATAACTTTATTCCTTCAGGACTGTTAGTGGACCAGGCATATTTTTTAGAACTGAAACATCTATTCCAAGAACAAGGTTTTCAACTGTTAAATGTTATTGTTAAACACTACAATGTTAATATACTGTCACTTATATCAGAAGTTAACATTTTGGATGAAGAAATCAAAACTGACATGTCTTTCTTACAATTTAAATACGATTATGATCGTATTTTTTCGAGCATTGATGCTCTGTTAACTAAATTAAAAACCAATAAGAACAAAAAATTAGTGAGGGACAGGTCAGCATACCTATCTAACCAAGTGTATCCCCATTTACAGTTTCGAGGTCCAGTTTCTAATACTGCAGGACAAAATGGGTCTTCTGGTATTATGGAAGCTGACACAATACTTGATGAAGTAGTAGATGGGGAACTACCATCGCAAAAACACAGCATCCATGGGACCTGATGGCCTTCTAAACTGGTTGACTTTTTTTGACAGTCACCAAAGCCATTGATGAGGGAAAGGCAGTCCATACATTAAAAACTCATCAGCTTAAATGTTAACCCATACATCACAAGATGGGTTGCAAACTGGACTGGGACAAACCCACAGGGTCAGAGAGTTGCTGGCCATGTCAGACTCAAAGCCTGTCATTTGGCATTTTCTTTTCACAAGCACACAAAAACACAGAGGGTTATTGAAAGGACAAAGCTTGATGACTGACTGCACCATAGTAGTAAAACACACACATGACACATATCCTTCAGAAGGGTCTCACTCACAGAACGATAACTGGTGCCAGAGCCATGGCCTAAAGTTAAATGCCAAAAATGACTCATCACTCATCAGAGATTGATGAGAGTGCCCCATTCCCGAATGTATCTGACCCGACACTGCAGCAGCAGGGAGAGCCACAAAAAGTTCTCACCAAAAGGATAAAGGGTCACAAACATCTGTCCTATGCGCTCAGAGGTGACCTTTGCCTAAACATAAAGGCATGTCAAACCCAGATTTTGATGATATGCTTTCACCTCAAAAATCTAGATCCATCAGAATAGATTCATCACCCAAAGACTCCCAATGCTGTGGAATAACAAAGAAGAAATTGACCAATGGATGGGAGGAGATCATATACCCCAGGGATTACCTCAGTGTCACTGCTCAACAGAGGCACAGCAAAATAATGGGTATAGTTCCCTATGAACCTATGAACCTATGAACCTATGAACAACTGACTACCCCCTCAACACAGGGGGTTAGAAGAAGTAATAGGATAAAGGGGTCTACTACTGTTAATAATAACAACGGAAATAAAAAATCAACAGATAGGGCTGGCCAATACAATCAAGGTCCAGCTATGACCCCGAATGAGAATGTTTTTTTAGGGAACCAACGGAAGAGAAAGGTGGGGAATACGAATCGGAGGAAATAACAACAAATGACGCTAGTTTTACTGCACCCCAAAACCTCCCATTGGTACCTATTATTTACACCAACCGTAAGAAGGACTTTACGATTTATAATTTTTCAACTTTAGAGTTAGACTCTGACCTTGTGGAACTTCTGGCTTTAGGGTACACTTTTGTTCCAAGCACTTATGGGAGTTTAGCAAAAGTCCTTATTGATTTAAAATGTTACATACGCAAGTTAAACTTGAGATTGTTATTTAACAATGAAGTAACAACTGTTAACAACAAACTTAGGCTAACCAGTGTGTTTAACCCTCCTATCCAGCCTAATTTATTGCTTTTTGAGCAAATGTGTGAATTAGACATCAGACACCTTTTTGCTACACCAAAAATGAGGACCAGTTTGGAGAGTATGAACATTTCTATTGAGCAACGCCAATGGTTGAACAATCTTAGTTCCCTACCTGTCAGGTTTTTAAAACCTGACAAAGGGGGTGGTTTAGTGGTCTTTGATGATTACCAATATAAGGAGAGAATGTTTCAGATACTTGTTTCTGAGGCTTATGAAACATCCTCTCTCAATGAGATTCATGTAACTCATGGTCGTATCCGCGGTTATTTCCGTGATCTTTTTCTTGCAGGCAAGATTGATTTGGATACGTATAATTACATTGATATTATTTCACCAAAGTTACCTGTAATGTTCGGAATACCGAAGATACACAAAGACCAAAAAAACCCCCCTATGAGGGCACTAATTGACGGTAGGTCATCTATGACCTTCCCGTGTTCAAAATTGATTGACAACATTTTGTCAAAATATGTGAAAAAGATATCTACCATTTGTAAAGACTCTTGGTCGTTCTTGCATGACATTAACAATATTAAATTTAATTTGGATTTGAATTTCCTGACTGTTGATGTTACTGATTTATATACATCTATCCCACATAATGAGGCAGTTGAATGGATTCAACTACTTCTAAAAGATCTAAATGCATTGCAGGTGGAAATAGATGTAGTAACTGAACTTTTAGGTATAGTGTTATCTTCCAATTTTTTTGTATTTGACCAGAAATTTTATTTACAAAAATGTGGAATAGCCATGGGCTCGCCCTGTGGGGCGAGTGTGGCGAACTTATTTCTAGCTTTCTGGGAAAAACACTTTATATTATCCAACGAAATTCTCATGGAAAATGTCAAGTATTACACAAGATTTTTGGACGATATATTCATTCTTTTCAAGGGTAGCGAAAATGAGGCAAAAACTTTTGTGGACTTTTTAAATAGTACTACACAGTTTTTAAAATTTACATATAGTTTTTCTACAACTGAAACCGAATATCTTGATGTTAGATTGGCCAAGGACTTTAATGAAGGGGTTTATTTTTCTAAGATCTTTAGAAAGCCAACTTACTGCAACTCTTTCCTGCACTATACTAGCTTACATCCACCTAAACAAAAAAAGTCTATTGTTAAGGGTCAGCTTGTTCGTGCAGGAAGGATGTGCAGCACACTAAGTGATTTCAGAATTGAGTGTCAGTTCTTAAAGGACTTATTTTTAAACCGTGGGTATCCTTTACCACTTTTAAATGATCTTATTTTCGAAGTTGATTCTAAACGGGTAAAAGGTGTTTATAAACCTTTACTCGACCAACTTAATCCTGTTCAGGTTAGTTTTGATAATGAAACTGCCAACCAAACTGTTTCCGCTGTCTGCCCAGAGCAGCGGAGGAATTTTTCTTTGAGTTTTATTACTCAATATAACTTAAATTCCACGGATATTTGGGCCATTATATTAAAAAACTGGCCGTTGGTAATCAATTCCACTAATTTGACTGATAAGTTAGGACAGCGTCCCTTTATTATTTATAGAAGAAGTAGTAACCTTAAAGAGTTACTACAACATACATCTAATGCCCAAATGCTTACGAGATCTAGGGGCTCATTTAAATGTGGAAGCTGTAATATGTGTAAAGTTATGAGAACAGGTAATTCTTTTACAGTTAGGAATAAAAAGTACCAGATTAATAAAAAGATTACTTGTGAAACAAAATCGGTTGTTTACATCGCCCTGTGCAATTGTTGTCCATCTTTTTACATAGGGAAGACCAACCGTAAATTAAAAGAGAGGATTTACCAACACTGTTATGCAATAAAAAAAACCCTCTTAGAAAATGCTTTGGCTAAACACATAAACAGCAATCCAGGTCATTCCTTTAGTTTCATGGGCATTGATCAGGTTCCTCCAACTAACAAAGGAGGTCCTTTTTCAATCATGCTTGAATGTGTAGAATTGACTTGGCAGTTAAATTTAGATGCATTCAGACCATTTGGTCTGAATGAGAACTGTAATATATCTTGCATATTAAAATTAAAGAGCTATTTTAGGTGAGCTCCGCCTTTGTTTGAATACAGAGGAAATGTTTACAAGTGTGCTTGTGTAACACATTCCATCTATTTGTAACTTCTCATCAAAACATGGTTTTCATGTATATAACATTACTACTTTTTTGATGTTTAAATGTACGTTTTTACACATTTTTGGTCACTGAATTAATTGTATGTTAAACAGTTATATGGTTATGTTCTTTTAAGAATTTAAAACTTGTATTTAATTTATTTTATATATGAATTGAGCTGTAGGAGGAAATGCAATTATGTGTTCACTTCCTGTTTGCTAGTATTTAAACAGGTTGTTTTAGCTGTTTCATTTGTCTTCTTCTGATGAAGCTGTGACAGGAGTCACGGCGAAAACGCTCTTTTTTGTAACATTAAAAAACTTTGCGTTAAGGAGATACTTTGGTACTTGGCTTTCTTCGGGTTAAAGTCTGCTTTCCGGATACAAGGTTGCCTGTTTTTTGTGTTTTACAAGTTTGCTTATTCTTTCTCTAAATAAAGAAGCTAAGTAGAAAACAGTTATCTTAATAAGGCTTATTTACAGGAGAAAGCAATTCAAAACAAGGTCTTTGAATATCAAGCAACTTTGTCTCTGATGGTTTACATACTTGGATCCATCAAAGCAAATTTTGGGTTCAACCAAACACCCTAATAATGGTCGATTTCAACTACCCCCCCCCCTATTAACTGGCAAAACTACTCGTACCAATTCCTTTGCTCAACGCTTTCTAGAATTCATAAACTCCAATGCCCTGGATCAACTTATCCACACCCCCACCAGGGGCAACAATATCCTAGATCTAGTCATTACTAACATGAGTGACCGGTGTTCCATACCTGAAGTCAGCACCTCATTGGTCCGATCCGACCATAAGCTAATTACCCTAGATATCTGCATCCTGCCCCCACCCCCCATTAAGGAAACCATGGTAAAAACTTTCTCCAAAGCCAACTTCATGCTTCTTAAGACAAAAGTGGTGAACTTCATGACACCCATGCAGATGGACAATACAGTTACGACTCCTGAATCCTACACTATTGCACTTTATAAGCACTTACACAAGTGCATGGATCGTACTATCCCAAACAGAACCAAGATGCTATCCTCCAAAAAAAGGAAGGCAATCTGGTGGTCTCCTGCCATAAAAAAACTGTACAACAGAAGGAAGAAACTGTTGGCACCCCTGTACCAGCGGTCATAATCTGTCAGGCCAGACAAGAGTGTGTGACTCCAACACCTCTGGTGCCAAATGTATACCAGTTGTTATGTGTTATATCCATCTACATGGCTGTCTACATCCATATTGTCAGGCCTGGTAAACATGTGGTGCACTAAGGGATCATGTGTATACCTCTGGACTGTACAGGGTGTGTTGGAAGTTCCACATATAGTGACCAATATCTCTGCTGCACTCCACAGGTGCATTACATGCTAGCAGTGGTACCTTACAATGATTTCCTTAGGATGTCTGTCAGTAGCCAATGGCACACATGTTATAAGCAGATATCAGCATCCACACACACCATGTCTGTGAAGACAATCCCAATGACAGTAGCAACAGTCTAGTAATATACCTGCTATACATAGCTGTCATCCCCTTGCACTACTACTGTGGGACTGTAGGGGTTGGTGTACGGCTACACTCCATGTCCAGGACATATGGTGAAAATGTGTGTACATATACTTATCCAGATAGCCATATATATATATATATATATATATATATATATATATATATATATATATATATATGAAATTACACATGTGTACTACATGGAATCACCACTGTCATGGCAACCACCCACTATAACTCCCTACAGCATGTGGCCATGGTCCCTTTACATTTCCTGTGTGATGGACATCCATCCTGTGTGTGGGCATCAGTGATACAGGCAGCAGGTAGCAATACCTCTTACAGGAGAACCTGCACATTCAGAGCGGACACATATTTCTAGGAGGTTCAGGAACTACAGACAGACTGTGGGTAGAGTTTTATAATGCTTTGCATAGTACTGGTGTCACAGGGTGTGTGTGTTTACATAGTAGTGTACCTTGGTATGCAGTCTGTCTGCATAGCTCAGTACTGTGGGCCTAACCTCTTGCTGGGCAGAGGTATGCCTCTCATGTGTTGTCCGTCCACCACACAGGTCCTGTGTCAGATATGACACTGGCAGTTTGTGTGGTGCGTGCTATCAGTACATGTCTACATTCATGTCTATATCTATCCTCAATTCCCTGACTAAGGGTATGTTGCAGACTATCCTGTAACACCAGCACCTTGCTTAGTGTATGGCAACAGTGTTCCACAGATATATGCCTGAGTTTCAGCCTCTGCCCGCCATCTACATACCAAGCTTTGTACATTATGTCATGCTGTCGGGTGTTGTTCTGTAGTGGGCTGTGAGTATATCACACTGCCATTGCTGCCATTAGTCCACTGCTGTTGTATCCCCCATACATACAGGTGGGGCTGGGAACATATATATGTGTGGGTATCACCTACACAACACATGCGCGTCCTTATGCACTGCAGAGGCCAGTGTATGTAACAGTTGTATATGGTCTTGTATTATTGAGTCCAGGTGGGTAGCACCATCAATGACCTAGGCTGTTACAAATGTGGTGGTATCAGGGTGAGCTGCCGCAAGGTATGTGGATGTACAATACTGTATACTCATTGTCATATACATCTACTACAAAATAAGTAGAAATGTATTGGAATAATTTAAGGTATTTTACACATTTATTGAACAAGTATTTTAAGTGATTTTTTAGAGATTTCGAGAATTGCAAGATTATTATACATGTATTTTTTAACACCAATACACAACAATTAATATAAAGATTTTTTAAGTATTTCATTTAATATATATATTTTTTAGATACTTTATATGTATTGGATAGGTATTTATATTTATATATGTACTTTATAAGTTTTCACTATGTATGTATTTCTCTGTTTTAGGAAGTATGTATTAGGAATGGCTGCATTAATAGTTTGAACAGTTTTTACAATATGACTACTGCAAAACTGGGTTTTACAAAAGTGCTAAATTGTCTGCTTATGAATTATATTAGCATCAAGCTGTAACAATTAATGGCCAACCTATAAGAATGCAAGAGTAATTAACTAATTGATTAATAAGAATGGTTATTTATACTGAGGATGTGTTTGTTATAATAGAGTCCCATTTCTGCAAACCTGTGTGTGATGTCTTTCCTATGACCTTTCTATGGGTATATGTTGCATGCAATGATTGATATTAGTATGTGTAGCCAATACAGTGTCCAGTTGTTCAGGTGTTAACTGTAGGCATAGTGATTGTTCCATATTGTGTGCACCTCCTACATATGTATCTTACTGTACATATATTTGTGTGTGTATGTGTAGTCACATATATATATATATATATATATATATATATATATATATATATATATATATATATATATATATATATATATATATATATATATATATATATATATATATATATATATATGGTTTACTATCAAATTGTCGATCCGTTTTGTGTGACGCATTGCCCGAACGCGAACTGCGAACGTCACTACACCGACACCCAGATGTGCAGCAAAATCTCGCCCCATCCGACCCATGGTAGCATGGGTGTGGAGGTGTTGCGGCCAGTAATGTCGATCGTCGGAGTTTGCGTTTCGGTTCGCTATCAAACGGTTTCGTGTTCGTTCACGCAAGCGGCGCCGATGGGGTCGCCGTTCGCACGGAGTGCATTCTTACATTTAATAGTAAACCATATATATATATATATATATATATATATATATATATATATATATATATATATATATATGTATATATATATATATATATATATATATATATATATATATATATCTATGGGTCTACTTCTTTTGACCTAACTTTCATTTGCCTGACACTCATTTGCCTGACCCCGTTTGACTGAAATTTCATTTGACTGACATTTCATTTGACCGACAAGCATTATTAGCAAGAAAATGGAATATGCCCCCTTCCCCACTGCAGTGCGACCCTGGCATTAGAATATATAGTTGGGGGGGGTGTGGGTGGCACTTCATTTCATATGATATTGTTAACTTTTGATGTAATATTGCTTAGTAACAGAAAGGTAAGTTGGGGGCTATGCCCCCCACACCCTCCCCCTAACTATATATACTAACTCCAGGGTTGCACTGCAGTGGGGAAGGGGGCATATTCCATTTTCTTGCTAATAATACTTGTCAGGCAAATGAAGTATCAGGCAAATGAAGTGTCAGGCAAATGAAAGTTAGGTCAAAAGAAGTAGACCCATATATATATATACACACACACATATATATATATATATATATATATATATATATATATATATATATATATATATATATGTGTGTATATATATATATATATATATATATATATATATATATATAAATGTGTATATCTGTATCTGCATGTATGTGTCTGTGTATCTGTATTCTGGGGACGTTGACGGCTTCCACATATTACATGTCCTGTGGGAGGCAGACTGTACTTGTTAGTGTATTGCAGGGTGCATGTGTTTGGCTGTGGGGGGAATGCCTATTTGTACAAGATGTATAGTGTGTGGGGCCTCTCAACCCCATTAACAGTGCATGTGGACATAGGTGTATTTGTTAATCTGCAATTTCTCTCAAAAGATGTATGGCCATATATACCTATATAGATATATTTATCTGCTAACAGATATATATAGGTATATGTGCATAGATAGTGATATATATGTGTATAGAGTTAGTAAAACAACATATATATTTGAATATATATGTATCTATACATATATGGGTATGTTGTATCTGTTAAGGTTGCACTATAGCTACACACGCAGACATCTAGATGTTGGTTTACATTCTCTGTATTGTTGCAAGACAGGACTGTCTGATATGTTTCTGAAGCATTGCAAATCTGTGTACCTGTTATGGCTTAGTGGTACATCCGTTTGCGTAGGGTCCTTGGTTTGAGCCTTGCAAGAGCTGTTTAATTTGTTGCTGGCCAGAACACAGTCCATTGGATAGAGAGTGATTAAGACACTGTAAAGCAGTTGTAAGCAAGTTTGTGTGTTCTGCCCAGCAACAAAATAAACAGCTCCTGCAAGGCTCGTAACCAGGACCCTGCACATCATACACAAAGGGATTTACCACTAAGCCATGGCAGATATGCATAATCATGATGTTTTCATATACATATCATCCAGCCCAAGTATACAACACTACAGGGAATGTATTGTATTTGTGTGTGTATATATATATTCATCTTTAAATGGATATAACAAATCTATCTATATAGATATAGGTATGTACATATATATATATATATATATATATATATATATATATATATATA
This sequence comes from Protopterus annectens, assembly GCF_019279795.1. NCBI lineage: Eukaryota > Metazoa > Chordata > Ceratodontiformes > Protopteridae > Protopterus > Protopterus annectens. The sequence goes on from NC_056737.1 coordinate 1,280,070,892, forward strand.
TATATATATATATATATATATCCACATGTCCACATATATACAGCACTAGGAATGCATATATGTCAGCATATATATGGCTCACCTTTCAAAGGGAGAAATCCATGTGTCCGGAAGCTGGAATGCCAAAAGTATGTTCTCAACATTGCACAATCTTGCAATAAATGCATCGAATGTGCAATGAGCGAATTTCACTATGCATTTGCTCATTGCAGATTAGGCAATTTGGTTGCGGATGCCACTATAGTGGGGATGGGGAATAATTGCCTATACCCACTGTAGTGCACATTAGGAGTTTGTATATCACAGTAGGGGGAGTTGAGGGGGGCCCATCCCCCCAAAGGGGGTGCAGGGAGTTATGTCCCCCACCATTACGATATGTATTCCAACTTGCAGTTCGAGAGTCAGTGAAGGTGCCTTTAGAACTGCAGTTCTCTTAACTGTGGTGCAGTAAGAAATGATGGGTTAGTCCTTTCGGTTTGCAGAAAGGGCCATTCGAAGGAATGATTGTCTCCTTGTCAAAGGTGAACACATATATATCAATATAGGTATATATGGACATACATCAGTATATGGAACTAGGAACGTAACCACAACATATATGTCCACATGCACCATTGATGGGTTTGAGAGACCCAAACAACATACATCTGGCACAGATAGGTATCCCCCCCAACCAAATACATCTAGCCTGCAATACAATACCAATTTTAGCAGATCCCATAAGCAGGACCCTACATGACAAGGGCAGTACATATTAACAGTACTCCATCCCACCTGTAGGATGTAAGGCTGGCATTACTAACATATCATGCAGTACAGTTAAGTGACGTGTCATGCTTGGCGGAACCACCTGGGCAGGTGCAGTAAGTAGCTGGGAACCCTCATACAATCCAATATCCCTACACCTGACAATGGATTCACCAATTTTGGCAGAGACTTTCACAAACTCACCATGTCAGCTGGGAACTACCACCCAGTATCCTGATGACCTTGGTCTGCAAGGCCATGGAACATATCAACAATGGACCCATGACCAATGTCACTGGTTATCTCAACACATGGGAACCCACCAATGTTGGACTTCTCAAAGGCAGAGAATACAACCTAAACCTGGTATACCTCCTTAACCCAATCATGACAGGTGTAGATGAGGGTTAGGAGGTGCACAATGCCTATGTAGATCATAGCAGGCTTTTGTACACCAGCCCGCTTGTAGGAATGTGTGTAGTTGTTACGGGATCTACCTCCGTTCACAGAATATGTTACCACCAGGACTGCTTGGCATATGCCAACATACCACAGGTGCCATCCCGTGGACATTCAGAGGTCATAAATGTGTCAATGCCGTCCTCCACACTGTTGAGGTGTGCAGCACTACTGGGGTTGCTATAACTCACTGGGTGTGGCTGTTGTGGACACAACTGCCATTATTGCAGTTACTGTTGCATCTATCCCCCTACAAAGCTGTCTTTAGTACTGTACAGTATATGTAATCAAGTTGTTAGTTGTTGTTTACACCAGTCACAGTAGTTGAGCACCTCACACCCTCCTAAGTGTAGGGCTATGCCACCGGCATTGGCACACACATTACTTTGGTGAGGATCGCAGTAGAGTGGGGAGAGGGACATACACCCTGCTGTTAGCATGTTCAATGTTATCCACATTGCAGACTGCATATATAGCACTGTGTGGTTGTGCCTATCCTGTCTTGGTGGGATTATATGTGCCACAGATATGTTACCTGCATGGGGACATACCTCTATGTGTACACTCTGTACCTGTACTGCATCCAAACCAAAGGCACTGTGTATTGTACCCAGCCATGGCATGTGTATCACCCACTACACTTACTGGTGTCCTCTGTAGAAGGCCTGCTGACACCACTACACCCATCAGCTATGTGGCACATGGACAAACACAACACAATCAGAACAGATACTGATGACAACAATACAACATTGTTAATTACAGCTATGATGCATCATGGCTGCACAGCTACACCTTCCAAGATATTAACATTTCACATTACTGCTGACATGCTAATCATCACTCCATTGCTACAGTGTTGTACAGTCACCCTGTGCATCAGAACCATGTTAGCATGTCCCTGCATCGATGTTATGGATGTTAGGGAGTGATGCAGGTATCATCATATGCACAGGGTGTGTTATTGGTTTGCCAGAGGCCAGGCTGAGCCATACAACTGACAACATGTGTCTGTGTGTGTGTGTGTGTGTGTGTGTGTGTGTGTGTGTGTGTGTGTGTGTGTGTGTGTGTGTATGTGTGTGAGGGGGCTGAGTATTGTTATGGAACACTGGTGATGTCGTGTGTGCAGGTATCTGGTTGTCCTAGGTTCATTGTTTATGTGTGTGTGTCTGCATGCACACAGTTCCTCCATGTGGCTACCCTGTCCAGGGAATTGCGGGACAGCTGCAGACTGTACTTGGCAGGGTTTGCAGTTCACCATCTCTGACCATGGACACAGCACAATGTGCCTGGCAGGGGTGCTACAGGCAGTATTAGGTACAGAGCCAGACCGAGTACTGTCCCCCAAGTTTGACAGATGTCCACTGGATCCAGGTCTCTCATGGGACTGGCCAGGGCCAAGTGCACATGGTCTGTGGACAGCCCCCCCACAGTGCTGATGCTGGTACTGCCACTACGGGAGTGGCTGTGATGGGTTGGATGTCTACAGTGACCTCCAGCTGCTGGTGTTGCTGGCATACGTCCACGTGGCCGTTGCAACCATCCCGCCCTGTCCTGATGCATGGACATGACATTGTGGATGAGTTCCAATGTCTCACCCCACCATCTATTCATGACCTCGGTGTAATTACGGATGGCACCTGCTAGGTCATGGATGCTGTCAGCTACAGAGGTGTGATGAGCCATCTGCGCCCTTAGACCCTGCCTGGTGTACCATTCCATTAGTGCCTGTGCCTCCATGACAGTCTGGAACATGCGTGCGGTTGAAATAGATGTGGCACATCTGCCAGGGGCATGATGACCAGCAGTGCTCCTACGATCACTCCTAAACATCTGCCTATGTGATACCCTGCCAGACATCTGGCTATGGCTGCTGTGTCCTGACACATGTGCCATAGATACCACACTGTCCTGGTCAATGCCAACCGTAGGCTGTCCCTCAAGTATGCGAAAGTAGTACAACCTCTGCGAGTACGGCAGCTGTAAGGTCCAAAGAGAAACAGCAATCCAAACAAAAAACAAGGACCAGCATACAAGGCACCTTTGAATAAGCATAAATTACTTTAATAAAAGTATATTGGTTCTTTTAACAGACCGGTTTCGGTTAAATAAATACAAAGCCTTCATCAGTGTTAAAGATTCACAGAAAAAAGAACCCATTTTATAAATGAGTAACCATGTGATTGATTACAACTGCTCATTAAGACCTGGCTTAAAGAGACCACCAAGTTTAATAATCCATTTTTTCTCCATGGAATTCAGTAGTTCATGCCAACCTAATTTGTTGTTTCTGGGTCTATTTATTTTGTCAATAATGGTGAAACTGAAACATGCATTTCTGCATATTAATGAATGCTTATAGAGGGCATTGGTTTCTCTCTTGTTTTTAATGTCACTGAGGTGTTCAGATATTCTAAATTTCAAGGGTCTTGAAGTTTGGCCAATGTAAAATGCAGGACAATTGCACTTGGCCAAATATATTACCCAGTCCGAGGAACAGTTGGCAAAAAATTTTATATTATAAACCTCGGGGGTGTTTTGACTACTAAAACTTTTTGTTTTAAGTAACTTGGCACAATGCTTGCAGTGTCCGCAAGGAAAGCATCCCATTAGAGGTTCATCTGATAGTGTGGTTTGGATAGTGTTAGTGCTCATGGCTTGCAAATGTTTGAAATGATTAAAAAAAGCAGATAATTTTCTGCCTTTACAGAAAGAAAACAGGCATCTGTCACCAAGTATTTCATTGAGTTTCGGGTCACATGTTAATATATTCCAGTTTTGCTGAACAGTATTGATTAATATGTTAGTATTGCGTCCATATGTAGTGATGAGTCTGGGTGGTTTGGAATTTAATTGGTTCCTATTTTTGTAAAGAAGGAGATCTTCCCTTTTCATGTTGTCCACAGTATGTTTAGTGTGTAATAATTTACCCATTTTATAACCCCGATCATGAAATCTGAGAACTAAATCATCCCTGAATCGTGTATAGGAGTGTTGATCAGAACAAATGCGTTTGATACGCATAAACTGGGATTTGGGAATGTTTTTGCAAATGTGGGGGGGGGGGAGAAAGCTGGAGGCATGGAGGAGTGAATTGTTCTAAGGGAATTTACGATGGATTTCTGAAGTCAACGTATGATCAGATGCACGGCAAACCAGGACATCCAAAAAAATCATTTTATTTTTATCATAGTTGACAGAGAATTCGATTCCCCATTTATTTTCCTTTAAATATGTAGTAAATTCCAAAAGATATTCAGTATCCACCCTCCATACCAACCAGCAGTCATCCAAATATCTTCACCAGATGTCCATTTCTTCCATATAAATATTATGCGAAGTGTCAAAAATTACCTGTTCTTTGAAGTATGCCATGAACAAATCTGCATATATTGGGGCAAAAGAAGCCCCCATTGCTGTCCCCTTAGTTTGCAAATAACTTTCCTTGTAAAAGAATACATTCTTAGTCAGGACATGTTCTGTCAAACACAAGAATAGGGTATTAAAACCTGGTTTGTATAATTCTGTTTTGTTAAGCCAATATTCTAAGGCCTCCAAACCAGCTCAGTGTGGAATATTAGTGGAAAGTGATGTTACATCCAATGTACAAAGTAACCAGTCTGGTTCCAACTGTGTTTCGGAAATGATTTGGAGAAATTCTGTAGTGTCCCTAATCCTTGCTTTAACACATTTTAAAAGTGGATGTAGATATTTGGTTAGGAAGAGGGATAAAGGTTCGGTTAACAAATTCCTACCAAAAACAATAGGTCTGCCAGGAGGATTTTGGAGGTTTTTTTATGGATTTTGGGTAGAAAATATATATACTGTGGGCAGGGGTTGGATATAGTAAGTTGGGACTGTGTATAATTGGTGATGATACCTTCTTCAACAGCTAATGTAAGGAAAGAGTCAATCTTTTGTTTGAAGAAAGGTGTGGGGTCAATGGTTAATTGTGTATAGTATCGTGCATCGGACAATTGTCTGGAAGCTTCCTTGTCATACTGAGACAGATCCTGTACTACTATCGCACCCCCTTTGTCCGCACCAATTATAACCAGCTCATGATTGTTGGCTAGTTTGGTAATGTTATCCATGCTTGTTCTGGATATATTGTTAGGTAAAGGGGTAAATGACCTATATTGAAAGTGAAGGTCTTTAATAATCGCATGTTGAAACATAGAGACATGTTGATTCATGGGAGGCATGAAAGAAGATTTGTGATATTTAAATTCATCAGAGATTTTGATGACTGTTGTTCCTGAAAAAATAATTTAAGATTAAGAATCCTGCAATATGAAAGGATGTCATTAACAAAATGTTCTTCTGAAACAAAGAAACCAGGAATGAAAAATAAACCTTTATTGAGAATTTCAATTTCAGAGGAGGTGAGGACATGAGATGAAATGTTGGTTATATTCACATTTGTTCTTTGTTTACAAACATCTGTAGTAAACTTTCCATATTGTCTACAGCTTTTATGTTTTCTACCCCCCTCCTCCTGTGTGTAAACCCTGAATAGTTAGGGAATTCCTTCTTTTCAATGCTGGTGAGCCTGTGACACACACAGAATCAGTGTCTAGACCTGAAGAGGAATCTTGATCTGATGTGTCTGTGTTACGGAATGGACCCTTTTTGAGAATAGATTTAGTGCGTTTCCTTTTGAAAGTCGTCCGATTTTGTGAACTGAATCAGACATGTTTTACTTTATTGTCAAAATTGAAGGGATCACCTTTAGTGTAATCATCTAAGTCTCTTTGAAACTTTTTTTTCTTCCTTTCCTTTAACTGAGTTTCTAATGTAACAATTCTTTACTTAAGTTTTTTATGCTATTGGTATATATTGTTTGTCCTTCAAACAGCTTGGCTTTATCACTGAGTAGAGTGATGGATGCTATTTCTTGTTCAATAATCCTGTTATGATGACTAGCCAATATTTCAACAAATTTGAGAGATGTTTCTTGTTGTACCTCCCCCCATTGTTTTAATAAGAGATCATCTGGATTATTGACCAGTGGTTGTGTACGTATGCATAAACCACGTGGAGTAATTCCTTTGGCCAAACAGGCATGAAAAAGCTTATAGTGCCAAACATTATTTCGTGGGGATCGCATATGTTTGTTTAAGTTGGAGAAAATATTCTCACAACTATCATTGTTGGGTGCAGCACCAGAGCCCTCCAAACATTCACCAAGTGGCCCTAATCCAAAAGCTGATAGGTCATCTCTATCAGCAGATAAACCTCATTTATAAAATGGGTTCTTTTTTCTGTGAATCTTTAACACCGATGAAGGCTTTGTATTGATTTAGCCAAAACCGGTCTGTTAAAAGAACCAATATACTTTTATTAAAGTAATTCATGTTTATTCAAAGGTGCCTTGTATGCTGTCCCTCAGGTAGGGCCAACAGTGATGAGGTGCATAGAGGCAGCGTGACTGTGTGTGTGGATGGTGTGGATGCATGTGAGTTGTCAATTGGTGGTCCAGCGGCAGCCCCTGACAACCCTTTCTGTGCCTCACCACACCTATCTTCATGGTCGCTGTCTGTATCAGTGACATCAGATTTCCTGCAGGGGACGGCCCAGCCCCACCTTGCCACCTGTGGGGGGAAAACAGGGAACAGACTGTAAGACCTGTAAAACACAGCTAAACAACAAATACACACACACACTCACACACACACACACACACATACACACACACACACACACACACACACACACACACACACACACGTGTGCAGACATGGCCACACACACAGACATATACACATGCAGTCGACATACATGGCAACCCATACACTCCACCAGACAGCACCTACAGACAGCTCCAGCAATCCCATAACACACACAATAGCAGGTGATGGTGTAGTACAGTATCACACACATACCTATAGTTACACGCATGGCAGCATGCAGGACATGTGGGGCTCAACAGCATGCAGTGCAACTGTAGTCAAGCCCCGTTACCAACATTATACATGGCTGTGATGTATGGCTTCTGTTTGTAGGTGATGGCCCTCTCCCTGGAACTCACTGCACCTATGTCCACAGCATTGCTGTGCATCTGTTCAGCACCCTGGCATGTACTGTGCACCATACCTCATGGGTGTACACACCATTGCAGGATGTGTCTCTGTGTGTCAGTTGTGTTTCCACTGCTGCTCACAGCCTCTGTGTTTTCCTGGATCACATGTAGACACATGTGTTCAGTGAATGCTTGATGTGTATTCATATATGTCATCATCAGTGGTGCATGTATGAGTGGTAGACTACCATTAGACTGACCACAGACACAATATACTGTACCTATGGTGAGTGTAGAGACCATTATTGACCATTATTGGGCCTTGGCTGATGTTGCCTGCGGTACACATAGGTTCATAGGTGAGTACTGGTCTATTGATCCTGGGAACTATATAAGCCTAGCCACAGGGGTTCCCAGCCATGCACCACCAACTAATGTTATTCCCCTGTGTCCCTGTCAGGCTGTGGCACAGACATGCTACATAGGGTGTATTCCCCATTCTCCATCCAATTGCCAAGTGTTTCTGTAAAGAGGGCCAATGAGTAGCATTGCCTGACATGTATGGGTAGTTCATTCCAGAGTGTGGGGATTCCCCAGGACAGGGCCCTATCCCTCCAGTATGTTATCTGTAATACGTTGATTAAGTTTAGGATCCTGGAGCGTGTGTTAGCAGAGGGAGTGGGATGTCATTATATGTAGCATGTTCAACTGCTCTGTGTATGACATAGCTGTGTATGTTGGGCAGACGTCAGCTGTGCCTGGGCAATGTGCATTGGAGTGTAGCCCCAGCTGTCTGAGATGGACTGTGTATTGCATGTGTTTGAGGCTGGTAATCCCATTAGTGAGGTGTGTGCTGTGTCAGTGCACATATACAGCATGCATTATGGGTAGGTGTGTTAGATATGGACATGGCCTACACCTTAACTATGACATGCACAGTGAATTGCCAATCATAACCTTAAACCATACTCACCGACATCTGGACACTGCCTTGCTGCTATCCCAGAGGTACCTACATTGAGATGGGATAAAGTTGATGTCAGTGGCCACAGCTGTGGCATTGCTACAGGGTGGCTGCAATATTACAGTACAACAACAGCTGAAGTCCATAGTACTACAGTTTATGCATTATTGCTTATCGGTACAACACAGCAACATACCCCACATCTCACATATGCATGGTCTACCTATACAGATGCATACACTAGTTTACTGACATACCCTGGAACCTTACCTGCATGCTCAATGGGTGGTGTGTGAGTTGCACCCACCTCCATGGTTGTATAAGTTTGGAGCTCTTGTGGGCAGGCAGGTGCTACCAGGCTGATGAGCAACTCCTCCACTCTGGTGAGGGGGTATGGATGTTATGCCCCCCCCCGTTGCAACGTGGTCACCTCGCACGGTAGCTGCACGACAACATACTTGCTGGAGCAGGTCACTACAATGGTGGCGGACCTGCTCATAAGTACGGCTGTGCATCCCCACCTCATTCACTCAGCGGACCACATCAGTCCACATGGCTGTTCTCTCCTGCTGGTCCTGGCTTGTCTGTGAGAACAACAGCTGATAGTTGGGGATGATGCTGGTGATGATAATCTCCTCCTCAGCTGCACTGTAGGTGGGGTTCCTTGGGTGTGCCATACTCCCTGAAAGACATAATGATGGAAATATGTCTGAGCGACTTATATGTTAAGTTTACCATAATACAATACACATATCAGTCTTCCACCACTATATCAGCTCCAACATAATGTTCACACTACGCTAGCGGTATGTGTCCGGTATGTGTACCATTGGGCCATATATTGTATTGTACAACACTTTCTGCTATGTGGTTGTAGACATGACCCTGTGGGGACACTAGAGTTGCAGGATTGTTACAGGGTATTTCACCTGCATGCCATTGTCACTGCCACTATGTTTCCACATATGCATGTGGTAGGCCTGCTATGTGATTGCTACACAACTGCCATTCTGTGGTATTGGGGATATCTATACATGCTGTTGGACATGTTCTAGGATTGTGTGGACTATTACAGCCCACATATATTCCATGACAGATATACACCAGTATGTGTAGAGGTTATTTGTCAGCAGGAACATCACTCCAACCTAATGTGCACGTTACCAGTCTACATCACATCCGTGGCCAACCATGGAACCTCATTATCTACTGTTCCATCACTACCTTCATGTGGAACCACCTCAGGGGATGGTGCCCCCCCCCCATGGAGCACACACAGATATGTGTCTGTCACCCAGTTAGGTGGCGGGTATTGTGCATAGGGAGCTCCACAGAGACAAGGGGTATGTGCTACATCACCTGGAGGCATGCAGTACACATACACAAGATTAGACATGCATGTCCCTCCTGCCCAGTGCACAGCCCAGGCACCTTTATGTCCATGTAGATGCTGTTGTGACTGTCCATGGGTGGGCACCATGTTCCCTTTGTTCCCATGTGGGGGCTCAATGGCCTCCACATTCCAAATGTAACTACCCATCCACAGTGTTTAACCACCACATGTGTCATATACCACGCCCTGTATGCTGTCTTGTTTGTCACTCAACCAGATCTACATACAAAAATGGGCCTAATACCCTTCACCCACATATATATCCCACCATCTCATACAATTGCAATGTGTTCCCAACATATGTTACATACCTCACTCCACATTCCATCTTGCAGCCATGTACTGGTGTGTAGGTATGTTGTGTATTGATTTGTGATGTTCTCTCACACTCTCACACATGTCATGGCAGGGTAAATGTATTGACATGTATGTATGTATATATATATATATATATATATATATATATATATTTATATATCTATCTATATCTATCTATATATATATATATATATATATATATATATATATATATATTTATATATATATATATATATATATATATATATATATATATATATATATATATATATATATATATATATATATATATATATATATATATACGTATGTGCATATATGTGTAGATATCATTTTGTGTTGTTTATATACCTATATGTATGCATAACTATCTGAGATTCTGTACACATACACAGCTGTGAATATGTATCACACATATATGTATCTGTATGTGGGGTGCATACGACCATCTGGAACACACTCATGTACCCTCTTTACTTCACAGCTGAACTGTTCGCCCTTACTGCAACACAGACAGGTGTCACATGTGAACACAGACTAACATTAGGGGGGTATATATGGTGCTAAACATTAGATAAGCGTATTATACTATTATGGCAGTTGGGCATGCTATGCTACACTTTAACATGACTGTCCTGCAGGTGGTGTGGTCTCTCACCCATGTGTCTATCATGGCAGTATTAATGCCCCCACCAGCCGTTGGCCACAGTAATTTACAGAACACAGATATCATGGATCACATCTTTGCCATTCACTGCTGGTCTGAACATTTGCCAGGTATATCCCACTGCCCACAGGGACTGACACTACTGTCCAGTGCAGTTGTTTAGCACAACATCATTACAGGAACAAGTACTGATGGCACATATACATCCTTCAGTATACATCCTATTATTATATTTCATATGCTACATGCCAGTAAATGCATATCTGTTTCACATAACTGTTATGTTGTTTCCGCTGTAACACAACCCTGAGCTTTGTGAACTTTCTTGGAGTTTTTTTTCCTCTCCCTCTCCCTCTCTCTCTCTCTCTCTCTCTCTGTCAGTTTCTCCAGTAGAGTGAATGAGCTGGTATGAATAGATTGCTCCATGCTTTTGTTGGTATTGCACATGATCAGGTGGTGGCCTCTGTACCAGTCATTGTTCACCAGTTGTTAATTGCATGCAGCCTGCTGTGTAGTAGTTCAGATAACCACTATCATGGCAACCCTGTACTTTAAAATGCTGACTTCTGTGGATGTTGTCCCTTCACCTTTACAGTATGGATGACATCCTTCCTGTGTGGACATCAGTGTTACAGACAGCAGGTAGCAATACCTCTTACAGCAGAACCTGCAGACATAGGGCAAATCCACATTTGGGTAACTTTCCAGACCTACAGACAGTGTGAGTGATGTTGTTGTGTGCAATGTATCTTGCTGTTCTTACAAGGTTTCTGTGTACATGGTACTTTTTCATGGAATGTTGTCTGTCTGCATAGCTCTCAACTGTGGGCCTATCTGTATGATACCAGGGGGATTGTCTGTTAGGTTTTGTCTGTGCACCACACAGGTATTGTCCCAGATATATCTGTGGCAGTCTGTCTGTTCAGTGCTATCGGTACATGGCTACATCCATTTGTATTTCAATGTCATATCCCTGCATAAGGGTATGCTGCAATGAATCGTGTAACACCAGCAAATTTCCAGGGTGTGTAACAGCAATAATGCAAATATGGCCCTATGTTCCTGCCTCAGTCCTCCACATATATGCCAGTCTTTGTCCTGCTGTGATACACGAAGGGCTGTTAGGTAATGGCCTATTATTATTTACCACTAGCATTACTGCTATCATCCCAGTCAGGTCATGGACTCCCACACCAACTGTTGGTTCAGGTCCATATATATGGGGGCAACAGCTGGAGAATGCATATGTGCCCTTGTACATTCCAGAGGTAAGTGTGTGGTACATAGTGATCCTGGCCCTTGTACAGCCATTTATGGGGGGGGGGGGGTTCTATGCCAGTAACCTAAGCTATGGCACCTTTTCAGGGATATAACTGTTAAGACGAGGGTCATTCAGTGTGATAGTGAGATGTTAGGTTAAGCAATGTTATGTACAAGATACTGTGACATTAACACAAGTGCTACTTTTCCCCCAGGGCTTGACTACAGGGTGTAATTGGAGGCTGCTGAACTACATCTGTAATTCTTGATTGTTACGTATCCTGAAGGCTAAACCTGTTTCTACTGTTGTACTAATTGATGGTCTTGGCCTGGACAGCATAGTATGGTATATTTATACACATTGCTTGTATCTACTACTTTGTGTGGGCCTTGCATTCATGACTGATTACATATTTCAGACCTTATGTGGTGCCAGTTCTGGCATAAATTATTGTATAGTATAGGAATAAAGGTTATCTGTGTATGCATACTTGTGTGTCTTGTCATGTCCTTTGAATTGTGGTTGGGTATATGTTTAATGTCAGTATTCTCATTGGTGGGAATGGTTGCCACACTACACATTCCACAGGTGCCAGTTGAAGGGCTTGTGGCTGAGGGATATACTTTGCACCCAGTACTTCCACACTACTTCTACATATGTATGGCTACTGATACCTTTTGGGTGTGTTGTATATGTGTATGCACCTATGTATATATATATATATATATATATATATATATATATATATATATACATATATATACAGTTGATGTTATCTGATTTTTGCGAGTCATACATTAATATATATCTACATATAGCTATCTATCTGCCTACATTTACAGATATATATCTGTCCATATGTCCATGCATGTTTGGCTCATATTTTGGCCTGTTCCTCATTAACTTGGCAATTGTCATGGATGATCGCAGCATTGAAGTCAGTAACTAGCGGCAACACTTTTGTGTTTCAGACTTCATCTCCTTCTACATATGTGTACTAATACATATAACTGTGTAACTAGCAACATTTTAAGTGCATCAGAGCATTAGTTGACATATATCCCTATTTGTACCCACAGTGTGGCATACTTTGTCCAGACTTCTTGCATTAACAGGTTATGTGGTGTGATAATAATACATTTCCTGCACTGTTGACTGATTATGTTGCATGATCTGTTTGTGAAAACATTAGGTTATGTATATCTGCCATGGTTTTGTGGTAAGTCACTTTTGTATGAAGTACAGGGTCCTGGGTTTGATCCTCGGAGAGGCAGTTTATTTTGTTGCTGGGGAGAACAAGAGACATTGGCTACAGAGTGATTAAAGCACTTTTAAGGGGTTGTAAGCAGGTTTGCGTGATGGTAAGCACTGCCAACTGCCACTTATGTTTCCTTACAGTCAGTCAGCTTCACATTTCTCAACCTGTGTAGGCATAGTTTACCCCCACCCATAAGCACTGCCAACTGCCACTTATGTTTCCTTACAGTCAGTCAGCTTCACATTTCTCAACCTGTGTAGGCATAGTTTACCCCCACGCAAACCCCTGCAAACCTGCTTACCGCTGCTTAATGGTGCCTGCTGCCACTTACCCCCACAATAATTCCTTTAAAAGAAAAGAAGAAGGGGTTGATAGGGCAGTGGTGAAAAATGGGGCACAAAGTGGGAAAGACAGTAGGGGAAAATAGCTAGGCATGTGCAGGAAGGGTAGAGGAAAGTTCCATAGCTGTCCATTTCTTCTACAGCAACAGCTGTGCATATACACTATATCTGCAGGTAGATTTGGACCCTCAAACCCCTGTGAGAGGGGGTGAGTATGACATATATTCATTGTGATGCCAACTAGACCAGATTAATGTGTCCAGTGGACATGTGTGAAATGGACAGCTATGTGTGAGGTGTGATTTTTTTTGGGACCAGATTGCCCTTTTTATTTTTTTTCAGGTGAGAGTGGGATGTTGGGGAGGGGTAGTAGGTATATTTGGGGAGGTAGGTTGAGTAGGTTAACAGACGAGACACACAAGATGCATACAGGGCCGGTATATGACACATGTGGGGGGTAAACACCTTGGACAGGGAGGGGTGTTTGGAAGCCGCAGGCCCATGCACCCCAACTGGAAACAGTGGGACTGAGGTCCCCACCCATTGGCAGTCACCATTGCACCTTCATGGCCCCAAGGTGGCTGTGTTGGGGTCGTGTAGAATGGGCAGGCTCACCCTCTAATAGCACCACTCAGCCCTCAAGCTGGCATAGCCACTCTTGATACTCCAGATCGAGCTCCTTACACACCACGGCCCGGACCTGTTGATGGGTGACAGGTTCCCATCCGTGCCCATTCTGGGGGGGTGAGCCCCATTCCCTGCAGCAGTTCCACCTAAAGGTGGCACAGGGCCCACAGAGGAGGAGGTCCCAGGCTGGGCCCCAGATGTGCTGGTGCTCGGTGCCATGGCCAGCTGAGGTTGGACTGGTGGGTCGACTGGGACCAGCCTTCCCATATGAGCTGTGTTGTCACAGGTTTATGACAGATATGGGTTAGTAACAGTCAACAGCATTCAGGACTAGTTATAACAGCATGCATAGGTATTCCCGTTAACCAACCACACCAAATTTAACACAGTTGCAGATCAAGCAGAACGCATGCATATATGGAGCAACAGTGGATGTTACAGGTGCATGCAGGTTTCATTGAAGGCAACAGGCCACCAATATGGGTGTATTTTCACATTGCACATGCATAGAAGCAAGTGTAAATATTTATACACCATTAGGACATAGGTCCCAACAAAAGTGTGGAGTGTACACATACCAGTTGAGGAGTGTCATTGGATTATTATGCACATATGGTAGGGGTGAGAGAGAGACTTCAATTAACAACTAATATATCCATGTAGTTTACACAACATTCTTAGTCACTGCAGAGTCTTTCCCTTACATGTATCATTACACTACACAATGGCCTTATATTGTACACTGGTATGCTTATAAGTTATTATATACGTGGCCTGCGTCTTACATACAGGGGTAACAGGCTGCAGGTGTTACTGCAACATATGTTGAGTATTGCTGACATACACTTTGGGTGAGGTGCTAGAATGACAGGTTTGTTTCCATATACATTCTCTGACTATGTACACGTTTGAATATCTGTTATGTCATTGACAGCTGCCTAGATTTCTTGGAACATCACATTGGATTTTCAGTGGAACAGGGTACCAAGCTGGTGATATGGGCCATTTATCTGGACATACTGGACAGATTGGAACAGTTGTGGGGTATGAATATGCATACAACTTACATTTTTAACATTCTAACAAATTCTGTACTGTTGTTGGGTGTAAGTATACATACAACTTTCTATCTGGACATTGTATCACAATATGTACAGTTGTGGGGTACGATTATACATACAACTTAGTAGCACTCCTAAGATTCAGACCCCTGCTGTGTGTGACAACTATTATAGCTAACATCACAGTACACTGTGCTATCAGGGAATTGATGTAAAGCTTTCATGTGTTTTCTATTCACGTTTCCCTAACTTGTACAATATAACTGACCTCTTTGCACTTCCAACATTGTTATAAAGGATGTCACGCCCATTTTATCTGCATACCACGGTGTGGGTGAGACTGCTTAAGATACAGCATTACTATTTTTAGTATGGAACAGATCGCCAACGTATGACAGAAGAGTAAACAGAAGCACTCCAGGGGTTATACCTTTATTCACAGACTATTACACATTTATTTCTACTGGTACAACACTTTCTAAGGCTTTGATATTTATTTGTTATGACAGTACATGCAGACTGATTACTAACCTGCCTTGTGACACAGCCTTTGCAGCCTAGCATCATGGACTTGCTGGTTCACAGCCCGCTCATCTGCAGCTGTCAGAGAAATGCAGTGATATTTAGCCATACCTATCCATAGTATACACAGGCTAGGCAAATCTTTTACTACTTAATAGAATGAGTACTTACTCAGTCCTGGGGCATTGGGCATCTGCCGAGACTCCTGGATCCACTGTTCCAGTACATCCCCCCTCCACTACTTCAGGTCAGCATGGTGATGCCTGACCTACTCATCAGTCTGGGGGATACCTGTGGCACTGGTGAGATCCCGGGCAAGACTGTCCCAGGTTTCCATTTTATACTGCGAGTCCTGGTACTGGCCCTGCAGTAGTCTCTGATCATGGTGTTTTACCAGGAGCCATACCCTGATTTTTGACTCCTGGATGACCCAGCACTGCACTCTAAATCTAGTGCCTTCACCCAAACCAACCATTCTGCCTGCAGTAGGGAGCTGCAACCAGTTATGGGTAGTATTCCTGACTGTGGGGTTTAAATACAGACATTTTCCCACACTTCCCCGTGATTGGCCAGTTTTAAAAAGGCTAAGCTATGGGCAGACCTGCTTACATGAGGTTGGCACTGCTTAAAGAGGTATACCACCAGGCAGATTGAACTGGCTCACCTACACATTGCTTACACTTACTAACTTGAGCTGTGCTGCGGTTAGGATTGCTTAATGGTTAATAAGCACTATGTTTGCCATTTGCAATGATTTATTCTTCATTACACGTCATATATGTGTCTGGCATCCTTGATTCATGTGTACATATACTGTATACAATAACACCTCCAATTCATATATTTATGTTCTGTTGCAGGTTATCCAACATCACACTGTACATAGATGCAGTTCATATGTTTGGTTTGATTTTCCTGTGGTGAGACTTACTTTGCTGATGTCTCATACATATCTATTGCTATGATGGCTTTGTGGTTAACTACTGTTACTATGGTGTACAGGCTCCTGTGTTTGAGCCTTACAGAGGCAGTTTATTTTGTTGCTGGGCAGAACATGGCACATTGGATCCAGAGTGATTAAGGCACTGTAAAGTAGTTGTAAGCAGGTATGCGTGGGTTTGCATGATGGTAAGCACTGCTAAACTCCGGATACAGTTGCTTACACTCAGTTAGCTTCTACTTTGCTTAATCTGTGTAGGTAATGCTTACCCCCATGCAAACGCACTTAGACATGCTTACTACAGCTTTTTTTTGCTTAAAGCTGTTTACTAGTGCCTTATTCATTATGACACACACTTCATATGTGCATTTCATGCAGTGCTCCAGTTCACATTTAAATGTTATTATGTAGGTTATATGGGATAAAGATGTAAATATATGTTCATATACAATTTCCACATGGAAAATGACATGTGCTGCAGTGGGACTCGAACCAGGGAATGTCTGTTCATTAGGCAGATGCTCATAAATATATATATATATATATATATATATATATATATATATATATATATATATATATATAGCTAAGCGATGGGCAAACCCACCCACCGACAGTTAGCTGTACTCGGGGTTTTAAAAAAATATATACAAGGGTTTCATCATTTTATTTCAATGTGCTGTTGCTGTTGAACACATGGGAACTGTTGGTGGAGATATGCGGATACCTGTGAGCGGTTTCGCTCATTTATTTACACTTTATTCTGTTCTACTTTGCAGGGGCATGTTTATTCTGAGAGCTCTACTCTCAGACACGCCCCCTGCACTTGTCCATACTCAGTGTAGGATTTTGAGCTCCGACGGCATGCTTTCATTATTATGCATGGTGCACTGCTGCCCTCTTCTTAAACTGCCGCTTACGTGCAGGACTAGTTTAGTCCTGCACGGCAGATTAATGAATCTGGGGGATGTTACTTTCACAACTGACTTGCTGTGAATATACGCTGCTGTTACAAACAAATTGATGTATTTTAATCTTACTTATCAATTGCATTTCACAATACAAATATTGCTTTACTGTCTGCATTATTATTAGCTGTTGGCATAGGCATATATACTCAGTTATTTCTTGACCCTACAGAATTTTTCTACATAATGCTGATAGCTTAATAGAAATTTCAATCTTGAAATTTTACCCCTTTCTTTAGAAGACTTTTGTATTACTTATCACTAGAGTAAGTAGATATCACACTGACACCTGTTAAACATTTTTCCTTGCATACATTACATTTGTTAATGTTGCAATGTACTACAGAATATTAGAAATGTTTGTCCTGCTATGAATTTATCATCAAGTTATTTCCTTTTTTCTTTCTTTCTTTCTTTCTTTCTTCCTCCTGCGTTTGGGGTTGGGGAGAGGAAATCTATATTAAGTTGTGTGTACTCATATGGAGCGTTCCTTTTTCATTTATTTTGTGTATAATGGAAAGCTACATTAATAGATATTTTTGAAGAGTTTAAGAATCAATTTTTTTAGTTGTTTATTTTTTCTTTCCTATTATCTTTCCTCTCATAGAGGACAATGGTGCCCAAGACATCTGAACCCCATAAACTGCCATACACTGATGCTAAGAATGATAGGCTAATTCAGGCCCTATGTTGCCATGGGTCATTCCTTTTAGAGAGAGGAAGAGGTGACAAGTCCTCCTGTAACCATATCTGTGAGCAGGTGGTGAATGATGTGAACACAGTGAGAGGCCAACGACATGTGTATTCCAAAATAAAATATAGGGCCAGTGATATGATTACGGTGGCCAGATATCAGGTAACTACAATTGCCTGTGAATGCATTGTTACAGGGGTGGTCCTCTTACTGAGTTACTACTGACTGAAACAGAGGATTTTGTGTCCATTATAAAAAAATCTAGACAGCTCATGACAGGGTTCACACAGAATCATTAATATGGGGGCAGATGTGGAAGACAACCCAAGTATGTCTACTGCAGAACATCCAGGTATACTATATAATTAAATATTTGCCTTTGCATACATATAAATATATGTCATTGTGTGT
Organism: Protopterus annectens; assembly: GCF_019279795.1. Lineage (NCBI taxonomy): Eukaryota > Metazoa > Chordata > Ceratodontiformes > Protopteridae > Protopterus > Protopterus annectens. The sequence continues at coordinate 1,280,089,545 of NC_056737.1, forward strand.
GTTTGTGTGTGTGTGTGTGTGTGTGTGTGTGTGTGTGTGTGTGTGTGTGTGTGTGTGTGTGTGTGTGTGTGTGTGTGTGTGTGAACAGTATGCTAAGAGTGTTTTGGAGGTGAAAAGAGTGTTGGATAGCGATGTTTATGAAGTTGGAAATTGATGATGTAATGATAAATGTTGTTAGTGCATATGCTCCACAAGTTGGGTGTGCGATGGATGAGAAAGAAAAATTTTGGAGTGAGTTGGATGAAGGGGTGATGACTGTACCCAATGGTGAGAGATTGGTGATTGGAGCAGATTTCAATGGGCATGTTCATGAAGGGAACAGAGGGGATAAGGAAGTGATGAGTCAGTATGCTGTTAAGCAAAGGAATGCAGAAGGTCAAGTGGTAGTGGATTTTGCAAAAAGGATGGACATGGCTGTGGTGAATACATATTTTAACAAGGGGGAGGAGCATAGGGTGACATACAAGAGTGGAGGAAGATGCACACAGGTGGATTATATCTTATATAGGAGGGCCAGTTTGAAGGAGATTTGAGACTGTAAAGTGGTGACCGTGGAAAGTGTAGTTAGGCAGCATAAGATGGTGGTTTGCAGGATGAAGTTGGTGAGCAGGAGGAGGAGTGTGAAAGCAGCACCAAGGATCAAATGGTGGAAATTGAAAAAGGGTAATTGTGAGGTGGATTTCAGGGAAGAGTTAAGACAGGCACTGGATGGCAGTGAAGAGTTACCAAACAGCTGGATAACTACAGCAGAGCTAGTAAGGGAGAAGCTAGAAAGGTGCTTGGGATGACATCTGGACAGAGGAAGGATGACAAGGAGACATGGTGGTGGAATGAGGAAGTACAGGAGAGTATACAGAGAAAGAGGTTGGCAAAGAAGTGGGATTGTTATAGAGATGAAGAAAGTAGACAGCAGTATAAGGAGATGAGGTGCAAGGCAAAGAGAGAGGTGGAGAAGGCTAAGGATAAGGCATATGAAGAGTTGTATGAAAGGTTGGACACTAAGGAGGGAGTAAAGGACCTGTACCAACTGGCTAGACAGAGGGACCGAGCTAGGAAAGATGTGCAGCAGGTAAAGGTGATAAAGGATAATGAGGGAAACATACTCACAAGCGAGGAGAGTGTGTTGAGTAGATGGAAAGAGTACTTTGAGGGGTTGATGAATGAAGAGAATGAGAGGGAGAGAAGGTTGGATGATGTGGGGATAGTACGTCATTAAGTGCAATGGATTAGCAAGGAGGAAGTAAGGCTAGCTATGAAGAGGATGAAGAATGGAAAGGCTGTTGGTCCAGATGACATACCTGTGGAAGCAAGGAGATGTTTAGGTGAAATGGCAGTGGAGTTTCTAACCAGATTGTTTAATGATTGTTTAATGAAATCTTGGAAAGTGAGAGGATGCCTGAGGAATGGAGAAAAAGTGTTTTGGTACCGATTTTTAAGACTAAGGGTGATGTGTAGAGCTGTAGTAACTACAGAGGGATTAAATTGATCAGTCACAGCATGAAGTTATGGGAAAGACTAGTGGAAGCTAGGTTAAGAAGGGACGTGATGATTAGTGATCAGCAGTATGGTTTCATGCTGGGAAAGAGCACTACAGATTTGATGTTTGCTCTGAGAGTGTTGATGGAGAAGTACAGAGAAGGTCAGAAGGAGTTGCATTGTGTTTTGTAGACTTAGAGAAAGCATATGACAGGGTGCCTAGAGAGGAGTTGTGGTATTGTATGAGGAGATCGGGAGTGTCAGAGAAGTATGTAAGAGTGGTACAGGATATGTACGAGGGTAGTGTGACAGCGGTGAGGTCTGCAGTGGGAGTGATGGATCCGTTTAAGGTGGAGGTGGGATTACATCAAGGATCAGCTCTAAGTCCTTTCTAATTTGCAATGGTGATGGACAGGTTGACAGACGAGATCAGACAGGAGTCCCCGTGGACTATGATGTTTGCAGATAACATTGTGATCTGTAGTGAGAGTAGAGAATAAGTGGAGGAGACCCTGGAGAGATGGAGATATGCTCTAGAGAGAAGAGGAATGAAGGTCAGCAGGATTAAGACAGAATGTATGTGTGTGAATGAGAGGGAGGATAGAGGAATGGTGAGGATGCAAGGAGTAGAGGTGGTGAAGGTGGATGAGTTTAAATACTTGGGATCAATAGTTCAGAGTAATGGTGAGTGTGGAAGAGAGGTGAAGAAGTGAGTACAGGCAGGATCGATTTGGTGGAGAAGAGTGTCAGGAGGGATTTGTGACAGATGAGTACCAGTAAGAGTGAAAGGGAATGTCTACAGAGGGTAGTAAGACCAGCTATGTTATATGGGTTGGAGACAGTGGCACTGACAAAAAGGCAGGAGTTAGAGCTGGATGTGGCAGAGTTAAAGATGTTAAGATTTGCAGTGGGTGTGACGAGGGTGGACAGGATTAGGAATAAGTATATTAAAGTGTCAGCTCAGGTTGGAAGGTTTGGAGACAAACCCAGAGAGGCAAGGTTATGTTGGTTTGGACATGTGCTGAGGAGGGATGCTGAGTATATTGGGGAAAAGATGCTAAGGATGAAGCTACCATGTAACAGGAAAAGGGGAAGGTCTAAAATAAGGTTTATGGATGTGGTGAGAGAGGATATGCAGGTGTTTGGTGTGACAGAAAAAGATGCAGAGGACAGGAAGAAATGGAAACAAATGATCCGCTGTGTCGACCCCTAATGGGAACAGCCGAAAGAAGATGATGATGTGTGTGTGTATAATGCATATATACACCAGGTAAGATAAAGAGAGAGAGAGAGAGATAGGAACATCGACAGAGACATGGGGTGGATAGTAGAATAGAAGAGGCGTAGATGGAGAGGGTGAAGGGGAACAATGGGTTAGTCCAGTGAACAGTAATGACTAGAATGAGATGTGTCTTATTCTGCAGCTGTAAAGGCAATTGTTTACTGTTTCTTCTGTCATTTGCTTTGTCATTCTTATCATCCTTGTTTCACCCCCCCTTTTTTATATCTAGGGACATCTGGATCTGTTATTGCACAATCACCAGCACATGGTAATCACACCCTCTGCATTCTTATTAATGTCCAAAAGGTAGATGTATGTGTAACTGAATGTTATTTGATTTCATTCCATTAGAATATTTTCATTTTTAATATACATTCCTTATAACATAGGTTGAATCATTGTTTATTCAATTTTTTTTGTCTTCCTTACTTGTTATCATAGGTAATCCTGCCAATGGCACTGTGGAACCCCTGCTGCCTGATGTCATGAGCCTCTTATTTGAATGGTGACAATGAAGAGGTGCAGTCTGGGTGGTGCAGAGGATTAGTCTGACACTGAAGTCATGCCCTCAACATCTACTGCCCCAGTTTTGGACACAGTCAATAAGCCTATGCATATCCATGACACAGAGACCTCTGACATTGGACAAGTTGAGGGTGACACAGTTAATCAGAATAGAATGGTTATTCCAGTTGCAAAACTGATTGATTCTACCTATAGCCATTGTGAGGGTGAGGTACCACACAGATAGAGGTGCACTGAGGAGGCCTGTCAGTGTCAAACACCTTATGTGTAGGGCCATCACAGAGGCACAGGCAAGTTCCACAAGAGTCCAGGAGGAGATAGAGTGAGTACTAAATATTGTGCATTCTGACATGTGGGACTGCCTGAACTGTGTTGGTGACCCCTTGAACAGGAAGAATTACACACTGGATCAGGCTGTGTCTGTAACCGAATGTCTGATGGGGAGGGTCCACATCCATTTGGCCAGAGTAGCTACCTTGTTCTGTGTTAGCCAATGTGGTTATTCATGATCCTTTTCCTGTTAACTTCCACTCTTCCTTCAGTGATTGCAATGTCCATACCTACACATGGCAGATCATGTGGTCATGGTTCTGGATGTAGTCATGATGAGAGCTCATCCAGTATACATCATGCAAATTGAGGCAGCACCCCGAATTCTAACCAAGGCCATAGAACTAGCAATACAACTTCTAGCAGAGTTAGTTTTCATGTTCTGGGGAGATGCCACAGAACTGACTCGTCCACAATGCATGGTTCACACCTGTCTGACATGTCAGGGCCCAGTGCTAGCACAATACAATGCACACACACACACACACACACACACACACACACACACACACACACACACACACACACACACACACACACACATTCAACAAATACTTGTCCATGACATCTCACACACACACACACACACACACACACACACACACACACACACACACACACACACACAGACACACACACACACACACACACACACACACACACACACACACACACACACACACACACACACACACTCACTCTCACACACACACATACTACTTATCGAAGCAGTACTGTTGATTGCTATACATATCTTGATATTGACTCTGCAAATTGGAACTTAAGGAATACATTTTTGTTTTACTTGCATACACTCACTTCCTTGATGTCAGGTTTACCCTTCTGTCTCCCGTGCCCCATACAGATGCACACTCCATGCAAGTGATGATGACTGTGCCCTGCCTTTTGCACATTTCTTTGTGAATTTGGGTTGCATATATGTCTGATGCACAGAGTGGATAGCTAATGCTTGCTGACTCAGAACCTTCTTTAATATAAATGTATTGCTGAATAAATGCTACACATGTCAGCAATGCAAGAAACCTGGACAAAGCCAAACATAATGTGGGGACAAATGTCCAAAAACATTACTGGAATAAGAGGTTTTGTATTACCATGCATTTTCTGAACAACATGAAGCCTAAACCTCAAACATCTATCATTATTTAATGACTTCAATCCCCAGTAGCTTGCCAGAAAACTATGTTTTTATGAGGAGAAGACCAAAGTTATGAGGCAAAAATCTGGAAGTTCTGTGAAAATTGGAAGAGTTTAGAGGCACAAGAGTCTGCCTTGATTTTTGGTGGATCAGCATAGAAATGCAAGGAAAATCAAGTAATTTTCTGTTCCTTTAGTAGAAAGTACCTGATTTTTCATACATTTTGCCCTCTTCTCTAAGCATATGCCAATAGAAAAGTCTGGATGCTCAATGGTCCTTTAGTGGCTGGATGTTTTTCTTTTGGTCTGTGCTCAATTTATAATGGGCATGCTGAATGGGGTGTGCAATCAATGTGCACATTTTTGAATGGCAATAAACTGTTATTGATTAATTATAATTTGTCAGTTTTGAATAGCCAATGGGACTGTGACATGATCATAAACCTAACATGGAATGTACAGTGTAAATAAGACTAAGAACAAGCAAACACAAAATCCTAGCCAGAGTCACAAAAAAATTTTATTCTGTTCAAAATTATGTGTTTATATCTCAGGTAATCCAGAAGACTTCATCAGAATACAAAATTCATATAAAAACATGAATGTTATGAACAGTCTTTATGCTGTCATTGATGATGCTTCAAATCACACGGTGTTCAACTAACGAATTTCAGAGTAAGGCAAACAGTACACCTAATATCAATAGAGCAAATAAAATACAATAATTATGAAAAACATAAAAGACCATTAAAAACTTCACACACTGCTGACCTCAGTTTCAGAACACATGGCCGTTCATCTCAGGTCTCATTGTAGCATTCAAAATTAATTGTCAAATGATCTCCTTGTATTCAAGCTTTGTCTCCCAAACTTCTCACTTCTTGTGTTCATTCAAATTGTCAGTTATGAAAAATAAGAACTTATTAAAGGCCCTACATGATACAGAATGTTTGTATAATGCACATACCTCTCAACTTCTTAGAGCAAGAAATCTGGACAAAGCCATAAATAAAAGTGGAACAAAGGCCCAAAAATACAGACAATTTTTAAATATTGCTCTTACAAACTTAGAAAGTTGGTAGAATAACAGGTTTTGTATTAGCATGAATTTTCTGAAGGGTATGAAGTCTGAAATTCAAATGTCTGTCATTATTTGCTAACTTCAGTCTTTAATGATTTGCTACTAATTTGCCCGAAAACCACAATTTTATGAAAAATGGACAAAAACTATGAAGCAAAAATCTGGACATTTTGTGAAAATCTGTACAGTTGAGAGGCATGCATTTCTAGTTTGAAGTCCTTAAGTTGTTAATGTAAATAAATCCTGTCTCTGAACATTTCAGTTTTACTAACATACAACATGGGACAGGATAGACTGGTGGCTACATAAACAGTATCCCTTATGTCACAATTAAAGGCCCCAGGGCATGTGATCAAGCTGTCAACCATTAACAGACATGTTAGGGCCATCAAACATATATTTGCAAATGTTACATGGACTGCTTTGTGTCATAATTCATTTTCTAGGTGTAAATATGCCCAAACCATTTTCCAAAATGGGATTTACATTCTTGTCCTGGCTACAAACAACCATTGGTTCATTACCCTGTATATGTTTTGTGTCTTCATATGAAGACAAGTTCCATGTCTTTGACTTGGTCAAATGTACATCTGTGGAAAAAGGAATAAGTATTTCTCTCAATTTGACAAACACACATTTTTTCTCATTAACAACATCCTTATCACCAGGCAATTGATATGAGCTATTGCCTTAAATAGGATGAAAATCTGTTTTTCTATCTTTCATAATCTCATTGTTGGTACTCCATGTTCATGAGTGTAATAATAAGGTGCTCTATTTCCATTAAAAATATTTCAACTTCCTGTATATGTCTGGACAAATGGATCATCTGTTCCTTAGTGATACCTTTATTCTGTAGATAGCAGCTATGGTAGTGCGAACAAGAATTAGAGAAAGTTGAGTTTATAAAATCCGTTGCCTTAAAACAATCATGGGGCATATCTTTATAAATGACAATATCCAGATAATCGATTTTCTCATAACCATATTTATGTGTAAATTATAAAAATGATGTAGCGTTACCCAATTATTGTATGAAGTTCCACTAATTCCAACTCGCTACCATCCAAAAAAATAAAAACAAAAATATAGTGTAAAAATCTACTATAACTTTTCAAATGTTGGCATAACCGCAACTAAACACAAGTGCCATTTTCCAAGTAGCTTATGTACCTGCATTTGCTTTCAACTGCCATAAGAACTCTCTATATTTAAGCTTTAGTTTCCCATTCCCTACCACGTGGTTCAGTCATAGCCTTTTCAATTATATCAAAATTAAACTGTTTATATCCTATACATTTGTTCAAACTGTTCAGCCTTTTATATCAGAAAAACTGAGCAGCAGCTAAGAAAAAGAATTTATGAACATATTCATGATATTAATACATTTGATGCGAAGAATGCATCATATAAGCATTCTAGTCACTAGCCTTCCAACCCTTAAAAAATCTCTTCACTCCTACCTAGCATCCACATGGGAATGCTCCTGCTCCATCCCCACATAAGCTTTCTCCACTTCCTGTATTCTCATTACCTTCACCACCCATATTCTGCTCGTAATCTAATTTCTTAATATCATCTATCATCCTGAATTATTCTATATAAAAAATATATATATTTATATATATATATTAGGTATAACTTCACTCTATTATTATTTTTGTTGATAATTTTACTGTCTGTAAACTATACCTTGCTATGTCTTGTATGGTATGTAATGTAAATCTCTGTAACATGTATTCTTGTTGGAGCTTTTCTCCCCAGGACTCCATTGAAAATGGGTTCACTTGGCCCAATGGACCATCCTGGTTAACCAACAGCAAATAAATAAATAAATAATAGTCAATGTATATTACTAGCCTGAATGATCGTACATGTATAAAATTAGTGCTGAAGATGAGATCAGCAAAATTGTGATTCTTGAAACTGGTAACAGCATCTTAAATGTGATTCTTTTCACTTTCCCCGGGATTCATGAAGCTTGCGCCAGGCGCAGGCGTAGTGTAGGTGGAATAACGCCAAATATGGCCATCGAGCGATTCAGGTATGATCCAATACCCCGTGCACTACCAGCATACGCCAGAACTGCGCAGCCCTCGGCTTAGGTATGCTAATCACCCCATGTGCAGTGTTGCACCATGCAAATGAAGGCAGATAGTGATTCACGAAGTGGTGCAGGTGTAGCACAAGCCCAAAGAAATTTAAACCAAAAAACATGGTTTATATTTTCCCAAACAGAACATCGGAGCTATGGAAGCGGACCAGACTCATGTATTACAAAGTTAACATATGCCAATGGCTAAATACACAGCCAATGGCATAAGAAAAGATGCACAACACCTAAAAAACAACATTTAATGTCATGTCCACAGTAACGCACAGTACAACCGCAGGGCATGTCTGCGCAAACTAGAACATAAAGAAAATATATAAAAATGTCATAAAATCGCAATGTAATACAAAGCAGGTTTACACCATAATACATAATCGTAGGCATGGAACACCACAACCAAGGTGCAAGGGTTGCTAAGGGCCTGTGACAGTGTCCGGCACAGTAACTATGAATTAGTAGTCAATGCCATGCAAATGAGGCAGATAATAATGAATCGCAAATGTCCCGCCGGATGAAGGTTGAACCATACGGCGCAGCACTATAATACCGAGGAGTGGCTCAGAGGAGATACATGACATCAGCAGAAGGGTGTGCCACCATAGCAGCAAGCACAATGGAGCAATGCAAACTGGCTTGGCCGTTGCTAAGCAAAGCTGCAGGACAGGGGTGGGGAGGAAGGTATAGAATCGTTTAGTTGAGAGCACACACGGTGCCCAAAAGTGCATGTGTACGGGGATGAAAACGTGCCTGAAACCCAGTAAGCAGATGCACGTGGCGCGAACAATAGCACAAACAGGAAGGTCAGGGGAAGAAAAGAAGGAAATGCCGAAGTAGGGTAATTGGCGTACTAATGAGCAATCAACACCAATCAACTCCCGGCAGCCAATCGACGGCAGCTGTCAAGTCTGCTCGCAGAAACCTGCATAACAGGATAGGGGAGGCATCGGAATGCAAAGAAAGGAGGCGAGGCATTGGATTGCAAAGATAGGAGATCTGTCATAGCAGAGCAAAGCAAACCGACAGTAGACCGGCAATAGTACACATTATGCAAGATATGCAAGGTCTAGGAAAGTACAAATGAAAGCAGGCTGCTGGATGCATGCCAGAAAAGTGTAGGTGGAACGTGCAGAAATGTAAAGGGAAGGTCAAGAGGTAATCCATGGCAGCCAAATGTAATTCAACACCAAAGGCACCACAATAGTAGTTCCGTTAGTAAAACACATAAGATACCCTGTAGCTACGATCGTACATACACACCCTATGACATAATCGGTGTTCACAGCATAATAGTATAAAGTGTGAAAGCACCCTATACACACCTGTGAATTCCCAAACACTGCACCATAGCTGTAAACACACGGGGAACTTTTAAAATGTAAATGTTGGGAGCTGCCATAGCTGTGATTCATCACCATGTGTTAGAGACTGACAGTGTTGTGGAGGATGATGCTGACAACCACCGCAGGCCCCAGAGGAGGAAAAGAGTGTTCAGACCAAGGGTAACCTACCAGGGACTACATGATCTGGAGATAGTAGAGCGTTACAGGGTGGACAGGGACATCTTACAGAAAATAGTGGAGCTGTGCCGGCCACGCATGAGAACCAGAAATAACAGAGGGGAACCCATCCCAGTGGGCACGAAGGTATGTGTAAGCATGCGAATACTAGCCACAGGTACCTTTCAAAGGCCAACTGGAGATATAATGGGGATCTCACAGGCATCAATATCCAGGGTACTACAGCAGTTCCTGGATGCCATGTTACCACATGCCAATGAGCATATATACTTCCCCCGAACTCAGGAGGAGTTGGCCAGCAATATGCGTCACTTCCACCGTGTGGCACACCACCTGGAGGTACTGGGTGCGATAGACTGCACGCTCATACAAATCAAGTCACCACCCGGTGAGCATGGTAGGTGCTACATAAACTGCAAGGGATTCCACTCCATCAACTGCCAGGTTGTTTGCAATGCCCAGGGCATTATCATGGATGTGTGTGCTGGCAGCCCTGGAAGCTACCATGACTCCCATATCTGGCATGTCTCATAGCTGTATCAGGTATTTGTCAGGGGGGACATCCCACATGGCCACCTTGTGGGGGATGCTGGCTATGCACTGGAGCCTTGAATGATGACTCCCATCAGAAATGCACACACACCCATGCAAGAACGCCATAGTGAGGCACACGCACAAACCAGAATCATCGTAGAGCGTGTGTTCAGGATGCTGAAATCTGGTGGAGCCTTGCAGTACTCTCCAGGCATGTGTGCCCACATTGTCATAGTATGTGCCATGCTACATAATATGATCCTGCGGAAACAGCTGCAGCAGGGACAAAATGGTGAAGGCCCTCATAACCCACCCGCAATTGCCAAGGCCATCACAGGTACAGAGGGATTCAGACCATGAAAGAACTGTGCCAGCCCCAGTAGGCAGACGGAGGCTTGCCCAATATGCCTACACCTTGGCAAAGAGGGAATGTATAGCACATACTCTGACAGTGTAGGCCCCAACGGACTGACACGCCTCTCCACCTGCACAGACAGTAAAATGGATGGCACACAAGCACGACCACCTGTAAATTGTAATGTATAGGTGGCCCACTGTGTGAATCCCACATAGGCAGCCCTCAAACATTGTACACACAACAGCTATTGGAACAAGGAATGTCAACACCTGAACAGTACATATGCCTATCAGCATATGGTGCTGCTGTGTGTATAGGTTCCCAGGTACAACAGTAGGTACACGGCCGGCTGTCAGAGGCCATACACCAAATGGGGTAAACAGTGTCCGCTGTCGCCACAACATCGAGTAACCAACTGTCGCATAGAGGAGCAGAGGCAATCGTGGGAGCACATGTGTGTAAGCACTGTTCTGCACACACTCAGCACAGAGTCCCTGCTGCATTAATGAGGGGCTCCACATAATATAATCATGGATGTTGTGTCAAGGCATGGGGTGTACCCATGACAGGTATTCGTCACCCCAGCATGCTCCACCCACGGTCATTTGAAGGTGTAGCACAGTATCGTGTGTGGCTCACTGAGATATACATACCCAATGCCGGAGCACATCCAGTAAACATCACATGGACATACCATTAACTGGACTCATCAATATGTAAACTAAGTGAGTTACCCATGTGAGTGCAGTATGGAGTAACAGCCATAGTATACTCCATGTACAAAACAACATAACATGTGTACAAATCCCAGATGGCCATATGTTAAATGCAGTGACCGTCGTGCATGTTCCCGGTCCCATGTCCTGCAAGGGATGTAACGTAATCCCGAAGGCACGAGTAATGCATGTCGGATGCAGGTCAGCAGATCATGTTTAGCACACGTTACCGGGAATATGCATTGCCCACTGCTGGGAAGCGATGTTTAAATATGACTATATAGATATGCGCGAAACAGGGATAAGCTACTCTGAATATCGCGCAGATCATGGTCAACGATGTCCAGAACAGGTGAAACCAGCATTATTCACCCCTGTACTAATAGCACCTGCTCTGAAGGGTAAAACAACCACTGCCAGGTGTAGAATACGCAATCATGTATCGAATCACCTAACACTATTGCTAGGCAAGATGTACCTATGGTAGTGTTGCCACCTCTTCAAATGACTAATGTGGGACATATGTCAGATGTCTGCAGGCCAACACATATACCCAGCCAGTACGAAAAGCAGAACTGCACTGTTTTGCCTAGATAAAAGCTCATACTTGTAATGTTGACTTACTTATTCTGTTTGTTGGTTCAGATACAGAATAACTGTTTTATGCGATTATTACATCAACTATAGGAAATAAGTATGTTCTAAAATCACAGGACATTTGCCATGTTTACAAATATTTAGCAGCACACAACTGCCCAAAGAGGGACTGTCCCTCACAGAGTGGGACAGCTGGCAACCCTAACCTACGGCAGGTGTGTAATGTGACAGGTATAGACACAAACGTGCGGAGTCCAGGAAACAGTATAAACCAACAAGTACACAATGAAAGGTGTAGCTTGCCTGTCACTTTCCACGTCAGATATATATATATATATATATATATATATATATATATATATATATATATATATGTACACATATATACATATATGTAATACAGATAGAAAGGACGATAGAGTGATATATATTTTGATATATACGGATTCAGCAATATCTGCAAATATATATAGATAGGTCAACGACATTCATAACACCTTGGAGGTACAAATAATTAGGATACCGCCAACTATGGAATGTGTAACATACCGACATGCGTAACCACGAGGCTGGAAGACCGAAAGAACACACTACCGGAACAGTAGAACAGTGAGTAATAGTATGATGATATGACTGGATAAGTAGTCACCGCTGCCAGTGTTGCGGTCCACATAGGTACTGTGTTCAACTGTGTTTGTGAGTGCCGTAGTCTGTGTATGTGTGTGTTGAGGGTGCTGTGTGCATCCCCGTGTGACTGTAATGTGTGTGTGTGTGTGTGTGTGTGTGTGTGTGTGTGTGTGTGTGTGTGTGTGTCCGCATCATGTGTCTGTTAGTGCCAACTCGGAGGTAGATCATTACGGTAGGTGTGGGTATAGCTAGCCATGGGCATACGGTTACCACCTGTCCCACATTAGGAGGGACAGCCCCTCCCTGGGCAGGTGTGTCCTGACATAAAACATTACAAAGGGCAAATTTCCGAGATCGTAGGACATTAATATGTCCCATATATAATGTAATAGTAGCATTAAATAGTTATGCCTGTATGTAAGAAACGTGAATGTTACATGCAATATGATAAGTAGCCAAAGTCCCACAACAATAGGTATGTATTGAGGATAAAAGTATGTGCTATCCTGTGTACTGACCGTGGCTATGTGTTGGCCTGTAACACCACTGTGTGTCCCGGAAGTGTCCAACAATGACCATATGAAAAGGTGGCAACCCATGGCAAAGTGGTTCTGTTACCAACACAACCGCAATGACTGCAAATATCTGGGACAGAAATACATGGGATAGCTGTCATGTAGACATATCCCTTTACATATCGCTGCAATTCCGGAGGTATGGAAGTATCAACCTCACCTGCATACTATATAGAAACCAATTAACAATGGCCCAATGTACAATCCTGTAACATAAGTCTACTAACTGATAGCTCTTTAATTAGGGATAGAGCCCACACACATATATATGGAATATGTAGAAATGCAAGCCCCAGAAACCTGTATATGCTACGTACACTCACCGACATCCCCCACACTAGAAACTATAGCAATACAGACTGTAATAACAGCACAAACATCCAGTCAGTCAATTACAACTGCAGAACTGTCAACATACCTTGTGAGAGACACAATTAAAGGTGCCATGCAAAATTGCAGCCGTTGTATAATGGAACAAACGGCGATGTTACAAGTTTTGTTTGCAATAGTCTGTTAACAGACGGTGGGATGACAGGTACACCCACATGTTGAACCACATACTCTAGCTGTCACACACAATTCACGGGGGACATGAATCCAAAGTATACTTGTCTCTATGCATAGCAGTTGCAATTACACATAACAAAACACAATACAGGCCGTCTCCCCGAAGGTAGGGCAAATGGGCAACGCCCAAGTGCAGAAGTCAATTATACCCCACTGTTGCCGCATAATTGGCAAATGGAGTAGCTGCACAGCTGATATGCAAGTAATTAGTCACTCAGAAACACCAATAGGCGGCAGGAAACCACATGTTACAGGTATCGACGTATATAAGGAAGACTTGCCAGACATTCCAACCGTATGCTCATACAAAATACCCATGTAAGCAGTGTCAGAGAGATAGAGATGAAAGTCCGTAATGATAACAAGGTATGTAGAACACTCGGTATGTAAGTTTATGTATAGCATGTTTTGTATTAATTATCTACCGTATGTATAGCCTGGTTTGCATTAATTAAAAGTGTCCGCAATGCATAACGTGGGAAAAGGTATTTATGTAGTGATGTCTTGCTGAGCATACTTAAGCTTGTAGAAACTGTGCGTCCAGCAGTGGGCCACAAGGTACACATCAAAGACACCACAAGGGATGCTACATGACAGCTTTAAACAGAACAATTACATACAACTCGCCATCAGTGGTAGGGTATGTCCAACAAGTACGTGCCATAGCCAGGGATAGTATATGTTGATATACTGTCACAGTAGGCATGTGTATGGGCATATAACGGCAATGACATGTCTAAGATGGTCCCGCTGTGCAAGTATGCTTTGCATTATGGGATACTATGTAAAATATGTGTACTGTATAGTATTGTAGGTAGATATGTCAAATATTCTAGACAGCATAACAGGCATATCATGCATACCAAAGGTATCGTCTATTGGCATGTACAATAACAGGATACATATGGCTTGTAGGCACGGGACATTGTAATAGCATGATAGCTAATCTAAATGGAAGGGCTAGCAAGTAACCATGCACAAAGGACATGTAATAGCTTCATAGGTTCATAGTGGGGTACTATGCAGTCTGGCAAGTCTATGTGTAAGCACAACTACAGTGTTCACACCAGTGGCACCTCTCTAGGGTAGTGCCCTGTGATCAGCAGAGCCATGTGTTACCTGCACCTCTGCACAGTACAGCCACTGCAGTGATCCCTGGCGTACATGTGTCTACCAAACACCAAGGGAGGTATCACATGAACAGTGCTACTGAGGGTCCCTGCGTGATGTACATAGGAGTCATGTTCCAAAGCATGGTGAGTGTCCGGTTTGGGAATGTAACCCTCAAGCACAACCCACTCATTGTTGCGTGTGTGCACATATCCATGAGCATGTTGATCACAGTGGCATTTGCGTATGTCGCTTATGTGAAGTATATCCATTAATATTGTTGTGGACATGGGCCCTGTCCGTTCAGCAGAGGTCACCCCTGAGTATGTAGTATGCAAATGTGTGCAGACATGGTGTCCGTAGTTCAGCCACATACCTTAGCTGTCCGAGATCAATAAACATCATGGAGTGTTAATGTTGTGGTATGTAAAGCTGTAGCTGTTGTGTAAGGTACACCCTAAATGGGGTGGTGTACCCTTGAATGTGTGTAGAAGTCTTGAGTTCAGAGGTACAATGGGTGCCTATGTACCAGCTACACACCCAGTACAGATAAGTGTGGCCATGTAGAAGGATATCCATGCCACAGTGGCAATACGGTAATCACAGGAGTGGGTGTGACATACGTGTGTACTACAAACATGTACAATGTGACATGTAAGTAGGGGACTACCACCTATGTGATAGTGGGTGAATGGTGTAATGCAAAGGTGATGTCCATGGACCTTGTGTCATGCAGCTTGAGGCCATGATATTCATATCAGGTATCTGTCACAGTGACACCCATATGGATGGAGTCAGTATCAGCTGGTGGATCAATCATGGCGCTTTGTATGCAGGGGTTTATAAAGCTAGGCAGGGAAAGCCCCTCTGTGCTAGCCTGTACCTCAGGGAAGCATATACTGAACATGAGGGGCCCAATGACTGAAGACTGTGGTATGCCAAATGTAACTGAAATGCAGTAGGTACTACAGTATGCTACCCTCATTGTGTGTGTCCTGTCCATGAGCCACGTTGCATAACATCCACAGACATAGGGTACGATGTGCAGGTGGATGTGTATGTTGTCAATACCAGAATGGAGAATGGTGCTGAAAGGCAATGAGAGGACAATGTAGGATGTGTGGACTCCCGTACCATCATCAACTACCCTGGTAACTGTATGAAAGAAGTCCACCAGGTGTAGGGGCTATGCTCTGGCCCTAACAATTCCAACCCCGGTGGCATCAAAGGACCGGAGCCCAACAATGTCTCTGTGAATGATGTCCTTGATGATGTGCCCCATAGCCATGCAGAACAGTCCAGGCAGGTGTGTAGGCCTTTAGTCCCACTCATGCATTGTGGTGCCACCTGTGTGGAGTGTGATAAATGTTGCTGTGTGCCATTCAGGGGCCACAATGTCTGATACAAGGCTATTACTGAATATGGTGGCCTAGTGGGGAGACATGTCGTTCAGAGGTTTGTGGACATCACAGCCTGGGACTTTGGAAGGTGACATGAGGCCAGTGTCTCAGGACATACAGAGTGCAGGTTAGTACTGTGTAGGTGTGATCGCAGGGACACCGCAATTTTCCTGCATGGATTGTGGCCCTGTAGTGAGTAAGAGGGTGTAATGTTACCATTGCATCCATCCGCCAGCATGTTGCCAACATCACCTGGGTCTGTAATGTTCCTGAGTGACTGTTGTATGTGAGAGCAGATGTGGGTGTTGCCATCGACTACTGACATACTAACATAATGCCTTGTGGTACACCCCGGAAAGTGTCGCAGTAATGTTTATGTAGCTAGTCTTGGAGTATGTGATGAGGGATCCCGTGGCCCTTCCGAGGCTGACCAGTGAGCTACCCCACCCATGGGATTGTACACCACTGTGCAACAGCCTCCACCTGTTGTTGTACATTATGTCCATGGAACTTGACCACCAGAGTGGCGCCTGTTATCTGGTGTGTACCATCTTGGCTCTGTGTGGAATAGCATGATCCATGCAGTCATGTGCATGTTAATGAAGTGCACTGGGGTATGTTTCAGCATTTGTATGTGCATTGTCCATCTGCACGGGTGTCATGACGTTAACAACCACTGTCATAAGATGTCTGTAGTAGGTGTTGTAGTACTCATGTACTGTGTATGCCGTGAAGGGTGTGGTGCCGGGATGTGGCTAACAAGGTTGATTAGCATATGTTTGGAAACCACCAATGAGGGGATAACCCCAGGTGTGGAACACCAGTCACATGTTGGTAGTGTTCATGTCAAGGTTAATGTTGGTCTTGGAGGTGGTGTGTATGGGTTGATCCAGCCAAGGTTATGACTCATGGATGTGTCGGTACATGAGTGGCTATCCCAGTTAAGTGTGGGGTAGTGTCAGTCACACATCAGCAGTAGCTGTCTGAGCCCTACTGTCCAGTACACCAACAAATGAGGTCTGGTAACCGTGGGGTATGTTGTTGAATCTGTAGCTTGTTACAATGTGTATAGTGGTTCTGGACACAGTTAGTTGCATGTGGAGCACCTCTGATGCATTGTGCTAAGTAACTAGCCAGGATGTGTGTACAACATAGTGGGATATGGGAACACTTCAGCTGTGGGTGTGCCGGTCCAGGTATGTGCCTGAAAGGTATGGTCTGTCTATAACCTGTCATTGCAGGTGTGCTCTGCAGAGCCGAGAGGCAGGTCCCAGTCACTGCAGAGATATTGGAGTGGTGCATTATAAGGTGTGCCTTGCCTGTGTGCATCACAGAGGAAGATGCAAGCATTGTGTCACATGACCCCATGTCTTGCTTGCCAGTTCCTGTTCTGCCGGTGACTGTTATTGGAAACTGTGCAAGACGGGCTGTATAGAAGCAGCAAGAGCCTTACATGTGAACTGTACTCCCAGGGCTGACAGGTGCAGGTCATCTGTGCCAAAGCATTGTGTGTGACCAGGTCAGTCAAAGTGGACAGATACTAGATGCCTGTGGAATGACAGCAGAAGCATAGGCAACTGTTGAAGTGACACAGTCAGTCGTTGTACAGTGGTATCGGGTCCGGATGAAGACGGGCAGTATAGAAGCAGCAAGAGCCTTTCATGTGATCTGTACTCCCAGGGCTGACAGGTGCAGGTCATCTGTGCCAAAGCATTGTGTGTGACCAGGTCAGTCAAAGTGGACAGACACCAGATGCCTGTGGAATGACAGCAGAAGCATAGGCAACTGTTGAAGTGACATGGTCAGTTGTTGTACAGTGGTATCGGGTCCGGATGAAGACGGGCAGTATAGAAGCAGCAAGAGCCTTACATGTGATCTGTACTCCCAGGGCTGACAGGTGCAGGTCATCTGTGCCAAAGCATTGTGTGTGACCAGGTCAGTCAAAGCGGACAGATAACAGATGCCTGTGGAATGACAGCAGAAGCATAGGCAACTGTTGAAGTGACACAGTCAGTCATTGTACAGTGGTATCGGGTCTGGATGAATGCATAATGCTCCCCAGGGCTAGGCCCACACCTTCAGGGCTACAAGACTGGTGAGCTATTGCATGTCCCTGCACACGTAGTCTGTGAAGTGGCATCTCAGGGCAGTCACACTAACATGGAGAATGACAGTCACATCGCACCTGGTGAGGTGTGGCATGTGTGCATAGGTTATGTTGCAGAACCAGTTACCCGACAGCAAGATGTAAGCGACCATCGCCTTGTGTAGCCTGCTGTGTGGAACTGCAGTGTGACCGCCTACAGAGTCACCTATGACTGGTGTGTTGTGTATGTTATAATACCCTATTGGCTGTATGTGATGGGCACACATGAGTCTGTGGGCTATAAGTTGGTGATGTTGTGTTCCGTGATGGGGGCTGCCTCTGGTGCCTACACAGAGTATGGAGAGGTACTGCACAAGTTGTCCTCGTAAGTGTGGCCTGTGGTGGAGATCATGTGAGACTATGTGATGAGTGGGGTGTGTTGCGAATGTTACACATCCCCACATGAAAAAAATGCCAGCAGCCAGCAAAACTAAAAGGAATCCACACAGCCAGATAAAAAATTAGCACTTTCTTTCACTTTTTATTTTTACGTGAACTTCTTCAGTTTATCTGGCTGTGTGGATTCCATTTAGTTTTGCTGGCTGCTGGCATTTTTTTCATTATTTACTAGTTTCTTCGGTTTAGTCCGAGATCATTTGTGGTTTTTGACATCCCCACATGACTGTCAGGTGCAGTCAGGGTTGGTGACAGCATTACCCCCAGCAGGGCTGCATAACTGCATCCCCCACAGGCTGTAGTGTCGTATGTTGGGAGGTGAGCATTGAATGTGTACATGAGACAATTGCTCTATTGCCACATGTACGACATATCCATCATATAGACAGGCAATAGCACTGGTACATGACAGTTGGACATGCCTGTATATACAACCATGTCTCACAGGATATGTGCGTTACGTGTGTACAACAGCTGTTGTAACATAAGCAAGCTGGAAATCTTAGGACAACCAGTGTACCTGTGGGAAATGGTGTGAAATGGGTGCTATATTAATCAGTAGCTCATGACATGTTCACAAGTTCTGAACAAGTGCCTAGCATGACCATACAATACAGATAGGGTGTTGGATAATATCAACCCACGAGTGGTGACGACAGTCATAATGGGTGGCACCACACTATAACCCTGCTGAGTATGGTGTGCATGTCCATGAACCATTATCACTGTAGATGTTAGCAGTACAGATGTACAAGACAGTACAGGTGTTTGATTACAAATACCTTTGTATATCACAAGAGTGTTCTACCAGTGGCCTGTTGACAGACTCACAACTACAAAGGTGCCAGAGTGACATGTGCATATCACACCAGTGCCAGCTACAGTAGAACAGGGTTAATGAGTTGTAATCCACCTTCATTGTAGCCCATACCACACAGACAAATGTTAGGCATCTGTGTATGTAAGGATGTGAATGGCCATGACCTATGAGGAATAGCTGTGTCAGCGTTGTGAACAACATACGGAATGGGCTGTGTGGGTGAGGTGTGTGACATATGTGCACATTCCGATGGATGATATCAGCACTGTCACCGCTAGGTGAACATCCCTGTACTAATTAACTACCACCTAGGCTGTGGTCAAAGTTATGGACACTGTGTAAGGGATGGTGCTGTGCAGTACACCTCTCTACCTTGGTGACGTCTCCAGACCCCTTGGGTAGTCATACGTGGCACCCATGTCATGACAGGGTGCCATCCATGGGCACGGAGATCATTGGACAGGCATATACAGCACTGGATTGACAAATATTGGATCACATATCATCTTTAAGGGATAATGGCCATGCGTGGATGGGTGATACCAGCCTTCACAAGCCTCACCTCCACTATGCAGCATGCTGTCTACCTTGCATAAAGACATTTGCTACACCATGATGATGGACATGCTACATGTCCATATCCTGATCTGTAAGACATACGTCATGGACAGCCACCGTCCTAATACTAGGATCGCCACATGCTGGACAGAACCCTGTGCCATACATGTGACATACTCCCGCCAAACCATGCAACCCTGTCCATAAAAGCTGCACATGTCATCCCAGTCATACATGGTGTGATGGCAGCATGGTAGATGTAGTATCAACTGTCCAGATCAGTAATGTGGCACTGATGCACCTTGCGGTGGCATAATGGCTATCTGTTACAGCTAGGAATCCTTGCCTGTACATTCTATGGTTGATAACCATCCCTGCAAATGACGTCCGACTAGCCATTGTCCCATGTCTATCACATGTGCAACACAGGCGATCAGTGGCAGGATGTTGAACAGCTGTACAGTGCTGTGTAGATGTATATGGCAAAACACATGCATGTACAGGTGTCCATGCGTATGTGTGCATTGTCACTGCTCAAGTCCAGTTAGGCTGTGTCTGTGTAGATATGTGACATATACACAGCATCAAGGTCAACAGCATTACCGTGGACACATCCAGGCATGTGCAGATAGGTAAGAACACCAGTGCAGGCAAATAGACATGCCCACATCCTGACAGCATTCACATGGAGTATGAACACTGTAATGAGGTGACACACATATATGGTGATGATATCCAATGCATAATGGGTGTTACATGTGTGTGACACAAACACGTCAGTAGTGTCAGTGTCATGATGATTTGCAAAGATAACTGTGCAGATGTACTAGATGTCATAGAAATGTATGTGCAGCAGTATCTCTGTACATCTCTGAAACTGTGACCTGTCACCATAATTATGTCTTACAGGTAATGCCTCGTACACGCCTTCCAGCATACAGCTGCCAGGAGGATGATGTCCTCATCCCGTACCTCCATGAGAACTACGAGGTGTTGTTCAGCCATGTGCCACAGCATGCCCAGCAGTGGGACGACCTGTGGCAGGATCTACACAGGAGGGTGAACGATGTGGGTGGCCATAACCGCACCTACCAGCAGGTGCGCAGACACTGCACAGACTTGATATGACGTGCAAAACAGCGTGCCACTGCAATCACCAGGGAACAAGGTGGAACAGGTGGTGGGCCATCAAACCAGCCCCCACTCACACACACCGAGGAGCTACTGGCCAGTCTGGGGACACCCACAGAACAGCATCCACACACACTAGCTGCCATCGTAGAGGTGGGTGTCTCCCAACCAATGAGCCTGGAGTTGCCTGATCAGTCAGTACTGCACATATGGCTATTATATCCCATTTAGTTGCATGTGTCACTGTACATAAAGTAAAATAACAACATATGCAAGGTATGTGGACACACACATGCTGCATACTACAGTATGCTACCCTGTGTATGCACACATGTGCATACTATATGCTATTATACAGGTGAATGTGTTAACATGCACAGTGCACCCTGTGGCTGTCATACAATCATGGATAATGTACATACTGTGGTGTCACCCCCATACAGGTACCTCTGGCATGCCACACAGACATGAGTCCATTGCAGGTGAGACTGTCATCAGTATCAGGCATGTTAAAGCATAGATCTATTTGCCATGTGGCCAGTTAACAGTTGCACACTTGATGTTCATTCCAGTCACAATATACAGGTCGCATCACCCATCAGTCACACAGGCAACCCATGTGCAATATATACAAATAAAATGATACACCGACTTGCAACCACAGTAGTTGTCATTGCTACATGTGTGGTCAGCTGTGCATACAATGGTGGAGGTGTTCTACAATGGAGGCATATGTAGTATGCATTGGAACAACATGTGTGGTATGCAAACAGTACCACACAGTGAGCTGTGAAATGGGTAGCCCACAGGTGTCACCATTGTGTTATATGCTCCTGCATTGGGTGCACACATTGTGATGTGCCATCTGACATGTCCCAGACACGTAGTGTTCTGGCTGCAATATTGTCACACTATCCCATGACCCATACCCCACATACCAAACATACAACCCATTGTCTGCATAGCCATGTGGGTGGTGACATATCTGGCATCTATGGGTGTATGTCATATGGGACAACACAGACATGTGAGATAAATGGACATCACACACATTTGGCCAACACATGTGCACACATGGACATGGGGGATGACCAGAGACACGCAGCCACACAGTAGATGTGATGTGTATACACCCTGTTGCACATTGTCCACACATGGTCCAATTATAGCCTTAGTTGACTGATTATACAGTTGATGTGGTACACTAGACATCCTAAAAGCCTGTGCACAGCTAGTGGAGGTGTCACTGAAGTCTACCATATAAGATCTGTTGAACATCACAACTGTGTCATAGCATGACAGCAGTCACCTGTACAGCTTCCACAGACATTGACACCACATCAGGCCACAGATACTGTACATTTGGTGCTGCTGTAGGACATCACAGTTCGCTGTGCACCTCGTGTGTGGTACATCAATGTCATGTGGGAAATGGTGAATTGACATGTCTGCTATGTGTGGACATGGTTGCTAGGCAGCTAAGACCCTGTAGTTGTTGTGCAGGGGTGTCATCTGTAGGTTCTACAGTGACCTGTCACTTGACACAGCATGGTTTGGTGTGTATACACCTCAGCATCGTGGGTCACAATCCACAGTTATGTCATGGGTATGCATGCAGTTATGGCTATGCAATGTGTACATATTATGCATTGTACAGCAATATAGATGCCTCATGATGCCATGCAATGGCACAGTGTCTGTACTTCACACTGTATAGCAATGTAGATGGCTCACACTACCCTTCCATGCTCATGCACATTTGCTAAACATACATTATATCTGTAGGGCATACAGACAACACTGCAATGTGATGCCCATTATGATGCTGTACATGTGTCAGGACACCATTGTGTCAGACATGTATGCATGTTAATGCACACGTCAGCAGATTACATGTCAAGGTCACGTCAGCCATGTGTACTGTTACACTGTTCTGGTCCACATGGTGTATCATGGGGATGCATGCATACTACCATGATTGTGTGAACTGCATGGCTACTGATATGACACCTGCTTGCTGTAGTGTGCACCCCAGGGAGGTATGCTTACTAATGTCTGAGCTGCATGCCCTCTGCTGTATCACAGGCATGCTGCATGCCATCTGTCAAATTATATGCATGGTGTGTCTGTGTGTGTGTGTGTGTGTGTGTGTGTGTGTGTGTGTGTGTGTGTGTGTGTGTGTGTGTGTCCGTGTGTGTGTATGTGTGTGTGTGAGTGTCCGTGTGTGTGTGTGTGTGTGTGTGTGTGTGTGTGTGTGTGTGTGTGTCCGTGTGTGTGTGTGTGTGTCCATGTGTGTCTGTGTCTGTGTGTGTCTGTGTCTGTGTATGTGTATGTGTGTGTGTGTGTGTGTGTGTGTGTGTGTGTGTGTGTGTGTGTGTGTGTGTGTGTGTCTATTGTAATTTATAGTCTTTCTTTGCATTCACAGGTGATGTAGGTGCGTTACCCTCCTGCAGTCCATCTGATGTTAGTGTCCCAACAGATACTAGCAGTGATGAACATATGCATGAGGTACAGGCAGGGTTGTCCGGGGCTGAATCTGTGCCAATGTTTGCCATCCCAGCTATGTCCCCCACTTCTCCGCACAGAGTTCTACTGCCAACACATACTGCATCACCAGTGGCCATAGAGGAAGGACAGTCAGCATCCGTTAGCGTGGAACAGGAACGTGTGGTGGCTACAGAAGGTGTGTCTACACACCATGGTGTCAGTGTAATGACTGCAGATGTGCCACACAGGCATGTGGCCGGTGCTGCTCATAGGAGGACCTCTGGCAGACATGCACCTGCAGGCCAGAGCGCAGCAGCTGGTATCACCAGACGCATGTTCCAGACTGTAATGGTGGCACAGGCATGTGCTGAATGGCAGAACAGAGAAGGGCAGAGGCTGCAGAGGGCTGCTATCCATACCCTAAATGACAACATCCAGGCATTGGCAAATGCTCAACAGCAGATTGCTGATGTTCTGGACAGGCGATTGGGTGACATGGTCGGAATCCTTGACAGTGGCATGACAATCCGCGAGCATGAGCTGTCTGTGCTGGAACATCTGGTAGGAGTGAGGCGTAGGCCACATGGACATAGGCCAGCTACACCACCTAGTGCAGGTCAACGTGAGTGTGCCACCTCACATGCCCACTCCCATAGTGCTGGTAGCAGTAGCAGTGCAGCTGGTGCTGCGCTGACCACACCAGGACACAGCAGGCCATGTGGACGTGGCCCTGGATGTTCCCAGTGGGGACACGGTTCCAGTGGACATGTGTCATCAGACAGTAGCCAAGCTGTACCTCCGCCTGGTATGCATGTGCAACCCCTGGCAGGCACAGGTCATGTGGCCGTGGCCGGACACAGTGAGCTGTGCAACCTGGTCTGTACAATCTGGAGCTGTCAATAATACCCTGTGTAGGCCTCACAAAAGGCAGAACTGTGTGCACACATACACGCACACAGCAAAGACATCTGTAGGGCACCACAACACCCACATGCATACTGAACAGACATGTCCAATCATATCACTGGCCCTTACCCACACACAAGATGTCATCCATTGGTGCAGCCTATGCCCCTGGCAAACATTATCACCCTGTGCATATGATGAAGCCTGTGCCACATCCCTGTCATGCACACCATTGGTGCAGGGACATGCTCAAATGGTCTGATGCACAGGGTGAACAGAATAGTGAGAAGTGTATATTACATTAGTTGTGTAAGAATAGTGAGAGAAGTGTATATTACATTAGTTGTGTGTGAATAGTGAGAGACGTGTATATTACATTAGTTGTGTACTGTTGACACGCACCAGACATACCATGTAGTACAGGTTTAGCATGCATTGTTATATGTTCACAGTATGTGTCTCGGTAACAACAGTAACAGCATGATGGTAATGATGCCCTGGTTCCCTCCTTATGGTCTACTTGCATGTGCCTACAGGTAGCACTGTTTGCAGTCTCCCATGTGTAATGGTGGAGTACTCACGGGCACATATGGCAATATCAACATGCTATACTCAGCCTAACTGTTGGAAAGTCTAACATAACACAGATGTCCACACATATACTGATTCAGAAGCATGTGGGCAGTCTAATAGGCTACAGTGGCTAGAGACGTGACATCCATACCAGGTCACATCACAGGTATGTTGACATGGTGCAGGGGTTGTACACAGCGGTCTGGCCAATGAAAATGTTAGAGGCCACTTGATAGCATGAGGCCTCACTGTGTAGGAGTAATACCCTGTCACATTACAGGAACATGCTCACACTCACGGGGTCAACAGCACTAGAACGCACACCCCATAGTGTTGAGGTGAGGACCCTTGCCTATGTGGTCATCACCGTCACAGCCCTGTGAACCCACATGAAGCGACACAGAGAAAGAACATGTACAGGTAGCCAGTGCGGCTGAGACCGATGGCATCAACAGGGTAGTGGACTGCATCACCATGTGGGGTTAGGGATCCTGTGTGTTCTGTATGGTAGTATACACCCTCACTCCATGCACCAGACAGCCATACACACCTACATATACACACACACTGTGGAGACCACAAATGTCATACACATATGGATAGCTGATGTATGTGATACACACACCACACCTGCCTAT
This sequence comes from Protopterus annectens, assembly GCF_019279795.1. Taxonomy (NCBI): domain Eukaryota; kingdom Metazoa; phylum Chordata; order Ceratodontiformes; family Protopteridae; genus Protopterus; species Protopterus annectens. Next base: position 1,280,115,166 of record NC_056737.1, read on the forward strand.
GTCATGCTTACCACACTGCAGTATGTACAGATCTCTACAACAGTGTACAGGGGTGTGTAACAATTGGGATGTATTCCCCACCATATGTGGCATATATGGTCACACAAGCAAACGCACATGGCAGTACTGTGAATGATACACCTGCTATATGATGATACGTCTGACAGACATGCAGCGGTATTGGCCACATTATGTGTACCAACGCTACCTTCGGCAATTGTGCTGCTATATGCACATGGGTGGATGTAAGTGTTACAGGTGTCAAGTGATGTACTGTCGGTAACACCTGACCGCTGTGTAGGTTTTATGTCTCCACCGTCAAATAACGGTAACATAGCGTACTGTTTGCACATGTAATGGTAGGATGGCGTGTGACACACCTGTGAGCCGTCCCCGGCAAACATCCATCTACACAGGTGGATCACCACTTTATGTACACACATCCTTCCATACCTGCTGTACATCCTACCATACTGTCAGTATGTCACCATATGCAGGTGTCAATGATGGGGCTGCATTGCAACTGCATGTTGTAGTTAGGCACAGATGAGTTACTTACATCAGCTACTGCACATGCATGGTAGCTGCATGCACACCACAGATTGTACATGTGTGTTGGTCCTACATGCCTATCATGTAGCCATGTTTGTATGCATTGCAATTGGTGGACATGTGTCTTGACATACATAACACATGGACTGTTGTATGATATGATGGGTGTCATGGGTAACTAGTACAGAGGGAATGTGTCCTTGGTCAACATTGCTGCCTCATGTACTGTTAGCATTCAACAGCCATGGACCTACCTTCCATTTGCGTGCGTATGATTGCTGTAGCCACTTGTCTGCATGGAGGACAGCAAAAGCTATGCTATGCACATATGTGTTGTGTGTGTGGTCCATGCACATATCCACTGCAATTACATGTATGGCATAGCCAAACATGTGTGTTTGTTGGTGTACAGTGACAGTCATCTGTCACAGCTGTGTAAGACCCAGGGCCTCTGGTATGTGTAGACCTGACCTGGTTATGTACAGTGGTATCATTGCAATGCATAACACATGATGGAACCCTGTCGGTACATGTGTAGCCTGCACAGTTGCTGTAGACCTATGTACAGTCCACTGGTCATGAGTCACACGGTGTTGTGTTAATGTATGGCTGTGTATTGCTGGTCCAATGACATGGGGATGTCGGAGGGCTACATTGTAGATTGTTGTGTGTACCTCTGTGATATGCACCTGAGACATCTGTGATAGCTCCAGAGTGTGTACTGGTCAATACATGTGAGTGGCCTTCATGTACGTGGGGACAGTAATACCATACTGTGCCATTCTGTGTTTAGAATCCATGTGCATGTATGCAAGATGGCCCTTTGCAACTGCTAAGTGTGTGAGCATGCCCAGTACGCCGTTGTGTAGATGGACACACAGTACATTCCAAACTGCTCCTGTCCGTGTTTAGAATCCGTGTGCATGCATGCAAGATGGCCCTTTGCAACTGCTAAGTGTGTGAGCATGCCCAGTACACCATTGTGTAGATGGACACACAGTACATTCCAAACTGCTCCCGTCCGTGTTTAGAATCCGTGTGCATGCATACAAGATGGCCCTTTGCAACTGCTAAGTGTGTGAGCATGCCCAGTATGCAGTTGTGTAGATGGACACACAGTACATTCCAAACTGCACCCTTCCATGTAAAGAATCCGTGTGCATGCAAGATGGCCCTTTGCAACTGCTAAGTGTGTGGGCATGCCCAGTACGCCATTGTGTAGATGAACACACAGTACATTCCAGACATGTGATACTAAGCATGTGGGCATGGCCATTGACATCCTGTATAGCGATGGTGGTCATCCAAGCAACAGATGTCCATTTTCAATGTCACGATGGATGCCTACATTGAACACACTGGTTGCTGTCTTAAATGGTGTACTGTCTGTGGCATGTCCCGTATCCATGCAGTGTTGTTGTAGTGCTCCGTAGATATTTGGTTGCCCCAATCACACCACTGCCATGTGTTTGTCTACGTCTACCTTGGGACAGTAATATGCTTTCAAACTGCTCACTCTCTATACATTCCCTATCGGCGTCCTTGCCTTTGCGGATGATGTCAGCCACCTAGAAGTATGCCTCTGGGAGAGCTGTGTTCAGTAATCTTGGTAGCGTGTTTTGTAAATGCATCATGCTGTAGTGTGTTAGGGTAGTTAGCTGTATGTTCGACTCCCAGCCCTGCCAAGTGTGTGTGTGTGTGTGTGTGTGTGTGTGTGTGTGTGTGTGTGTGTGTGTGTGTGTGTGTGTGTGTGTGTGTGTGTGTGTGTGTGTTTGCGCGCATGCTCCCATCTGCCTGGGGACTCAGTCTTGCTTTTAGACACCGCAAACCACAACAGTTTGCTACCACCATCTTTGCCTTTGCGGATGATGACACGCACCTAGATGTCTGCCTCTGGGACTGCTGTGCTTAGTAATGTCGGTAGCGTGTTCTGTAAATGTGTCATGCTGTAGTGTGTTAGGGTAGTTAGGTGCATGTTCGACTCCCAGCCCTGTCAAGTGTGTGTGTGTGTGTGTGTGTGTGTGTGTGTGTGTGTGTGTGTGTGTGTGTGTGTTTGCGCACATGCTCCCGTCCGCCTGGGGACTCAGTCTTGCTTTTAGACGCCGCATACCACAGCAGTTTACTACCAACATCTTTGCCTTTGCGGATGATGACACACACCTAGATGTCTGCCTCTGGGACTGCTGTGCTTTGTAATGTCAGTAGCGTATTCTGTAAGTGTGTCATGCTGTAGTGTGTTAGGGTAGTTAGGTGTATGTCTGACTCCCAGCCCTGCCAAGTGTGTGTGTGTGTGTGTGTGTGTGTGTGTGTGTGTGTGTGTGTGTGTGTGTGTGTGTGTGTGTGTTTGTGCGCATGCTCCCATCTGCCTGGGGACTCAGTCTTGCTTTTAGATGCCGCACTCCACAACAGTTTGCTACCAACGTCTTTGCCTTTGCGGATGATGACACGCACCTAGATGTCTGCCTCAGGGACTGCTGTGCTTAGTAATGTCGGTAGCGCATTCTGTAAATGTGTCATGCTGTAGTGTGTTAGGGTAGTTAGGTGTATGTTTGACTCCCAGCCCTGCCAAGTGTGTGTGTGTGTGTGTGTGTGTGTGTGTGTGTGTGTGTTTGCGCACATGCTCCCGTCTGCCTGGGGATTAAGTCTTGCTTTTAGATGCTGCACACCACAGCAGTTTGCTACCGATGTCTTTGCCTTTGTGGATGATGACACGCACCTAGATGTCTGCCTCTGGGACTGCTGTGCTTAGTAATGTCGGTAGCGCATTCTGTAAATGCGTCATGCTGTAGTGTGTTAGGGTAGTTAGGTGTATGTTCGACTCCCAGCCCTGCCAAGTGTGTGTGTGTGTGTGTTTGCGCATGCTATATATATATATATATATATATATATCTATATATATATATATATATATATATATATTGTATATTGTATATAGATATGTATGTAGGGATTAACACTCTTGACTGTGCTGCATTGCCTGTACGACCGGTTATTGTGTTGCTGGGTATTACACGGGCATTGGAAACAATGTTAGTGCAGCACCTTTGACTGGTCGTATGCAGATCTTGGAAACAGTCAGCAGTGGTTATTACATTGGAGTGTGAGTATGGCTCATATCCGTCTGTAGTAACTGCCAAGTCTATGCACCCCAGGTTAACATTGCAGACACATGTTTATCCACAGGTTGTGGTATAGATCCCAAGACTGTATGTGTAGACATTGACAGGTGCAGGACTGGGTTGTGTTGGATGAATGGAGGGATGTCCATGGCCAGTAATGGGGATCTCTACAGCCTGGCAGGTGCGGTCTGTGACTGTCTCACAACCTCCTGTATATGGCTGGCACATGCTGTACCTGTGTATATGCAGACACACACACTTACCACAAACAGCTACGGCTATCACATACACACACCCATTGCACCACCATTGGGCCATGCAATAACCATTGTCCCTCACACAAACATACCTACGTGTACATTGGATGGCTCTATGACAGCTCTGGACATGTTAACACCACACCCTGTGCATATGATGTCACCTGTGCCACCACCTGTGATGTGTGACATTGATGCAGGATCTGACTAACCTGGTGCTGCTGCACACAGTGGCTTTATCCCACTGTATTGATGTTAGCATGCTGTTAACACACAGTGTGTTACTTCCAGGTGTACTTCAGCAGGCATGATGCATTGCAGCTATGACCATCACTGTAGCATAGTTTACAGCACTGTTACCTCTGATGATGTAGTCTCCATCCATGTGCCATTTCACTGATGTGTGTAGTATTGGCAGAATGTGTGTCTGTGTGTGCAGTACGTGTGTGATGTGTGTAGTACACATGTATACCTGCTTACAAATGCATACAAGACATTACACAGGCTTCACCATTCGTACACTAGCTTACTCGTTCTTCCACATGCGCACACGGGCTAACACGCGCACACACATACTTACTCGGGCTTACTGGCACGCATGGGCACAGACACACTGTGGGCGGGTTTGCAGGTCACATCGGTGGTATCCATGGCGTACGCCGTCAGTCTCCTGACGTTCCCTGGGATAGCTCATGACACGCCTCTTCCACTGAGTACTGACAGCACACATGTGACACTGCTCCGGTGAGGTTACAGTGTTTTGTACATACACACTCCTGTTGTCACCTATCTTCAACTCTAATAGTCCCCTTAACCTACACTACACTGTAGATGCTTGGCCCATATGGCATGACATTTTGTGATTCACTATCCTCAGCCTCACTTGCCTCACATTGCCTACAAATGCTTTGTTACATCTCTGACAGAGCGCTTCTACACATAGGTACCAGTACGCATTAGCCATGTTGTCTCCAGCTTGCCATTCATCTGCATGGCGTACTAACATCTAACTAAACCTACATTTTGTATGTATATTATCCATATGTCTTGTTTTGAAGTGCAGAGTGTTCTCGTGGTGCTGCGCTACGCTTCCACACCAGGGATCAGGGGAGGACAACTACTGGTTCATTGATATCCAATGGACAAAGCCGCCACTGGCCTTGGACTTGGACATTGGCATGCTTCTTCAACTGTAGTCATACTGTATTTGCAGCTGTCATTGCTCCATTTAGCAACGTGTAAAATGTTAGTCGCATAACATCCGGGTACATTTCTGCACATAACTCTGCTCTTGCATGGACAGCTTACTGTTTCATGTATCGCGTAGTTACATAGGGTTACCACCTGTCCCACTTTATGAGGGACAGTCCCTCTTTGGGCAGTTGTGTCCTGCAAAATATTGTGAGAAAATGGCAAATGTCCTGAGATTTTAGGACAAAATTATTTTCTATATTGTATGTAATAGTTGCATAAAACAGTTATTCTGTATCTGAAACACCTAAATGTTATACGAAACAGAATAAGGAACTGAAATGCTACAAGAATAAACTTTTATTCAGGCAAACAACTGAAGTTCGGTCCATTGTACTGGCCATGGGTATGTTTTGCCCTGCAAAATCTGTTGTTTGTAGCACAAATGTCCCACTTTGGCTATTTGGAAAGGTGGCAACTCTATAATTACATCATTTGCATAGCTTACACATACAAATTGGGTATGTTGCAAATCCCAACATTGTCCGTGCAATGTTCGTGTTACGGGCAGTCTTGCATGCCCCTGCGGGCGTTTGCTGAATAGCCTGGCAGTCATCTTTCCTTGCTGTACTCCCACTCAATCCATAAACGCCAAAGGCGTCGTGTATCATGGCCTAGGCTTTGCTGTGTGCTATGTCTATTTGTGGTGTATGCATGGCTGTGGGTATGTCCCACTGTCATCACTGGTAAAGGTGACACCCTATAGGTACTTCCTGTAGACTGCTGTGTCATTTGACATGTCAGCACATACCTGCGGATGAACTTCCTACTGCAGCGCTTTTCATACCTTCTGCATTATCTTGCGGTCGATAATGCTGCTTCCTCAGACATGTATCTGTTTCTGATCATACCTATCAACCTCCTAGTGCAAAACATCTGTACAAAGCCTGACATGATGGGGGGACAGATAGGGGCAGATTCTACATATTGCTCTTACAAAAGAAGATAGTTGGCAGTATTATAGGTTTTGCATTAGTATGACCTTTCTGAGGGATTTGGGGTCTTAAACACATATGTTTATCATTATTTAATAATGTCAGTTCTCAGGTATTTGGCAGACAGGTACAGATTGTGAGAGGAACACACCACACATATGAGGCATACATCCGCACATTCGTACAGTTACGCCAATACACACAATACATGGCGCCATCACAGGCCAGTTACCATTACATTCCTATTGCAGGACACACCCACCCACTGGGTTATATTCCTCACACAGGCCAACAGGTGCTTATCCACACTACTTATTCCATCCTGTACCTTATGTGTAGGCCAGTATTTGCGTTTTCTGTCAGTGACAGAGCTCACATACGAGTATGGTGGACTGGACACTGTATCGGTGACACTGCATGACACCCTGAGAGACACATGTCGTTTGAGTCTATTAACCTTCCACATTGACTTTCACAGGCCATACGTTGTAATTCACATTTGTGGACAAACATGCTTATGACTTGAACATGTTTTGTCATTTGTCCTGACGTCTTTCTCCTCATCTGTCCACCTAGTATCACTAGTTCTGTACATTTCATTAGGACGGGTTACCTTCATACCTCTCACCTGTACACATTATGGGTATATGCCCTGGGGTTTGACCTATGATTCTGTTACATTTGCCATGATAATGTGCCTTTCTGATAGATTGCTGGCAAGCCATGACGGACTGTGCGGTTAGGTAATCATGACTGACATTTCTATTTCATGATTACTAACTCTCATAACATTCGTATTCCTGACTATGCAATTATTCTATCAACTGTCTGACTTTGTCTGAGGTATATTTAATATAGTCCCTATTCGTCTGTCGTGTACTATGCCTTAGTCCAGCTGTCTTATTCTGACATTCTGGCAGGTATGGTTACCATCTTGGTCGTATGCGTGTCCATCCATGATAATTGCCTACATGACACTGATATAGGTCCCTATGTCTTCCCCCAATGGTTTACACAATATCCAGTGGATGGGTTGCACCTTTTTGGTGAATATAGGCATGTGCTATACCCACATAGGTATACTGATCACTCCCATGGGACGTACCTAATAGATCTGTGCCAACCAACACCTTGGCCCCAGTTCTACATACCCATGATTCCCATACCTGACACACCTCCACAGTACCCATAGACATGTTTAATGTGAGCGATAATAAAGTGTGAAGACACTTCCGAGCACTCCCCACTCTGCGGTTATCAGCTCGCACGTCATACATTCAATCGACCCATGTGTTATTACCCTTGCACCTGCTACTGTTGCATGTACAGCTATATCATAGTTGCAGCTGTGACGTCTTTCACATCTATGATGGTTCACACTTTGTACGGATCAATTTTTGGGGTCCTGCCAAGGTCACCTATATTTATGTTTAACGTGTAGAACTTGCAGGCCCTGCCACACTGGTACTTTCCGGGAAATGGTTTGGAAACCATCGGTGTATTCTCCTTTCATGCATGTCTGTTTGTCTATCCATATTAGCTATACCGTGACCTATTTATGTACATGTGTTATATGTACAGGGACATATGTTTGCTGTGTATATATCTATTCATGTATCGTGTTTGTATAGATATATATATCTGTACATATATACATATGTCTGTACATTCCTCATCTCGTAATTTGCTTTGGATTATGTCTGTAGATATATGTGTATATATATCTCCATATCATACCTTTCAACTGTACAGATTTCCGCCGCATATACAGCTGTCTGCCTCTTACCTTTGCTCCATTTTTCATAACCTTGTGTCTATCTGGCAAGTTAGTGGCATATCATTAAAGTCTGACGTTGGTAAATAATGACAAACATTTCAGGTTACGACTTCATACCCTTCAGAGGATCCATGCTAGTGACACACCTGTTATTCTATCCACTTTCTATGTTTGTTAGGGCAATATCTGGGGATTGTCCCTATTTGTACCAGTTATTGTCATGGCTTTGTCCAGTTTCGTACTTTACAGGTTTAACAGGTATGAGCCATGTGCATAGAACTTGGGGAAAACATCATTCATTTTCTATTCTGTGAGCGGATTACACACGCGTAGGCAATAGGCACACTTGCATATCCTTATTGTGGATTACATATGTTTCATAGATAATTGCGCTTCTGTGAACTTTCATAATTCTGACCGTAACAGTTACATATCTGTATTCCAGTTTACGGACTACTGCTAAACACACGTTCACCTTTACATATTTAAATGTGTGTACTGCACGAACACTTTCATTACACTTTCAAGTTATATGTGCAGTGGTCGTAGGTCAACCGGGACTGCATTCACATTGGCCTCTATTCTATTGGTGTTCTCCCTCATTGATATGCATACCCATAGTACTTAGCTACATCAGCATATGCCTCACCGCTTCTCCTACAACACAGGCATCCATTCTCCTGCTGGGAAAAAGGCGGTACTACATATTACACATTCCCTATTGCCTACTGCTGTGGACTCCGGCTGCATTGTTAATCACTCCGAGGATATGCAGAACACCAAGGCATATAGTCCAGCCACATACAGGTGGGGTTGTTACAGTCCATACTCCATGGTGAGGGGTGTTCCTTCACATTTGACTATTACCTGTATACAGTCATACGGGGATTATTATTTTTGGACATGAAGTGACTATAGCTATGCGGTTGTACATTACACAAGTGTGATGGGCTGTTCCTCTAAATATGTACCTCTCAACCTCTTAGAGCACCGAACCTGTGCAAAACCTACACGATGGGGGGACAATTAGGGACGCATTTTAACGATTGCTCTTACAAGCTTACAACGTTGATAGAATGCTAGGTTTTGCATTAGCATGACTTTTCTGCAGGTTGTGGAGTCCTATACTCAGGATATTTCTCATTATTTAGTGACATCAGTCCTCAGCTATTTACCACACTGGTGCAGATTGTCGGAGGCAAACACCAACACTATGGTGCGAACCTGTGGTCATTCTTAGGGCTGCCACCTTTTCGAGTGCCCAAAGTGGGACATGTTCTGTAGAGATGTCAGATTTTCCAGTACAAAACATACCTACAGCCGTGCATAGTACTGAACCTTAACCTTTTTTGTACATATAATAGCTTATTCTAGTAACATTTGAATTGCTTATGCTACTTCACATATATTGAGGATTCATATATAAAATAAATGTTTTATGCGGCTATTAAAGTAAATTGGGAAATAAACTCTTAGGACATTTGCTATCTTGATTTTTTTCACAGGACACAACTGCCTACAGAGGGATTGTTACTCGCAAAGTGGGACAGGTGGAGATCCTAGTCATTCTGCGAATATCCGGACAGTTGAGTGGTATGGCACGGACCTCTGTAATACGCTGCTGTGTTCTGGCACAGCTGTAGCTTGGCATTAAAGACTGCAGTCGGAACGTGCTGACAGACAGTTGGGTTTCAGATTTCATACTCCAGACATTAATGCCAATGTGCAAACTGTTATTCTATCAAATTCTGTTTCTAAGAGATATGTTTACAGATTGTCCCTGATTTTGGACCTTTGTCTCACTTATATTATTGGCTCTGTCCAGATATCTTGCTCACACAGGTTGACAGGTATGGTCAGTCACGACTGCACACAGTCAGTGTCCCTCACACTTGATCTGGGTTGACCTGTTTATGTAGTATCTTCCTCGCCCTCATGCCGTTTTCCACTTTGCAAATGTGTGCATTATATTCTCCGTCCTATTCGTGTCTGGACCCGTGCATCACGGGAAGGTATTTTATCCTGGGTGGTAGGTTATGCATGCCCACTTAGGGCTGGACAGTGTCATGGACCTCCACTGCATGTTCTGACTCGTGTCCAGATATCTACTGGATTGGACTTCATGTCGTCATACCCATTCTACTATTTACACAAGTTGGTCATCCCGTGAGGGATATCCCAAAAATTGGTCAAGACCAAAACAAGTTAGATAACAAAGATTTTTGTGGCTTCACGAAAATGTGCAGGGGGTTTTACCTGCAGGGGATACATGGTTTGCAATCCTGACACTGCCTAGGGTGACAATACCTACTACATATGCGTAGGGGTCACTGTGTGTAACTGTTTCTGCAACAAACCAGTGGACCAAGTACGGCTGGATTTGGTGGATGTTCTGGTATGGTGGCAGGTTGTGTGTTGTGGAGGGTATGCTGGGTAGGTTATTATGCATCCAGGTGTGTTGCATTTGTTATGGCCAGTTCCATCAGGACCCATCTGTGGGTATGTGATGGTGCCGTATCTATACATTTGTCTCTCATATTTCCATATTCATATGTTTGTGGGATTGTGTTCTACACTATGGCCTGTCTGCTAGTCTTGCAGCTGTTTCTACATGAGGTTGTGTTTCTTTCCACTTCACCCGCTGCTCCCTCATACACCTCCAGTTCACCTTTTCTGCATATGACACAAGTATCGCCTTTGAGGTATTTACCATTAAACACACACCCCTCACACGCGAATTACTCACACCCCATAGAGCACCACTCTTGGTTGTTGGCCCATGACACGGCCGGAGTTTCACATTGACTACCCTACATGTGTTGGGTACCTTTATGGTTGTGTGGACTACCCTGCCATGTTTGCTTTCCACATGCTATACCTCACGCACATAGTTACACACCCTTACTTCACTTTCATTACTTGGTCGGTGTATCCGGGTACTACCCATTCGACTGTGTCACATACACATTCGGATTATACAGCTGACTTCCGGATTTTGTCAGCCTGCTCTACTCATTGGTAGGATAGCACCTTTTCCTACGTCCAAGCTATTCCTTACATATGTCCGACCATTGGGAACATTGCCTCCCCAAAGTCAACGGTTGTGTTTCCACCTTTTCAATTGGCCACAGTGTGACATAGGGTTACCACCTGTCCCACTTTGTGAGGGACAGTCCCTTTTTGGGCAGTTGTGTCCTGACATGTGATTGTCAACATGGCAAATGTCCTGAGATTTTAGGACAAACATATTACTTATATTTTATGTGATAGTTGCATTAAACAGTTAATTCTGTATCTGAAATACCTGACTGTTATGAGAAACAGAATACGCAACTAAAATGCTACAGGAATATGCTTTTCTGTAGACAAAACAGTTATGTTCTGTCCTTTGTACTGGCCATGGGTATGTGTCAGCCTGTACAGTCTGATGTCTGTACCAAACATGTCCCACTTTGGCCATTTGTAAGGGTGGCAATCCTACTGTGACAGTTGCGGTGAACACAGCATATTTTACAGGCCGACACATACCCACGGTCAGTTCGGCAGATAGAACTTACAATTCTTGCCTATATCTAAGCTTATTCTTGTAGCATTTCGGTATCTTATTCTGTTTGTTATGACATTTATGTATTATACGTCCAGTGAAATATGTTTAATGCAACTATTGCATGACGTCTATGGAGGAATTATGTCCTACATTCTCTGGACATTTGCCAGTTTTACATGTTTGTGTCAGGGCACATCTGCCCATAGAGGGACTGATGCTCGCAAAGTGGGACAGGTGGTAATCTTGGTCGATGATACGGATCATACTGTTCCTTTCGGCCTACATGTGTCCATGTTGTTATGGCTTGCTTATATGCTTTTTCTGTTTTGTTTACATGCGTATGCTATTTCCTATCACATTTGGTATCTGAAATACGGACATACCTTTTGTATGTGACTATTACATGGCTTGTGGGATATGATTCAGACATACGGTCACTACCTATATCTACATTTCTCCTTGTGTATTTTGTTATGTACACATCTGCACAGCTATGTTCCCTCCCTCAAATTATGGGTCGGCTGGAGACCCTCTCCGTTGGACTGGACGTACCTACTGGCGGCACGCTAACATCTGATACATTTCATTCCACATGGTATAGCTATCAACACTATGTTGGACTACTGGCACACGGTTTTCCTGTCATTTGTTCATGGGTAGGGACCCATTATTCCCTACCGTGCATTTGTGTTTGAGTCTTCATTTTCTGTTTGCAGGGACTCTGCTTTGCATACGTTTCAGTCTCCATGGACACTGATAGGTACGATTACTGTTGCTGGCAGAATATAATATTCAGCAGTTTAGGTTGCTCCTCGAAAGCCGACATTGACACGCCTCCCTGCGCAACTTCGATACGCCCCTTGCACTTGTTCACGTTTCCTATGCACGTGGCTGTGGTGGCTGCGCGCCTTCATTAATATACATATGGCGCGTCTACTCCACATCTACGCCACACAGCCGGCGCAAGCCTTACGCCAGACTTGCGCCGAGCTTCATGAATCCGGGGGTTTGACTTTGAATGTATTTTAAGTATGAAATTAAGTTACCAATTGAAAGAAGTTAAGTGAAATATTTTAGCCTATGTTCAGTAGGTACAGCTTTAAAAAGAACTGTTGGTGGCTTACTGCTTGATTTGGGTCTTTATAAAAGGGGAGGGTATTTCTGTTTTTTACATTCTGACGAAGTCTCACTGACACTAAACAAGCATCAAAATAGCTTCATTGAAATTTGTGGAATAGATTGTCGGCTTTTATTATATTTTTCTGGTGAAGCTCTTATTGTGGTAAGCACTTTACTTCAATAGGTCCTTCAGGTTTACATTTTTCTGCATTTTGGTGGTTCATTTGTTTGGTATAAACCAACATTTTGGTTTGATTCTTGAATTTATCTTGAGGCTTCATCCAGCATGACCCTGAAATACCACCTTTTTAGGGGGATCTGCTAAAATTCCACAAAGGAAGCTACTTTTATTTCCAAAATAATACTTTACTCATATTCTGGTTCTAAAAACGTAGTGCTTAGCTTTTCATAAGCATTTCAACATACTTACTAAATAAATAACAAATAAATAAACAAATGATACACTGAATGATCCTGCTAACAGACAAACAAACAAATGAACAGTGAATCAATCAATAAGACAAACAAGTAAGCAAAGCATCAAACAGATGAAACACTGCCAGCAGCAAATGTCATGAATGACTAATGTATCAGCTACAAGTTGCAGGAAGATGGTAAAAAGTAGACACGTGATGCCTCATAAGAAGCTAAGTATTCCAGCTTTTGAGTGTACATCATGTTAGGTAAGGGTGCATCCTTGCATTTTATTAGGATGTATATTACCAGTTGCAATAAATCATGCTCATTCTACAACAATACAAAGTCCATTTGCTATGCATGCATGTTTTACTACTCCTGCTATGAATACAACTTAGTAACCTAAACCAGTTGCTCTCTTACCAATCGGTCTGTGTCTAGCACAAATCTTAGATATGTTGGAAAAAGGAACCACACATTTATCAAATGTATTTATCATGTGCACTGAAAGTGTTATTGCTGGACATTTAAATGGAGGATGAGGGTTACTGTACTGGTCAACTGTGTGTGCAAATGTCATAATTAAGAACATTCCTCAGTATATGTGAGTTTACAAAGGCTGATACTTAAAGCTTCCAAAATAACAGCATTACTAACTGTTTCATATATATGTGTGATGAGATAGGTTTAAGACAGAAAGTGCGTAATGTCATTCAAAAGCTTTACTTCAAAAGCTTTACTTCTGAAGCTTGTTGTTTTCATAAACAATTCATGAATTTATTATCTCTAGCAAAACAAACAAAGAAAAAAACAATCCAAAAATTTGGGAAAAAGAGAAAAAAATGGGTCAGTCCTTGTCTAGCTGAATTATATCTGCATCATGTGAATATTGGAGTTCAGCATTGGCTCTCAAGCCAATAACTGGTCATAAGTATAGTCTCTTTTACTATCTACCATAATCAGATGATAACTTGGGAATCTGCAATATATTAAAGCATAAGCAGATGTTCATTACATCTCACATGTTAGACATTATACAACTTGTAAAGATATTAACAAATTACTGCTGCACTTGGAATCAACATTTTACTTCATTCCACTGCCCCATATGGACTGAAATTCTAGAAATTCTACCAGAGATCAAATTTTTACTTAGATAAATGCATGTCCATCAGGGACTTAAATGCCTTATTTATTTATATCCACTACAAACATAAAGACCAACATATAGATAGAAGGCAATAGAAAAAGACAGCCAGCTACACACACAGTGAGAGACAGACAGCACACCCTTTCTATTGAGTGCCTTAACCCCCTACATCCTACAAAAGTCCTATGTCATTCTCTGTTAAAAGAGAACATTTTTGAAGATATCTAATATTCTAAAGCATTAAGGTTTATAGTCACTCCTACTGCATTCCTTTACCTCAAGGATATATGCACGTTTAAATAACACTTTATTTGCCATCAGAGGGAATTACAGGAGGAGATCATTTCATCTCGCTCAGCCTTCCTGGAATTTTTTGCAGGGATAATGTCATGGGCTAAGCATTCCCAAATCGCTTAACCTTTCAGTAGGGCATAGTGTTGAAAACATCATTGTGTGT
>NC_056737.1:1280139746-1280254746 GCF_019279795.1 Protopterus annectens
CTCAGAGATCAGACACTAACCTGTGGAAAGGGCAAATGCCCAGATCTCCACTGTTTTGCAAGCTTGGGCAATAAAAAGCTGGTTAAATTGAATCAGCTGATTTTCAAATCAGCTCTACTGGCTTTTTCCCTTTTCATCAAAAAAACATGTTGATGAAAGGGGTATATCCTACAAGCGCACATACACACACACACACACATATATATATATATATATATATATATATATATATATATATATATATATATATATACATATGCATGCATAAGTGCATATCTGCATATCTGTATGCATGAGAGTGTGTGTGTGTGTGTGTGTGTGTGTGTGTGTGTGTGTGTGTGTGTGTGTGTGTGTGTGTGTGTGTGTTGTTGTAAAATGTATATAAAAATAGAGCACCCAATTGGCTATGAAGGTTGACTGGTGGTATCTAACAATACAGGGTAACATCTCTGAAACCATTTGCAATTTTCTAATAAAATAATCATTGTTAACCCCCTTTTTTCAAATTTTCTACATGAAATCAGGATGTCATGTCACTTGTCACCATTTCTCCCTATTAAATGCCACTCTCTTACCTTTTTTGACAGCCATGCTTGACTGTCTCGTGACTTTTCTCACAAAATCCATCCACCTCTTTGCTGGTTGCCCTTGTTTCCTCTTGCCTTCTTCCTGTCTGTTCCAAACTTTTTTAATCAGATTGTCTTTTGTTTTCCTGTACTTGTGCCTGAACCACTCAAATATGTTTTCTTTTACTTTTTTTTTTTGCAACTGGAGTTAGTTCAGCTTCTGCTCTTATGTCCTAATTCTTTCATTTGCCTCACAGTGTGCATCCTACCACCCATCTCAATCACTTAATTTCCATCACTTCTGGATTTCTCAACTGCTCTGTCTTTCCTTCCAAGGGCTTTTTACCAAATCACACCACTGTTTTGTACACGTCACTTTTCTGCTTCTTTGGCATTTTTCTGTCATACACCACCCCAACAGTCTGTGCCAGATACAGCCCCTCTGATTCTAACTTTGATCTCCTTATTCAGACTTCCCTTCCCCTCAACTACTCCTCTGAGTTATTGAAGCTGTTAATCTATTCCAATATTTTCTCCTCTGTTTCAGTTTTCATCTTCTCCCAATTTCTCCCATTTGCTGCCATTGCAACTGTCTTATCTGTACACAGTTTTATCCCATGTGCCCTCAGTTTTGTAGTCCATTCCCCTACCCATTGTTGAAGTTCTAGCTCAGAGTTTGCCTTTAATGCCTGTTCATCTACATACAACTTTGTTGATCTGTCTCCTCCAACCCATTTGCTAACATAGTCCATCACCAGTATGAACAGCAGTGGGCTCAGAATTAAACCCTAATGCACACCCGCTCCCAGTAGGAACCCCTCTTTAAGACCAAACACTGTTTGCACTTGAGTCATTAGTTTCTTGTATATACCAACATTTATGGGACTTTGAACTTCTGCCCAAATCAGATTTCTTGTGACCTTGCCATATGCTTTCTCCAAGTCTAAGAATGCCTAGCTGAACTCTTTACTCATTTCTAGCTTCTTCTCATGTACCTGATTCATTGTAAACATCGAGTCATTTGTGCTGTATCCTGA
Organism: Protopterus annectens; assembly: GCF_019279795.1. Lineage (NCBI taxonomy): Eukaryota > Metazoa > Chordata > Ceratodontiformes > Protopteridae > Protopterus > Protopterus annectens. The sequence continues at coordinate 1,280,141,350 of NC_056737.1, forward strand.
TGTGAACCTCAGAAGCTCATTTCCCATATTAATTTCTGCTAGTTTGCGTATTCATTTATCAATCACCCTCTCCAGAAATTTCATACAATGTGGTAAGAGTTTGACATGTCTATACTGCCCACGGTTGTGAATGCCCCCTTTGTTCCTGAACCCTGGCCCAGGTATACTTATTCTCCAGTCATTTGAGATGTGCCTTTCTCTCCATACTGCTATGGCTACCCTCAGGAACCAATTCTGCCCTATCTCACCCAACGTCTTGATCATACCTGCTGTGTCCTCACCTGAGCCTCTGCTGTCTCTGACCTCATTTCCCTTAGTGTTATTCTTACTTCCTCTATGGTGGGCTCCTCCTCTTCTCTCACTCTAGGATGTGTCTGGGGTAGTACAGCTTCTGTGGGGTTTTCTTCATTCAGAAGTTGATGGAAATATTCCTTTCATTTGGCTTTGATGTCCTGTGAACTGGTGAGCAGGTTGTTGTTGGCATCCCTTATGAAGAGTATCTGACTATCTTCATCTTTCTGTCTTTGTCTTGCAGCCTGATATAGTTTCTTTGTACCACTGTCTGAGTTGCTTTCCAGAAGTTGGTAGAATGCCTCTAATACCTTGTGCATTGCTACTGCAACTCCTCTTTTAGCCTCTTTGTTAGCCAGTCAGTATTCCTTGCTAACTTGGTCTGTCTTTTCTATCTCCCATTTTCCTGAACTCTTTCTTTCATTTAATAACTTCCTAGATTTATGCATTCCAGCACCAGCTTTCCTTATCTACCTTATTATACAACACTGCATTCAAGTAAGGGGGATAAGGATCCCTTAGGTCAGCCAAAGTGAACCTGATGCAAGGGAGTAAAAACAGCAAAAAAGGCATATGGTCAGAAGATCCAGAGCCACTTCAGTGATCTCAGAGACTCAAGACGACTGTGGCAAGAAATATAATCCATCACTGAATACAAGCCTATGTCAGCACAGTGCAATGACAATATTGACTTCCTCAACAAGCTCAATACCTTCAATATATTTGAGGAAAGAAATAAAACAACTGCAATGAAAGCCCCCTACAAATCAAATGTACTCAACTCTGCTGATGTCAGAAGAATCCTGCACACGGTCAACCCAAGAAAGGCAGCTGGACCTGACAATATCCTGGGATGGTTGCTCAGAGAATCTATTGACGAACTGACACAAGTTCGCACAGACATCCACAACATCTCATTTAGTCAGGCTATCATACCAACAAGCTTCAAAACTACAGCCATAATACCTATACCAAAGAAGTCTCAACTGTTAACTCCAAATGACTACTGCCCCATAGCACTCACTTCAGTAGTAATGAAGTGTTTTGACAGGCTGGTCAAGGACCATATAACATCCAAACTTTCTGCATCCTTAGATCCACTTCAGTCTGCATATTAACCAAACCACTCCATAGTAGATGCTATATCAATGGCGCTTCACTTATCCATGGCCCACTTGGAAATGTGCGAATGTTGTTCATAGACTTTAGCTCTGCCTTCAACACAGTGATCCCCCGACATCTGATAAAGAAACTTGACCAATTGGGAATAAACATTCCCCTATGCGGTTGGATACTGGAATTCCTCAAGAACAGACCACATATGGCACTAGTTGGCAATAACAGCTCCAACAGGGGTTTCTCAGGGCTGTGTTCTGAGCCCACTGCTGTTCACCTTGTTAACTCAGGACTGCACCACCAAGCTTAACTTGAACTACATCATCAAGTTTGCAGATGACACGACTGTTATTAGTCTCATTAGCAATGATGATGAATCAGCCTACAGGGAGGAAGTTAGTCAACTCATCATCTGATGTGACAAGAACAACCTCGCACTAAACGTGAACAAGACCAAAGAGATCATTGTCAATTTCAGAAGAAGGCATAAAACACACTCTCCACTAACCATCCATAATAAAATAGTGGAGAGAGAGGAAAGCACAAAATTCCTGGGGGTACAAATCACAGATGACCTAACACAGAGCATTAATACTACTGCCATTTTAAAGAAAGTGCAGCAATGCCTTAATTTCTTGACAAAGATGAGGAAGGTAAACCTCCCATCTCCAGTCCTGACTACCTTCTACAGAGGCACCATAGAGAGTATACTAAACAACAGTATTGCAACTTGGTACGGTAGCTGCTCCACCTCAGACCAAAAGGCCCTCCAGAAAGTGGTTAGGGTAGCAGAGAAAATCATTGAGTCCATGCTCCCAGCCATCCAAGAAATATACCTGTTATGGTGCCTCAGCAGGAAAAACAAGATAACCAGAGAAACTACCCAACCTGCCCATGGGCTATTCACCTAGTTATCTTCTGGTAACAATTACCACAGTAAGAGATGCAAAATAGTCATATTCAATAAGAGTTACTAAGCACAGGCCATTAGACTAGTAATCTCACACTAACCCCACACCATGTTCATCTCTGAACTCTGAAAAAAGGTTGCTGAAAATTCCAATGACAATACCTTATACTTTTTGTGAAATAATATTTCTGTGCAATAACTCCAATGAGATTCTTAAATTCATAATTTTGTGCACTAATCAAAGCTATAAAGCAACTGTGCAATAATGACTACTGTAGAAAAAGTCTACTGTATGTGTAATCAATATGTATAGTAGTTAAGTTTTAAAAAAATAATGTGTGTCATGTCAGTAGCAGCTGTTGTACTGTAGATTGTCTATATGTGGAAATGCCTTCACCTTGAGACAGAGTAATGACATTTCATTCTTAGGTTCATAGGTTCATAGGTTCATACTGGGTTATCTGCCCTAGGGCATTTATAAGCCTAGCCAGAGTGTGTTTGGCTTTTGCCACCCATTTTAAATTAATTTTGCTATGCCCTTTTTCGAGGTTAGTATACTGTGCCTCTGTCTAACAGTGACACAGAAGTGATACCCAGGGTAAACCTACGATCTCCCATCCACTCATCAAGATTCCTCTTGAAGAGAGTCAATGAGGGACTCTGCCTAACCTGGACTGGGATTTTATTCCAGAGTGAAGGGAGCCTCTGGGTTATGAATCTGTCCCTCCAGCATGTCCTATTTATTTCACTGCCGAGGTTCAAGTCTCTCGAGCGTGTAGCTCAATGGGATTTGGATTTTCTGAGGTGCAGCATGTCCATTAATTCCGGGTTGGACATGGCTTTATACATCAGGCACAGATCGCCTCTGAGCAGGTGGTATGTCACTAAGTAGAGCTGGAGTTTCATTAACCGGGCAGCATATGGCATCTGTTTGAGCCCTTTGATCCTCTTGGTGAGGTACTTTTGGGGTATTTCCAGTTGCTGCAGGTGTCTGGTAAGGTACATCCCAAAAGGGGAATTGTACTCAATTATGGGCCTGATGAGGGATGAGTAAAGAGGCACAATGACCTCCCCTGATCTAGATGTGAATCCCTTCATGATTAGGTGGGCTATATAAAATGTTTTTCTAACCACTTTGGCCACATGGTTGTTAAATGAGAGATTGCTATCAACTTGGGTCCCCAGGTCCCTAATTACTTCTTCTGTACTTAATGGATTACCACCTATGTGGTAATTTGTGGGCACTTTGTTTTTGCCAAAGGGGATGACTATACACTTTTTGGCATTTAGCTTGAGGCCATGGCTCTGGCACCAGTTGTCTGTTTCTATGAGGCCCTTTTGGAGGATGCTTGTGTCAGCTGGAGAGTCAATTATGGTGCCCAGTTTGCAGTCATCTGCGAACTTGGTCAGACACAGTCCTTCTGTGTTCGCCTGTACCTCCGAGAAATATATACCGAACAAGAGAGGTCCCAGGACTGAGCCTTGTGGGATGCTACTTGTAACTGGTTTGGAGTCTGACATGGCTCCAGCAATTCTAACCATGTGGGTTCTGTTCTTGAGCCAGTTTGCAACCCATCTAGTGACATAGGGGTTTATATTTAATGCCCAAGTGGGGTATTGTATCAAAGGCTTTTGCGAGGTCCAGGTAGGCTGTGTGGACCACCTTCCCCTCATCAATGGCCTTGGTGACTGTTTCAAAGAAATCAACCAGGTTTAAGAGGCAGGATCTGCCCTTAACAAAGCCGAACTGGGTAGGATCCAGTGTCTGTAGGTCCCCAATATCTTTATTTATAAGGTCCATGATGATCCTTTCCATAGCTTTGCAGACCAAGCTACTCAGGCTTATGGGCCGATAGTTTCCAGGATCTGTTGAGGCACCACCTTTGTGGAGAGGGACCACTGTTGCTGTACACCACTCTTTGGGTACATATCCTGTAGTAAGGCTAAGATTGAACAGTAGTTTTATGTTTGGGTTTAGCTTTCTTGGAGTTCATGTAGGATGCAGCCCGGGACACTGTCTGGTCCCATTGATGCTGTGTTTTTTGCTTTGGAGAGGGCAGCTCTTACCTGAGCATCTGAGATGTCAGGGGGGCAGCACCCTGCTGGGATAGATATTTGCCCTTTTGGTGGGGGTGGGGGGGTTTGCACTGAACCTGTCAGCTAGGAAGCTAGGATGTTGGCAATGTCTGTGGGTTTGGTGTATTTTTTGTCATTTTGGACTAATTCTGAGCATATCTGGGAATTCCCACCCAGGTTCCTAACATAACTAAAGAAAGCCTTGTGATTATCCTTAGTGTCCTGTGCAATTTTTCTCTCAAAGCTGGCCTTAGACGATTTTATGAGTGCCCGTAGTTTTTTGCTAATACTGATCAGAGATGCCTTCCCTTTTTGGGATTTTGCTCTGTCATGTAGTAGCTTCCTCCTTCTATTGTATAGTTTGTTTATGGCTGGGGTCCACCAGACAGGACGTCTGCCTTTGCAGGATTGGGTCTTGGTTTTATTTGGGATTGCATGATCCATGCATTCCTGAAGGTGTTCATAGAATGCATTTATAAAGGATTCTGCAGTCTGGGCCATATTTTCCACAGGCCCGGGGGCTTTGAAGGATTCCACCTCGGTTTTGAGGAGTGTGAAATTTGCTTTCGAGAAGTTTTTCACTGTGGTTTTCTGGGCAGCGGGTAGGGGTCGGGACGTGAATATCCAGTGAGATTAGTTTATGGTCTGATCTTACCAGTGAGGGATACACTTCTGGTCTGGAGCATAGAGTCCCCATGTTGGTGATGATCAGGTCCAGTATGTTTTCCTCTCTTGTGGGAATGGTAACAAGTTGTTCCATAGCATTTGAGTTTAGAAATTCTAGGAACCTTTGGCTAGGGTCTTGGAGCTAGAGTAATGCTCCCAGTCTATGTTTGGGTAATTGAAGTCGCCCAATATAATGGTGTTTGGAGAGACCTTCATATTTTCCAGTGTTCTCAGGAAGGCTGAGTGGGGTTCCTGGGTTTGGGAGGGTGGTCTGTAGCAGGCTATAAACTGGAAGGCAGTTTTACCCACTGTTAGTTGCACATGGATAGTCTCTGATGCTTCGTGCTGTGCCTCCAACCTGGAGGTGAGGGTATCTTTGAGAATATTGATACTCCCCCTCCTTTTGTGGTTCGGTCCAAGTTTTGGGGCCGAAAAGCATGGTATGAGGTATAACCTGGTAGTGCTGGGGTGCTCTCAGGAGCCTTGAACCAGGTTTCTGTTACTGCACAGATATCGATGTTGTCCATGCTAAGGAGAGTTTTGAGTGCGTGCATCTTGAGGTTTAGACTTCTGGTGTTGAGTAGCATTACTCTTAGTTTCTTATCCCTTGTGATACCTATGGAGGTAGGTTTGTCTTTTGAGCCTTGCCTAAAAAAGGCACTATGGGGGTAGCAAGAGCCTTTGCCAATATCCGAAAGCCCAGGGGTGACAGGTGCAAGCTGTCCCTATCGAAGCATCGTGGTTTGTCAAGCATGTCATACCAGGATGACAGCATTGGATCCCCTTTAAATGATACCAATACTTAAGCCAATTGTTATGTACAAGTTGCATAGTCTGAATAATAGTAAAGTTCACTCTGACTTTGACTTTATTTCCATATCTGGCTTGGCGACATATCTGTTCTGTGGTTTTGAAACATGATGTTTAGAGGCACTGCCATTCCTCTTCAACTCCACCTATTTCCTCTTCTTTTTGAGGTGCTACAGCCCTGAGTAATTCCTTGAATTGCTATGCTTTCTCTCCAGTCAACTTCCAGGTCTTCAGCCATGTTTCTGTTGACCTTAGAGACATCTCTGACCACTGCTTGCAGCTGAATCTGGTATCCAGTAGTTTATGCTGTGGGACAACTGTTTCACTGGGGATGACTTTGCAATCTCTGATTCTACCTCCTTATAATGAGGAATTCTACTTGAGTTGAATGTTGGCCACTCTCGTATGTGATCGTGTGACTATCTCTGTTTCTCAACCATGTGTTGTTTATTATCAAGTCATTTGTAAAACAAAAGCCTAGAATGGCCTAAAATGTATTCCTGTTTTCCCACACATGTGGACCCAGGCAGCCCCCATATCTTATTTTGTCCATCCTGATATGTGCATTGAAGTCATACATTATTAACACCAATACATGTCCTGCTATGTCTACTAAATCCTGCAGTTGCTGTCTGCGTGCAATCTTTTCCTCACTAACACAATCCTGCTAAGGAGCACAGACTGACATTATGAATACTGCTCTATCATTGCACTGACGTTTTATTGCTGTGAGTTTGTGTCTAATTATGATGATTTCCCCCACTGCCTTCTAAAGTGTCTCCTTCAGCATAATTCCCCCACCATTTCTATCCTGAACTCTTGAGCAGTAAGCACTGGATCGCAAGCCAACTGGCTTTGCTGCCCTTCCACCCTATATCCTGGATACATAGGATGTCCAGCGTCATCCTTACCATCATGCCATTCACCTCAGTACCTCTTCTTGTCATTGAACCTGCATTCAGTATGCAATTCATAGTTCATGTTTGGCAGTTTGTATGGATTTACATCTAGCTTTCTCTCAACTGAGCTATCCCAAGTAATCCAGTAACTTATTGAACCAGGGCTGCTGGACTTTATGGTGGGCACAAACTGGCCAATAGGGGCATATACACCCCTCCTACTATTAACATGATTCCCTGGCATAGGTCTGATCTTCATGGTGACATGACATTAATCAACAACCAAATCACCTAGAGCCATATTTTTAGATTACTGAATGGCTAGCCCTGCCAGAACTCTCAGCTTGTGATCCATGTTCTCCAATCTTGAGGACAATGCACACAACAGTAGATGCCCAAAGCAGTTGGACTATACAACTCTTCCTCCATAGGGAAATGCAAAGCCTGTGCTGCTGACCACAGCTCAATTCATAGGTGAGTTTGAGATGGAAAACACTCAGCATGTTTTTTTTGGAGGTGGGAGGAACCCCAGAGAAACACAGGGAGAACAGGCAAACTCCAAGCAGACATTATGTAAAGGTCAGGATAGAACCTTATATCTTGTGAATGACATTCACTTACAGGCTGCAGTTGGATAACAATGTCAAAAACACTTGTACAGCAATTTTTTAAGTAATGTATATCATTGTATGTGAGTCCAAATATGGAGGTTCAGGTAAGTATAAATTCAGTGACAAATATCCCATATTCAGAAACAATGCATGTAGTTTTTAGTATGGCACCAACTCATTATCGATATATTGTAGAAAGACATTATATTCCTCACAGTGAACAGAACTTGAATACCACCTATAATGGGAAGTAAGACTTGTAAGGCATATCAATTGTCACTTTGAAACTGTCTGTATAATCACCCATTTTGTGATAGAGATAAAAATAAGTATACCATTCTCACCTTTCACCTTTTATGGTAAAACTTTCAAACTTATATTTTTGGACATGGAGGTATAATTGCAGCAAAGATTTCCATTCTACCTCTAAGAACTTAAATGCATGTAATTCGTGGAGCTCCCACAGTCAGTATCACAGGTTTAGTGGTAATAAAAAGTTTTGCATTCTAGAGAAATATATGCGCCTTTTTACTTCTTTATGCAAACTATAGACATATATGTAGTCATATACTCACAGTTATAAACCAACAAACATGTCAAATATGTCTGTCTAAGCCGTGTAATATCTAAAACTACTCAAACCTTTAAAGCCTTGTTTCTTCTCATTTTTCTTTTTTTTTTTTTTTTTGGTGTTTGCATATTCATCTACAATAAACATATTTATTTATTGACATTTGATTACCGGGAAAGTCTGAATGGGTGGAAGCCCGTTTACAATGGAGGCCCAGGGAGAAAAGCTCCAAATTATTATAAAACATTTTAAGAACAATAATTTTACAATCTTCAAAAATAAAACAAAAACATAATTATAACAAATTAGACATTGTTGGGAATTCAGTAAAGCTTATACGATCATTTTTATCCTATGTGCATTGAGGAGTGATGAATAAATGGGCGCAGCATGTTTTAGATTCAGGAAACTCCTCATAGCAGCGCGCAATCACGCGTACTTGTGCAAATATGGAAACTTTTGTGGAATGCAAATTTCAAGATAAGCAGCTGAAATTTATGCTAATGAAGTAAACCAATGTGATTAAGTGATCCAACAAGCTACAATGACACTGTGTAGACTCCATGTAGGTGTTGGTAGTGCACGTGGAAAATTTCCAAGTACAGGAGTGTATACTGAAAGAAGGACATACAAAAGTCCTGAAATATTGACAGAATTGACCTTAACAGGTAACACCATACATATGGCCTAAGTGCACACTGTGGATGCTAGAAAATCAGTCTCCCAAAGCAAATTCCATTTTAACTGCCATGACATAAATGCACCTTTGATCCCCCACCCCCAAATGAAAAATAAACTTGTACATAATGCACGCTGCTAAAATATTTAAAACTGATGAAAGAGGGTATTTTAATGTACTGTAAGCATAATGTGTTATGTATCACCTATATAGGCAAAGTAATACCCTGCCTTGTGTTTACAATATTGTTCTCTCGTGCAGTTCCCCTGCTCACACGGCTACTAACCATGTAGATTCTAGACTGTTGGCATGGTCATCATGCAAATGAGGCCAAAACTCAGTAGAGTTATTGAATCACAAAAATCAGTAATCCTGTAGGGATGCTCACTTTGTGTACATGCATACACAGTATGTTTATTTCCAATGGATGTCAACAGTGTGTGACAACATTGGGGGGAGGGTTGACAGGTTCCTTTTTTTTTTAACGTTTGCACTTAGCGTACCTATGGGAAAGGGAGCAATAAAAGGCTTGTTCTGTAACTATTCAAGGGGCAGTGCATGTATGTGTAGTGTTGATGGTCATGGGCTCGAATGTAGGATGTACAAGCTTTTCTTCATGATTTTTTATGTTCTGTGTTTGTGCAATATTAGAAAACAGAGATAAAAATATGAATTTTGCTTATGCTTATCTTATTTATGCAATGTTGCATGGAGCTGCATGAAGGTGCCCATAGCACACTACTGAACACTCAGCAGGTGTGTTAAATCCATGCTAGTTACAGATTAAACAGGTGAACTGCATATTAATTAGCAAATCCCACACAGTGGACCTATTCAACAAATGTATAAAGTATCCATGTAGCCTGCAGTCTTATTTTTCCTCAATACTTTAATGCCATTGGAGTAGAGACTTGGAAATTTTACCTGAGATAATGCTAGGTGCTGATGCAGCTATTCTACATCTGTATGTACTAGATGCTGGAGTCAGTTCTGCTGGTGCTGCTGACAATATGCCTGGGCAGAGAAGAAGAAGAGTGTTCAGGCCCAAGGTAACCTTCCAGGAGCTACATGAGCTGGAGATTGTAGAGCCATAGAGTGGACAAGGATACATTACAAGAACTCTGTGAGTTCTGTCACCCTCAGCTCAGAGACAGAGCCAACTGAGGGTAACCCATCCCAGTGGAAACTTAGGAATGTGTAACCCTTAGAATGTTAGCTCCATGTACTTTTCAAAGACCAAATGGGGAAATCATGGGCATGTCACAGGCATTAGCATCCAGGTCCTCCACCAGTTCCTGAATGGTATGCTCATACATGCCAGTGAGCACATATATTTCCCCCTTCTGCTGAGGAGAGGGTGAGCAATATGTAGCAGTTCTACCATGTAGTGCACTACCCTGAAGTACTGGGTGCCGTAGATTGCACTGTACATATCAAGGCACCACCTGGTAAACAGGGTAGAATCTACATTAATTGCAATGCAATGCCCAGGAAATTGTCTTGAATGTGTGTGTGCTGGCAACCCTGGCAGGTATCATGACTCCCATATCTGGCAAACATCACAGCTGTACCAGATGTTTGCTAGAGAGGGACATCCCATAGGGCCATTTACTGGGGGATGCTGCCTACACTCTAGAACCATGAATGAAGTGCGCACACACCCATGGAAAAAATGCCATAATGAGGCAAATGCTCAAATTTGAAACATCATAGAGTGTGTATTTGGGCTGCTGTAGTCACGGTTCTAGTGCTTAGATATATCTGGCGGAGCTCTGCAGTATAATCCACTCACATGTACACAAATATTTACAGTATGTTCTATGCTCCACAATCTGATCCTGTAGAAACAGCTGCAGAAGTATCAAAACTGTGAAGGGCCCTACATCCTCCCATCAGTGCTTAGGTCACCACAGCCACAGTCAGAGGAGGATGCTGAGGTGTAACCACCAGCTGCTGTCCCTGTAGGCAGATGTAGGCATCCTCAGTATGCCCTTGCTTTGGCAAAGAGACATTGCACAGCACATTCCCTGGCCACCTAGAAACCTAATACCTTTCTCCTACTCACATACATATATTGAAATTGATAACAAGCAAGTCACACAACCTTAACCTGTTTCATCAGACAGAGTCAGCCCTGAACTAATGGTGTGCCAACTGCTGCATTTTTAAGGTAAGTCCTGAACCTAGACTGTATTCTTGAAGATTATTATGACATATCCTTGAATCTCTTAACTTGGTACAGTAAGCAAGTACATAGCATTGAATTTGTACAAAACTTATGTTAACATGGGACTACAGACACTTATTTTACTAAATATGTGTCCATCTGTAATTAGTAGGCCTTAGGCATGAAACATCCACATAGTCATACATCTGCAGAATACTGATAAATCATTCAAGAGAGAAGTTAGAAAGTGAGGCTACACATTGCAGTTTCTCACTTGAGACTTGTTTGTGTCATAACAGTAAAGGCACTCTGTTCTCCCACCCAACCAAAAAAGGAGTGTACTCTTGCACCTGCCATAACAGTAACTCAGCTATGTTATCCCCAAACCCACAGTATATGTGTGTTCATGCCACTGTTAAGATCTTCACAAATTATATGGACAATATTATAGAATTTCTTACAGTTTGCATGTGTTAGGTAACTGATAAATCACCAACAAACACACATGTAAAACAGCAAGATGTATATTTGTAACTATAATTATGACAGGCTGTGTGACTACTAATTACTCTATGTCCAAATACATTACTTGCACAATATATAGTTATGGTTTGATAGCAGTAAACATTCTTATGCAGTTGGTTGTGTGATGAATGACCCCAGTTGCGTGCTGGGAAGTTGCTTATGTGGCAAAGAGGACTAAGGCAGCCATCCTATTTGCTAAAGCTTTATTGGTGTGAGGCTTCTAATCCTGACATAAGTAGAAATTTTGGATGTGTACTATCAATTGGTAGTGTGTTTTTACAGACTTTGCTTATATGTTCCATACTTTTAATATTTATCCTGTTTGTCTTGCTTTAGTTCCACATTTGCCCAATGCGTCACATCTAGAAAACATTTTTGAGAAGGCTTATCTAGTTTGCATGAAGTGCAACATTGCAGAAACAGGGAAAAACGCATAAGATATATGTCAGACTGCCAACAACAGAAAGCTGATACATTCAATTATTGCTCCATTCGTTGGGGAATTCTGGCCTGGAGTACAGATAGGAGTGTGCTATAATAGCAAGTGTGTATTACATAATAGTAAGTCTCAGGTTTTAGCAATGATGCACACTTTCCTACCCACAAACAGGTAAAGGGGCAAATGTGCATGCGTGTACACTTAGTGAACCATAGCACACATCCGTTGTTTCTTGCAATATTCCATCATTTTTTTGACTATTTTGTTTTTTCATAATTGCTACTCATGCTTATTGTTTCTTTGCTTATCATAACCTTATACAGCCTGTTATTATGAACTATGTATGTTCTATGTATTATAACCTGGAGTTTCTCCCTTTCTACTGGCTCTACTGAAAAAGGACATATATACAGTTAGACTAGCCCGGTCAACAAATGTAAAATAAAAAAAAAAAAATAAATTATATATAAATATATAGATATAAACATAGATATGATATGCTCCTGTTGTTCCGTATTTCTCTGTCCTTTTGTCTGACCTAAAACTACATGTGGAAACATTACAAACTTAAGGCACAGTATAACTATATGTATATATATTTAAAATCCACTCATTTGTTTCCCCACTGCAAACCAGGTGGACAAGGACAAGGGTTCCTTAATTTCTCAACAAGTATATCAACCACAATACAAAGTGTAACTCACTGACAGGGCCATTTGGAGGTGCTCACAAGCTTGCTCTGCCAAACTCAAACAGCCAAATATTCTCAATAATGGTATGGGTATTCTTACACAGCTAGGCTTCTAAACAGTGTACTTCTGTTAGGCTAAAAGCCTCAGAAGACACTAAAAAGTGATGTGCCTATGGAGACCTCCCAAGCTGTTGTTCCACACATGGCATGCTAATGTCATCTACTACACATTCACCTGCACTCTTATGTACATCAGACTTGTGCAGTGGTGCTTGCATTAACTACTGTATTATGTAGCCTGTGTATTAAATAGGTAGGAGTTCTATTCTCATTGCAATCAACTGGGGAGAAGTTGTGTGTGTAAGCTGTTACTGGACATTACTCAAAGACTATTCTATAGCAGCCTATGGAATGCTGTTCTATGCATATTCATCAAGCCATTGTTTGTAGTCACTGTTATGAAGTGAAAGCCCTGTAGTATGTGCAGTTGCTGCTTTTACTTATGTAAGAAAAAGTATAGTTCATTTTTTTGTGTTGCTGTGATTAACTTTTGAAAGTACTCCACCGTGTTTGGCTCTGTTGCCTAAATAATGTCTTTAACAAATGAGAAGACCAGGAATTGAGAGATGGAAGCCACTGACACTCCAGTAGCCGAAATAAAACACTTTATTGAGTGCTTTAGTCTCGGTATAACAAGCTTCTTCAGAATAAATAAAACCACAAATGTGTAAGCTTAAATACATACTCCTGCCACATGATAGGTTACCAATACCCTAACCACACTCCCGTATTGTTACTTAAGTCATAAAAACAGTTAAAACCCTACAACAAATATAATGAATATGCTCCCTATAAATCACATACAATAAGCATATCAAAGTTTTAAAAAAGGACAAAGAGAGATTTTATCATTCATGCCAGTGAATACACTGGTGTTTAATCTGACCTGCCATTTTATTTCATTAAATTCTAAATAGTCCTCGACAAGGCCCCCCTATGTCCCAAATCTACATGGTCGATGACACAAAACTTAAAGGAATGAGTGGGTACTCATTGATATGTCTGAAAAGGGCATTTCTGTCATTTTTGTTGGTTATGTCATAGAAATGTCAGTCAATTTTTTGCTTGCTAGCCCTTTTAGTCTTGCCTTTGTAAAATATGTCACATGACTGACAGAGCACCAAATAGACCAGCTCCTTAGAGTAACAAAAATGTGTTTGCTTTGGTCTAATTTTCCCAAAGTTCTTAATATAAATTTGGCCCATGTCAGTCATGAATTTACATTGCAGATACCTGTCGCATTTGAAACTACCACCCTTCTCTACCAAAGATAATGGTCTCTCTAGTAACCCCTTAAAAGAAGCCTCCTTTTTGTAAACTATACTGGGAGTTTTTTCCAGAAGGGCAGAACTGTCAGCATCAAGACTAAAAATATTCCAATGCTTCTTGATAATTCTCTGAATGTCGTAAAAGTCAACATTAAATGGTAATACGAGGGCTCTCCCGAAGCTAGCCTCATTGTCATTAAGATCTATCTGTCTTAGTTCCAGGCTAGTACCTAAAAGGGTATGGTAAGTCCCTTCCAGCCTTTTCTTCATCAACTCATCCATAATATCTACCACAAATTGATTAGGATAACCCCTCTTAGTCAACATACCCTGTAATGTTAAACACTCACTAAAAAATCTTCAAGGTCATAAATCATTCTGACCAATCTGACATATTGCCCTTTCACCAAAGCTTACTTTTGGTGAATGGGGAACCAGCTTCTGTAATGCAAAAGTGAGTTTGAATAAGTGGGTTTTCTATATAATGGAGGAAAAGTTTTTTTTAATGTAATCCTTCTTCAATGTCACATCCAAATAGTTAAGTCTATCCTTGTCCACCTCAAAAAAGGGGTAGTATTGTTGATAAATTCAAAAAAATTCCCAAGTTTGTCCTCCCTGTCTCTCTACAGCAGTACTGTGTTGTCTAAATAATGCCCATAGAGTACCCAAGAATTTTTGTAGGGTGAATCCAAGATGTAAAGATCTTCCCACTGGGACAAAACTATATTGGCAAACACCGGGGCACAACACACCCCATTGCTACCCCTTGGTTTGCCTAAATAGCTGTCCTTCAAAAAACAAGAAATTATTCTCCAAGACCATTTCCATACAAATTTTTAGTGTAAGGATGATGTTGTGGTCAAAATCAGTATTACTACACAAGTAGTAATAAAGCCACTCAAGCTCTTGTTCATGTGGGATTACTGAAAACAAGTCACAGATGTCAATAGTAACCATTAATAAATTTTCATCATAAAGTTCTTGTCTTATTTTTGACAAACAATCCCATGAATCCCTAAAAAGGTATGACTGGTGGTCCAAGACATGCTTAACCTTAAAATCAATAAACTTGGCTGTACAAAATATCTTGGATACCTTTGTATTTACTATTGGACGGAGTGGGGGTTTTGCGATACATTTATGTATTTTAGGGATCCCAAAAATAGTAGTGAATTGTCAATTACTGCTTTTATACTGTTGCGTTTATGTTGCACACATTATACATTCAATTCACACTGCATAAATCCATTTCAGTTCACCTATTGATAAGTAAATATCATGACAACTGATCAGTGGGAAAACACCCCTGTAGCCTTGTGTCAGGAGTGTACACTAGGACTATATATCTTAAGTTAACTGTTTGTGGTCTCATAGGTTCATAAATGTTTACTAAGCTAACAACCACAAGGGCATTTTTAAGCCTAGCCATGCATCCCAAATCTCTGATGAGTTCTGATACCCTTGATAAGTGTAAGCATGGGACTGGGAGAGGAACCATTTACAGGTTACCTGTTTGCATCAGAGACATAGGTGCCAAACCAGGAATAAATTTCAGGTATCCCATCCAATTGTCCAAGTTGCACTTGAATTGGATTTGGAAGGAACTCTGCTTCACATGGATAGGGATACTGATTCATAGATGGGGTAGTCTCTGGGATACATAGCTATCTCTCCAGCAGGTCCTATTTACATCAAAGGCAAAGTTTAAGTCTTTAGAATGGATACTTCTGGTACTGTTTGTTTTCTGGATATGCAGGAGGTCCATCAGAGTGAGTCTGACAATGCCCTGTATGCCAGGCATAGATCTTCCCTCAAAAGCCTGAGCATTAACAGTGTTCCATTGTCTTAGCTGCTCTGCTCTTGCTTGTGTGCAGAGAGCTAAACTCTTTGTGGTTATAGATGCTGAAAAAAACAATTTAATTATTTTCCCTTACAATTGGCCAATTTTATCCAGCAGAGCAGATCCTCTGCAGCTCAACATTACTGAGCAAATGACAGTTAAACAACCATTGTCACATCTTATCTCTCCACAGCAGAATTATAGATCCCACCTTGGATAGACCTCCTACATTACACCCCATATGTTTGTCCCACCAAAATAGTATCATAACACATACACCCATCCTTTTCTCATTCTGGCATGCATTCTTAATGATCTCAACCAGCAAACTACTGCACTAGGCACCCTATACAATCACAGTCTGTGTACCTCCTTTATCCACACAGATTTGAAATCAGTGACCTATTTGTCCCTACACATGGATGGATCAGCAACATATACATGTACTTATTGCCTCTTAAGTTTCTCAAGACTCAACTGTAAGACAATGGAATGGATTTTCATGGATGTTAGATACAAGAACAGAGTTGACATCCACACACTACATCTGTTCCAGCATGGTTTCCCCAAGGGAAGGTTGCACAACTGTTATAAGGTAGCACAACTGTTGGTATTCAATAATGAGACCACAGGCAGTGCGTCAGTGAGAAACACAGCCAAGTTTGTGGTCGAAAGACACTTAAGTGCTATCACTGTGTCCTTTAGTAATGTGAGTGCTGTTCAAAACGGGCTTACACAGACCAATGACTAATGGCAAATCTGTGCTGTTAAATGACCGTCAGATAAATGCATCATCATTCCCTTTATTAACAATGTTCCAGGTTGTTATGACATAACCCTGAATACCCTTATCACCAATTCTGTATTGATAGATCTGGGAACACAAGTAGACTGCAACATATGTCTACTGTTGTGAGGAAGGTTTCCTACATATTGCATCATATTAGCAAAGCCATTGCAGCAGTATCACATTCAGTTCTAATTCTTCTGTGGTCATCCCTCCTCAGGCCTACTCCTGAATATAATGCCCCCTTTGCTATGTAGTGTAGCAGACACCTGCAGAAACTTGATAGAACTCAGTGATTTACAATGAATATATATCAGGCTCTCAAACATGTCTAATGTGGACAGTCTGATCTAGCTGTCACTGTACTCAGTATGATAAAGACTGCTTAGAGGTGGCTTATGTATGCCTTACAGTGCTAACTTGGACCCAATTGTTATGGAAATTATGCCCCTAAATATGTCATTTGGGACTGCAGTCAGCAGTTCAAGGACAATCAATGCAGACTGACATTTATAGGACATGCTGGAGAGACAGATACATCTCCCATAGGCTGTCACTCCTCTGGAATAGACTTCAAAACCATGTTAAGCAGAGCACCTCTATGGCACTGTTTCATCACAGCCTGGATGACTTGATGTAAAACTGTTAATCTCTGCCCTGGATTGCCCCTGCTTCTCACCTGGACATGGGTATTCCTTGCTAGACAAATCTTGCCCATGCATGATAAATGACATTGAAATTCATATTGTGATTTTCTGGTTAGGTTTCTAAACACCATCTGGCCTAGTAACATCCTATGTACCTATGAAGCTATGATGATGTACATGCCAGAAATACTATCACACTCTATTACTGTTTTGATGGGAATTGACAACAGTGCATACTTAAAGTCCTGATATCTGAATCTCCTGTTGTGACATCTGATGTGCACCACAACTCTGTAATAAAAATAATTACAAGAACAATTTAAATTTGAATGATACAAAATTCAGTTGTTAACTTTACAACCCTTACAAGAGCATCCACTGTAAAGTAATGAAATGATAATGGTAGCATCTGTGTAACTGGCCAAGTACAATATAACTGGCAGGTGCAATCATCAGTTCAACACCACACATGCAGGTGTCATCCTCATTTATGTAAATAGTCACCCTATGTATCAGACATATAGCTTTACTATCCCTGATTCCAAATAATAGAAAAACAGAGATATGCCACAGTTATTATCATTTGCACAGGGTGTTGTGTGGGGGTGAAGGAGGCCTAGGCTGACACAAAAGGTGTGTTAGTGTGTGAGTAAGGAAATGTGAAGCAGGCAAGATGGACCATGGAAATGTTGTGTGTGTGTCTGCAGGTGCCCTCAATGTAACACTGGTGTGTGAGTGTCTGCATGCACACAGCCAAGCTCAGTGCCACCTCTATGTGTCTGTATGTCAGACAGATGTGAGCTGTGCATGGTAGAGTTGACATTTCATTTTTGTCACCCCAACCATGAGAACTGGCTCTGCCAGGAGTTGCACTGGCACCTCCATGCCCAAGTTCAGATGAAGGGCAAATATGTAGGCATACTAGCTGTGTATGGGGGCAATGAGGGGGGGTCATTTATTGTCAATCTCTCTGTCATACTCAGTCTCTGCAACTCCTGGCTATACCTCACTTTGGCCACCATCATCATCAGAGGCTGATGAGACACTGACATTGGGTGGCGGACGGGGCACGGAACCACTTCCATGATCACCTGTGATAAAAGGAAGAAACACAGGAATACATTAATACCTGCACTACTGTGCTGCAATATATGCTAAACAATTTACACTGCTGTCACTATTACAGACAGTCATACCTCTCAACCTCTTAGGGCAAGGAATCTGGGCAAAGTCATAAATAATGGGTGGACAAAGGCCCAGAATAGGGACACCTTTGAAATATTGCTCTTACAAACTTAGAAAGTTGATAGACTAACAGGTTTGGCTTTATAATGACATTTTTGAAGGGTATGAAGTCTGAGACTCAGATCTCTGTCATTATTTTATGTCTGCAGTCTTTAATGACTTGTCAATAATCTGTCAAAAACTCACTATGATATGAAATACAGGCCAGACATATGACTCCAAAATCTGAACATTCAGAAGAAATCGGTACAGTTGACAGGTATGCAGACAGTACAGCAATACATATAGCAGGCCTGAGAGGACACATTACAGATATCTTGGTATGTATCTACAGTACTGACATAAATGTATTATGCTCACCAACTGCAGGAGCCCTATGTCTCTGAATTCCCAATGGTCCTGAAATAAGTAATGGAAGAGGTAATGGCAATAGCACCATATTTAACAGTATAACAGGGTGTAATACCTTTACTCATGTACATCTGCAGTAACTCAGATGTTAACAAGAATGTGGCTGACAACTATAACATAAGCTTAAAGCTGCAGCTATCTTAAATTCCCCCACCCAATATACAACTTGATGCACACATACAAACTATTGACACTATTTCAGAATGACATAGTATTCTAATGACGATCTAACAAAGCATACCTGTAAGCTCCGCTTGAGACATAGGAATGGCACCCACATCCAGAATGTGCTGGGTCATTGAAGCCAGTGCTGCTGCTGCTGCTGCCAACAGCCATAGAGAGAGAAGGTGAAGACTTTGCAGGCCAAGGACACAATACAGGAACTGTGCAATGTCCCTTGACTCAGAGCCAGAGATAAATGGAGGGAACACATCACAGTGGAAAATAAGGTACATATTGAACTTATAATCTTAGCCACAGGTACCATTCACAGGCTACCAGGAGACATGCTTGGTGTGTCATAGGCATCAACATCCAGGATCTTCCAAACATTCTTACATGTTTGCTACAACATGGCAGAGAGCACATATATTTAACCAATAGTTCTGAGGATAGGGTCATAAGAATGCTACAATTGTCCCATGTATTGCATTACCCTGAAGTAATGTGTTGAATACATCTCTGTCAGATGCACATGAAAACACCTGGAGAACTGGGTAGGGTCTACATTAGCTGTAAGGTCTACCTCACGATCAACTGCCAGGTCATGTGTAGTGGCATGGGAATAATCTGGGATGTGTATTCTGGCAACCCTGGCAGTTAACATGACTGCATTATGTGGCACATCTCCTGATGCACCAGATGTTTGCTATGGGGGATATCTCACAGGCTCATTTAAAGGTAGATGCATGCTATGCACTGGAATCATGGCTGATGAAACCCATCATAAATGCACACACACACATAGAAGAACACCTTAATGAGACACACGGTCCAACCTGTAATGTCACAGAGCATGTTTTTGAGCTACTGCAGTCACGACAGTGCTTACATACATCTGGCCAATGCTTCCCTTACAGTCCACTGACCTGTCCCACAGTGCTAACAGTATGTGCTATGCTACCTTTGTGCAGCAGGATGAGCAAGGGGAAGGGGAACACATCCTCCCAACAATGAGAAGGTCACTACAGCCACAGCCGATGATGACTCATAGGTGGAACTGGTGCCTAGTGTGGTTGTAGGTAGACATAGGCATGCTCAGTATGCCCTTTCATTGACTAGAAGATAAGCCATAGCACACTGGCTCACTACCTAGGAGCCTAAAACCATCCCCCTACTTCACTATACTTTTGCACTGGGAAAGCATTACAGAGAAAAGTTCATCAGTAAGGATACACATTGCAGTTTCTCACTTCTCAACCCTCCCTAAATCAGACAACAGCAAGATGCCAAACAAGCAGAGCAACCAGACTAACACAGTGTTGTTAGTGCCATAGCAGAAACACAGCTTTGCTCCCCAACCCCCAAAAGAACAGGCAATGCTTGTTTGTGACATCCAAACTGGCTTTCCTTAGTTGGCAACTACATATAATATTATTCCCAGCTAATATCCTTTGACATTGTAAGTGCAATGATATAGAATGGTTTACATACTGTATGCACCAGAGTACTTGTCAGATAACTGCAGAATGACCAAGGAACACAGACGGTTAAGAGAGCACAAGAAATAATCATAACAGGATGTGTAATCACTAAGTGCAATATATTCAAAGATAAACATTTCACAAAATATGTAACTAACATGTAATGTTTTACTATAACTGTACATTCTGTTTAAGTTGTTTGTGTGCTGAATGAGTGTTCCTGCTTGCTACAAATGTGTGTGTGTGAAAAACAGGATTAAGACATCCATCCTATGTTCTGAATGTGCATCGGATGGTGATTTGGATTCCAGACCTATGTAGGCATGTGTCATGTATAGTAACATATTGTACTGTGTCTGTCATACATTGATTTCTGTTTCTGCCTGCTATTACTTGTTAGTTTCTCTTAATTTTGGACCATTGTTTGCACAATGGCTTTGCCTATGCTCAGCTGGTGTACTTGCACAGTGCCAGTGCACAAACTGGACGATTGGACCAGTTAGGTAGCAGATGTTGTGACCCCTCTCTCTGAAGGTGACAATCCAAATTCAACTATGATTCTGTACATGTGATCAGTTGGTACTGCTGAAGAAATGGATAGCTGTAGTTCTTTCCTACACCCTTCCCTCACATTCCTGCCTTCCTTTAACTTTGTTTTTCCTCCTGCTTGCTCTCCCTTTCACCACTTTCCTGTCTCCCCATTTCTTTTCTTTAAAGAATCTGCACATGATGGTACATGATGCACAGCATTGTTAAGCAATGGTAAAAAGAAGTATTATCAGTTATATAAACTTTTATTTGATACCACTTCCATGTAGCACTAAACATTTCATTATTACTCCAGTGAGTGCATAAACCACTGCTGACACAGATTCAAAACTAGCACAATTTATAATCTTGATTTACCCATAAAAGAATATGATAGCTATACCTTTATTTGAACACAGTACAGATTTTCACGAAACGTCCAGATTTATGCCTTATATGTTTGGACTGTTTTTCCTAAAATTGTAGTTTTTCTGGCAAATCATTGGCAAATCATTGAAGACTAAAGTCAGAAAATAATGACAAAAACATGAATTTCAGACTTCATATCCTTTATAAAATTTATGCCAATGCCAAACCTGTTATTCTATCAACTTTCTAAGTATGTAAGACCAATGTTTAAACATTGCCCATTTATTTTTGGCCCTTTGCCTCCCCCCTCATTATTAACGGCTTTGTCCAGATTTCTTGCTTAAACTTTTATTAGCCTTTCTTACCCATGCTGCATGATGTGCAAATTGCACAGACAAGCCCCAGGATTCATGAAGCTTGCACCAGGCGCAGGCATAGCGTAGGCGGTATAATGCCAAATATGGCCGTCGAGCGATTCAGGTACGATCCAATTCCACGTGTACTACCGGTGTACCCCAGAACTGCGCAGCCCTCGACTTAGGTATGCTAATCACCCCATGTGCAGTGCCGCACCATGCAAATGAAGGTATATAGCGATTCATGAAGTGGTGCAGGCGTAGCGTAAGCCCACGAAAATATAAACCAAAAAACACGGTTTACATTTTCCCAAACAGAACATCGGAGCTATGTAAGTGGACCAGACTCATGTATTACAAAGTTAACATATGCCAATGGCCAAATACACAGCCAATGGCATATGAAAAGATGCACAACACCTAAAAAGCAACATTTAATGTCATGTCCACAGTAACGCAAAGTACAACCGCAGGGCATGTGTGCGCAAACTGGAACACAAAGAAAATATATACACACAGTAAAATGGATGGCACACACACACGACCACCTGTAAATTGTAATGTATAAGTGGCCCACTGTGTGAATCCTACATAGGCAGCCCTCAAACATTGTACACACAACAGCTATTGGAACAAGGAATGTCAACACCTGAACAGTACATGTGCCTATCAGCATATGTTGGTGCTGTGTGTATAGGTTCCCAGGTACATCGGTAGGTACATGCCCGATTGTCAGAGGCCATACACCAAACGAGGCAAACAGTGTCTGCTGTCGCCACAACATCGAGTAACCAACTGTCGCTCAGTGGAGCAGAGGCAGTCACGGGATCACATGTGTGTAAGCACTGTTCTGCACACTCTGCACGGATTCCCTGCTGTGTTAATGAGCGGCTCCACATAATGTAATCATGGATGTTGTGTCAAGGCATGGGGTGTACCCATGACAGGTATTCGTCACCCCAGCATACTCCACCTACGGTCGTTTGAAGGTGTAGCACATTATCGTGCGTGGCTCACTGTGATATACATACCCAGTGCTGGAGCACATCCAGTAAACATCACATGGACATACCAGTAATTGGACTCATCCATATGTCAACTAACTGAGTTACCCATGTGAGTGCAGTATGGAGTAACAGCCGTAGTATACTCCACATACAAAACTCCATAACACGTGTACAAATCCCAGATGGCCAAGTGGTAAATGCAGTGACCATCGTGTATGTTCCCGGTCCCACATCCTGCAAGGGATGTAACGTAATCCCGAAGGCACGAATAATGCATGACGGATGCAGGTCATCCGATCATGTTTAGCACACGTTAGTGGGAATATGCGTTGCCCAGTGCTGGTAAGCGTCGTTTAAATATGACTATATGGATATGCACAAAACAGGGCTAAGCTTCTCTGAATATCGCGCAGATCACGGTCAATTATGTCCAGAACAGGTGAAACCAGCATTGTTCACCCCTGTACTAATAGCGCCTGCTCTGAAGTGTAAAATGACCACTGCCAGGAGTAGAACACGCAATCATGTATACAATCACCTAACACTATGGTAGCCAAGATGTACCTACGGCAGGTGTGTAATGTGACAGGTTCAGACACAAACGTGTGGAGTCCAGGAAACAGTATACACCAACAAGTACACAATGAAAGGTGTAGTTTGCCTGTCACTTTCCCTGTCAGATATATATATATATATATATATATATATATATATATATATATATATATATATATATATATATACATATATACATAGATATAATACAGATAGAAAGGGTGATAGAGAGATATATGTTGATATATATGAATTCACCGATATCTGCAAATATATAGATAGGTCAACGACATTCATAAAACCTTGGAGGTACAAATAAATAGGATACCGCCAACTATGGAATGTGTCACATACCAACACGCGTAACCACGCAGCTGAAAGACCAAAAGAACACAGTACCGGAATACTAGAATCGCGAATAATATTATCACGATATGAAGGGACATTTAGTTACCGCTGCCGGTGTTGCGGTCCACGTAGGTACTGTGTTCAATTGTGTTTGTGATTGCCGTAGTCTGTGTATGTGTGCTAGTGCCGTGTGCATTTCCGAGTGACTGTAATGTGTGTGTGTGTGTGTGTGTGTGTGTGTGTCTGTGTGTGTGTGTGTGTGTGTGTGTCTACATCGTGTGTCTGTTAGTGCCAACTCGGAGGTAGATCATTACGGTAGGTGTGGGTATAGCTAGCCGTAGGCATATGGTTACCACCTGTCCCACATTAGGAGGGACAGCCCCTCCCTGGGAAGTTGTGTCCTGACATAAAACATTACAAAGGGCAACTGTCCGTGATTGTAGAACATTATTTCACGGGGAAAAAACTGAGGGGGTTAGAGAAAAGGAGGCTCACTAAAAATTTTATCTTTATTGAACTTATAATTTTTCCCAGTTTCACAGGCTCCAGGGGGGAATCCCTGGGTGAAAAAAAGCAAAAAATGAAAACATTTAAGGGAAAAACAGGCGGAGATTTTTTTACCAATTCCCAAAAGGGCTTTAAAACTTTGTCCCTTTTCTTCCCTAAAGTAAATTTTTTAAAGATCCCAGATGACAGGGGAAAACATAAAAATTTAAAGTTAAGGGACACCATAACTCATTTCATTTGTGGCATAAAATTCTTGTTATTCCAATTTAAATGGCCATTATGAAACATCCTTTTTCACAATTTCCTGGGAACTTAAGGGTTTTAAATAAATTTTTCTATCATAACAGGCAACAAAAATGCCAAAAAATAAAACAACCTTTTTTAAAAAACTTTTCCAAATTTTAAAAAAGGAAAATGTTTTTTGGCTATGGTCCCAATTCCCCTTAAAATTTCGCAATTTTTTTTCTTAATCATGATTAAATGGAAAATATGTTGCACCGGCGGGGGATAAGCAAAAGCCATTAAAATGGGAAAGTCCAAGAAATATCTAGGTGAACCTATTTTTAAAGAAAAAAAATTGCTCAGAATGTTTTTACTAAAGACAAAAAAGGTTTTTTTAAAAATGGGTAAAAAAAAAACCCCCTTTTCCATTTCTTCCGGGGAAAAATTCAAAGAAAAGTTCAAATAAAAACTTTTGGTCATTCAATTTTTGCCGCAAGTCCCAAAAGGAAAAAAGCAAAGCTAAAATGGTTTCCTAAAAAAAGCTTTGTTAAAAAACAAAAAATGCGTTGGGTAAAGGGTTTTTAAGGTTTGGAAATTAATATATTTTAATATCTTTGCTGTAAGGGAAATGAATGTTTTTTCCCTAATTTGCCCCAAATCGTCCCTTAACCGATCCAAGGAACCACAGGTTGGCACAGGAAAATCATAAAAAAAAGTAAATTATTAGGATAAACTTTTTAAAAAAATTATGTCAAAAAACATTTTTTTATATAAACTGACCAAAAAAAAAAATTTTTCAAAAAAAAGGGGGGCCAATTTTTTAAAAGGAAATTAAAACCCATTTATCCGGGAAGGGGAAAAATGATTTTCAAAACCGGGAAAACAGGAAGAAACAATTGCGGGTTTCAAAAATTTTTTTGCCTGAAACTTTTTTTTTCCCTTTTGGAAAAATTGGAGGCTGCTACCCATTTAACTGAAAATGAAAAAGGGAAGAGTAATGGAAACCAAAAAATTATTCCCCCCCAGGACAGGGTATGTTAAAAAAATACCCGTATTCTTAACCCCTTCCCCATCCTGTTCAGCCTTTGTTGCCCCCCAACATTTTCCCCACCAAAGAACGACTAAAGGGTCAGGGGAAACGAAATTTTTTAAACCAAAAAGGGTTTAATTTTAAAAGAACCCCAGAGGAAAAAATTTAAAAAAACTCCAGGGGTTAAAAAGGGGTGAAAAGTCAAAACAAAAATTTAATTGCCCAGAAAAAAAAACCCGGGGAACCAAAAATTTAAAAAAGTAAAAGCTGTAAATCCAAAAATTTACCAAATAAAGGGGGAAATCCCAAAACCAAAAGTCGGGGTTTAAGCCAAACATGTTAACCAATCCAAATAAAATTTAATCCAATCCCCCGGGTTATTACCAACCAAAAAGAGGACCTTTTTAAAAAACCCATTGCCCATACTTAAACCCCCCTTCATTATTCCCGGCTTTCCAAACTGCACATTGTTTCCCAGCTCAAGTGTTGCGGAAAGCCCGGAATATGAAACGCACCAAGCCAGGAAGCAGGGGGAAAAAAATGCCGGGGAAATTGGACCACCAATTCCCACTTTCCCCAAACCCAGCGACAATCGGGCCCCCAAAACCGAAAAAGGTTTGGGATTATAATTCAGCGAAGGGGAGCCCAAAAAAACACAGGACTTTTTCAAAAGAACCAAAAAAACAAAAGTAAGGGAAAAGGGAACCCATGAAGAAGAAGGCCACCAGCCAAGGATTAACCCAAACACCCAAAAGCCATAAAACCATGCCTAAGAAAATACAAAACCCAGGGCCCCCAAACGACAAATTATACCCCAAAAATGGATAAAACCCCCAAAAACCACCTTAAATTGTAATGTTGGGGCCCATGTGTAAACCCTACATAGGCACCCCTAAAATTTGTCAACAACAGCAGGAAAAAATGTCAACACCTAACAGGGGCCTATACAATTTTGGGCTTTTAAGGGTTTCCCAGGACATCTAGGAATGGATTGTCGAGGCCTAACCAAAGAGGCAAACAGTGTCTGCTGCCACAACTCAAACCAACTGTTATGGACAGGGAAACCCGGGGATCACATGTGTTTAAGCACTGTTCTGAACTCGAGGATTCCGCTTGTTAAGGGGGCCTCCAAAAAGAATCAGGGATTTGTGTAAAGGATGGGTGCCCCATACAGGTTTTCACCCAAAACCCACCCAAGGTGTAGCCATTATTTGGGGCTCACGGATTACAACCCATGCGGAGCACACCAAAACATCAGGACAACCATAATTTGGCTCACCATAGTAAATAATGAACCCATGTATGAGTATGGAGTAACAGCCAGTAACCCACAACAAAACCCAAACACGGACAAATCCCAGTGGCCAATGGAAATGCAGTGACCGTGTTGTTCGGCCCCCACTCCGCAAGGGATGAACGAACCCGGGCACAATAATGCAAGGCATCAGATCATGTTTGAAGCGGAATATGCGCCCCGGGTTGGTAACCCTTTTTAAATATGACATATGGATATGAAAAACAGGGCTAAGCTTCTCTGAATATCGCAGATCACGGTCAAATGTCCAGAACAGGTGAAACCAGCATTATTCCCCCCTGTACTAATAGCCTGCTCTAAAGGGAAAAAACCACTGCCAGGAGTAGAACCCCAATCATGTACAATCACCTAACACTATGGTAGCCAAGATGTACCGGCAGGTGTGTAATGTGACAGGTTCAGACAAAAAGGGGGCCCGGGGTATACACCAACAAGTACACAATGAAAGGTGTATTTGCCTGTCACTTTCCTTAATATATATATATATATATATATATATATATATATATATATATATAAAAAAATAATAGATATAATACAGATAGAAAGGGTGATAGAGAGATTTTGTTGATATATATGGATTCCCCATATCTGCAAATATATAGATAGGAACGACATTCATAAAACCGGAGGTAAAAAAAAGGATACCCCAACTATGGAATGTGTCACATCCCAAACACGTAACCCAGGCTGAAAGACCGAAAGAACACAGTCCCGGGAACACTAGAACAAATAATATTATCAGATTAAGGGACATTTAGTTCCCCGGGTGTTGGGTCCACGAGGTACTGTGTTCAACTGTGTTTGTGATTCCCGTAGTCTGTGTATGTGTGTTGAGGGTGCCTGTGCATTTGTGTGTGTGTGTGTGTGTGTGTTTTGTGTGTTGCATGTGTCTGTTAGTGCCAACTCGAGGTAGATAAACGGTAGGTTTTATAGCTAGTGGGTTTGGTTACCACCTGTCCCACTTGGGAGGGACAGCCCTCCCTGGGCAGTTGTGTCCTGACATAAAACATTACAAAGGGCAATGTCCGAGATTGTGGGACATTATTATGTCCCATATATTATGTAATATTGCATTAAATAGTTATGCCTGTATGAAAAAATTTGTTAAAAATTGGTTAGCCAAAGCCCCACAACAATAAGGTATTGAGGATAAAAGTATGTGCTATCCTGTGTATGGGGGGTAGGCCCCAAACACCTGTTTTCCCGCAATGTCCCACAATGGCCATTTGAAAAGGTGGCAACCCATGCCAAAGAGGTTCAGTTACCAACACAACTGCAATGACTGCAAATATCTGGGACAGAAAACAGGACAGCTGTCATTTAGAAACCCTTTTACAATTTTCGGAGGTATGGAAGTATAAACCCTCACCTGAAACTATATAAAAACCCAAATTTTGGCCCAATGTAAATGTAAAAAAAAGTCTACTAACTGATAGCTCTTTAATTGGGGGAAACCCACACATATATGGAATATGTAGAAATGCAAGCCCCACAAACCTGTATTTTAACCCCACCTACATCCCCACACTAGAAACTATAGCAATACAGACTGAAATTTACAGCACAAACATCCAGTCAGTCAATTACATCTGCAGAAGCGTTAACATACCTTGTGAGAGACACATTTAAAGGGCCATGTAAAATTTGTGGGTTGTATAATGGAAAAAAAGGATGTTACAGGTTTTGTTTGCAATAGTCCCTTATCAGACGTTGGGATGACAGGTCACTCACATGTAGAACCACATACTCTAGTCACACACAATCCAGGGGACATGAACCCAAAATTGTCTCTACACATAGCAGTTGCAATTACACACAACAAAACAAAAAAGGCCGCCCCCAAAGGTAGGGCAAATGGGCAATGCCCAAGTGGAGAATTCAATTATACCCCACTGTTGCCGTAATTGGGAATGGAGGCTGCACAGCTGATGTGAAAGTAAAAAATCACTCAGGAACACCAATTGGTGGCAGGAAACCACATGTTACAGGTATTTATATAAGGATGACTTGCCAGACATTCAAACCGTATGCTCATACCATAGAACTGTTTAAACAGTGTAAGAGAGATAGTTAGAAAGTCGAACGATAACAAGGTATGTAGAACACTTTATGTAAGTGTATGTATAGCCTTTTTTATTAATTATGTTAGTGTATGTATAGCCTGTTTTGTATTAATTAAAAGTGCCCCAATGCATAAAGTGGGAAAAGGTTTTTATGTAGTGATGTCTTGCTGAGCATAGTAAGCAGAAATTGTTTTCCTGCGTGGGCCACAAGGTAAACATCACAGACACCACAAGGGATGCTACATGAGGGCTTTAAACAGAACAATTCCATACCCCCCGCCAGTGGTAGGGTATGTCCAACAAGCGTCCCAAGGGGATAGTATATGTTGATATACTGTCACAGTAGGCATGTGTATGGGCATATAACGACAATGACATGTCTAAGGTGGTCCGCTGTGCAAGTATGCTTTGCATTATGGGATACTATGTAAAATATGTGTAATGTAAGTATTGTAGGTAGATATGTCAGATTTTCTACACAGCATAACAGGCATATCATGCATACCAAAGGTATTGTCTATTGGCATGTACAATATACAAAACAGGATACATATGGCTTGTAGTCAGGGACACTGTAATAGCATGATAGCTAATCTAAAGGGAAAGGGGCATGTAATAGCTTCACAGGTTCATAGTGGGGTACTATGCAGTCTGGCAAGTCTATTTTAACCCCAACTACAGTGTTCACACCAGTGGCACCTCTCTAGGGTAGTGTCCTGTCTGTGAACAGCAGAGCCATGTGTTACCTGCACCTCTGAAAGTACAGCCACTGCAGTGATCCCTGGAAACATGTGTCTCCCATCCACCAAGTGAGGTATCACATGAACAGTGCTACTGAGTGTCCCTGGGGATGTACATAGGAATCATGTTCCAAAGCATGGTGAGTGTCTGGTTTGGGAATGTAACCCTCAAGCACATCCCACTCATCTTGTTTTACATATCCATGAGCATGTTGCTCACAGTGGCTTTGCTTATGTCCTTATGTGGAGTATATCCATTAATATTGTTGTGGACATGGGCCTTTTTTCAGCAGAGGTCACCCCTGAGTATGTAGTATGCAAATGTGTACAAAATGGTGTCCGTAGTTCTGCGCATACTTAAAGGGAGCTCAAAAAATTTCAGGGGTGTTAATGTTGTGGTATGTAAACCCTAGCTGTTGTGTAAGGTACACCCTAAAGGGGGTGTTGTACCCTTGAATGTGTGTATACATCTGGAGTTCAGAGGTACAATGGGTGCCTATGTTCCAGCTACAAACCCAGTACAGATAAGTGTCCAAGAAGGATATCCACCCACAGTGGCAATATGGTTATCAAGGAGTGGGTGCGACTTTGGTGTACAAATCCTACAATGTGACATGTATGTAGGGACTACCACCTATGTGATAGTCAGTGGGTGAATGGTGTAATGCAAAGGGATTTTCATGCACCTTGTGTCATGCAGCTTGAGGCCATGATATTGATATCAGGTATCCCACAGTGACACCCTTATGGGGGAGTCGTATCAGCTGGTGGATCAATCATGGCTTTGTATGCAGTTGTCTGTAAAGCTAGGCAGGAAAGCCCCTCTGTGCTAGCCTGTACCTCAGGGAAGCATATCCCAAATGAGGGGCCCTATGACTGAGGACTGTGGTATGCCAATGTAACTGAAATACAGTAGGTACTATGGTATGCTACCCTCATTGTGTGTGCCCTTTCTGAGCCACTTTGCATAACATCCTGAGACATAGGGTCGATGTGCAGGTGGATGTGTATGTTGTCAATACCAGAATGGAGAACGGTGCTAAAAGGGCAATGAGAGGACAATGTAGGCTGTGTGGCCCCCTTACCATCAAAACTACCCTGGTAACTGTATGAAAGGAGTCCACCAGGTGTAGGAGCCATGTTGGCCCTAACAAGTCCAACCTGGGTGGCAAAAGGCCCGGAGCCCACCAATGTCTCTGTGAATGACTTCCATGATGATGTGCCCCATAGCCTTGCAGAACAGTCCAGTCAGGTTTTAGGGCAATAGTCCCCTCTGCATTGTGGCCACCTGTGTGGAGTGTGATAACTGTTGCTGTGTGCCATTCAGGGGCCACAATGTCTGACACAAGGCTATTACTCAATATGGTGGCCAAGTGGGGAGACATGTCATTCAGGGGTTTGTGTAAATCACAGCCTGGGATGTGGGAGGGTCACAGGGGGCCAGTGTTCCAGCCCACATAGTGTGCAGGTTGGTACTGGGGGACTGCAGGGACCCCCAATGTTCCTGCATGGATTGTGGCCCTGTAGGGAGTGAAAGGGTGTAATGTTAGCAGTGAACCCATCCCCCGCATGTTGCCAACATCACCTGGTTCTGTAATGTTCCTGAGTAACTGTTGTATATCAGAGCAGATGTGGATATTGCCATTGACTACTGACATACCTCCATAATTCCTTGTGGTACACCCTGGAATGTGTCACAGTAATGTTTACGTAGCTAGTGTCGGAGTATGTGATGAGGGATCCTGTAGCCCTACTGAGGCTGACCAGTGAGTTACCCCACCCATGGGATTGTACCCCACTTTGCAACAACCTCCATTTGTTATTAATTATGTCCATGGAACTGGACCCCCAGAGTGGGGTCCGTTATCTGGTGGGTGCCATCATGGCTCTGTGTGGAATAGCATGATCCATGCAGTCGTGTAAGTGCTAATGAAGTGCACTGGGGTATGTTTCAGTGTTTGTATGTGCATTGTCCACCTGCACGGGTGTCACGACGTTAACTACTGCTGTCATAAGATTTTTAGTAGGTTGAAACTCTTGTACTGTGTATGCCATGAAGGGTGTGGTCCCGGGGATGTGGATAACAAGGGTGATTAGCATATGTTCAAACCACCAATGAGGGATAACCCCAGGTGTGGAACACCAGTCACATGTTGGTAGTGTCCATGTCAAGGATATTGTTGGTCTTGGGGGGGTTTTATGGGTTGATCCAGCCGAGTGGAATGGGCATTGGCCTAATGTGTGGTACATGAGTGGCTATCCCAGTTAAGTGGGGGGTAGTGTCAGTCAGCCCACATCAGTAGTACCTGTCTAAACCCTACTGTCCAGTACACCAAGAAATGAGGTCTGGTAACCGTGGGGTATGTTGTTGAATCTGTAGTTTGTTACAATGTGTATAGCAGTTCTGGCCACAGTTAGTTGCACGGGGGCACCTCTGATGCATTGTGCTAAGTAACAGCCAGGATGTGTGTACAACATAGGGTTGGGGAACACCTCAGCCGGGGGTGTCCCGGGTCCAGGTTACATGACTGAAAGGTATGGTCTTTTATAACCTGTCATTGCAGGTGTGCTCTGCAGAGCCTAGAGGCAGGTCCCAGTCACTGCAGAGATATTGAAGTGGTCCATTATAAGGAGTGCCTTGCCTGCTTTCAGAGATGAAGATGTCAAGCATTTTTCACATGACCCCATGTTTGCTTGCCTGTTCCCATTCTGGTGGTGAATGTTATTGGAAACTGTGCAAGACAGGCAGAAGGCAGCAAGAGCCTTACATGTTATCTGTACCCCAGGGCTGACAGGTGCAGGTTATCTGTGCCAAAGCTTTGTTTTTTGACCATGTCAGTCAAAGGGGACAGATCGATGCCTGTGGAATGACAGCAGAAGCATAGGCAACTGTTGAAGTGACACAGTCAGTTTGTACAGTGGTATCAGTCGGATGAATGCAAATGCTCCCCAGGGCTTGGCCCATACCTTCAGGGCTACAAGACCGGTGAGCTATTGCATGTCCCTGCACAGTAGTCTGTGAAGTTGCATCTCAGGGCAGTCACACTAACATGGAGAATAAAGTCAAATTGTACCGGGGGGGGCATGGGTGCATAGGTTATGTTGCAGAACCAGTTACCCGACAGCAAGATGTAAACTATCGCCTTGTGTAGCCTGCTGAGGGGAAACATCAGTGTGACCCCACAGAGTCACCTATGACGGTGTGTTGTTATGTTATAACACCCTATTGGCTGTATGTGATGGGCACACATGAGTCTGTGGGCTATAAGTTGGTTGTGTTTGGTGATGGGGCTGCCTTGGTGCCTACACAGAGTATGGAGAGGTACTGCACAAGTTGTCTCTATGTGTGGCCTGTGGGGGGGAGATTTTGTGAGACTATGTGATGAGGGGTGTGTTGAATGTTACACATCCCCACATGATTGTCAGGTCAGTCAGGGTTGGTGACAGCATTCCCCCACAGGGCTGCATATGTGCATCTCCCACAGGCTGTAGTGTCGATGTTGGGAGGTGAGCATTGACTGTGTACATGAGACAATTGCTCTATTGCCACATGTTGACATATTCATCATATAGACAGGCAATAGCACGGGTTGACAGTTGGACATGCCTGTATATACAACCATGTCTCACAAGATATGTGATTTAAATGTACAACAGCTGTTGTACTGTAAGCAAGCGGGAAATGTAAGGACAGACAGTGTACTTGTGAGAAATTGGGAATGGGTGCTATATTAATCAGTAGCTCATGAAGTGCTCACAAGTTCTGAACAAGTGCTAGCATGAAATACAATACAGATAGGGTGTTGGATAATATCAACCCACAAGTGGTGCGACAGTCATAATTGGTGGCACGCACTATAACCCTGCTGAGTATGGTCTGCAAGTCCATGAACCATTATAAATGTAGTTTTAGCAGTACAGATGTACATGACAAGGATGTTTGACTACATATACCTTGTATGTCACAGGAGTGTTCTACCAGTGGCCTGTTGACAGAATCAACACTACAAAGGTGCCAGAGTGACATGTGCATATCACACCAGTGGCTACAGTAAAACAGGGTTAATGTGTTGTACCCCCCCTCATTGTAGCCCATACCACACAGACAAATTGAGGCATCTTTTATGTAAGGATGTGAATGGCCATGACCTATGAGCAATAGCTGCCCAGTGTTGTGAAAACATACAGAATGGGCTTTGTGGGTGAGGTGTGTGACATATGTGCAATTCTGAGGATGATATCAGCATTGTCACCCTGGTGAATATCCCTGTACCCATTAACTCCTCACTACGCTGTGGTCAACATTATGGACACTGTGTAAGGGATGCTGTTGTGCAGTTCACCCCCCTGAGTTGGTGACGCTCCAGGCCTTAGGTAGTCATAAAGGTACCCATGTCATGACAGGGTGCCATCCATGAGCATGGAGATCATTGGACAGGCATACACCCTGACCAATATTGGATCACATATCACCTTTAAGGGTATTGGCCAGGGGGAGGGGCGATACCAGCCTTCACAATCCTCACCTCCACTATGCAGCATGCTGTCTACCTTGCATAAAGACACCCCTATGATGTTGGACATGCTACATGTCCATATCCTGATCTGAAAGACATGTCATGGACAGCCACCGTCCTACTACAGGATCCCACATGCTGGACAGATCCCTGTGCCATACATGTGACATACTCCCCATACCATGCAACCCTGTCCATCAAAGCTGCACATGTCATCTCTGTCATACATGGTGTGATGGCCATGGTAGATGTATATCAACTGTCTGGATCAGTAATGTGGCACTGATGCACCTGCGGGGGGAAAATGGCTCGGATACAGCTAGAAACCTTGCCCACATGCTATAGTTGATAACCACCCCTGCAAGGGGTCCGACTAGCCATTGTCCCATGTCTATCACATGTGCAACACAGGCGATCCGTGGCAGGATGTTGAACAGCTGTACAGTGCGTGTAGATGTATATGGCAAAACACATGCATGTAAAGGTTTCCATGCTTTGTGTGCATTGTCACTGCTCAAGTCCATTAAGGCAGTGTATGTGTTGATATGTGACATATACACAGCATCAAGGTCAACAGCATTACGTGGACACATCCAGGCATGTGCTGATAGGTAAGAACACCAGTGCAGGCAAACAGACATGCCCACATCAAGAAGCATTCACATGGATTGAACAATGTAATGAGGTGACACACATATATGGTGATGATATCCAATGCAAAACGGTGTTACATGTGGGGACACAAACATGTCAGTCATGTCAGTGTCATGATGATTTGCAAAGATAACTATTCAGATGTACTAGATTTACTAGAAATGTATGTGCAGCAGTATCTCTGTACATCTCTGAACTGTGACCTGTCACCATCATTATGTCTTACAGATAATCCCCGCCCCTGCCATGTACAGCCCCAGGAGGATGATGCCCCATCCCACCTCCATGAGAACTAGAGGTGTTTTTCCCATGTGCCACAGCATGCCCAGCGGGGTGACCCTGTGGCAGGACCCGGGGGGGTTTAATGAGGGGGTGGCCATAACCGCACCTACCAGCAGGTCCCAACACTGCATGGACCTGATACAACATGCAAACAGGGGCCACTGCAACCCCAGGGAACAAGGTGGAACAGGTGGTGGGCCACCAACCCAGCCCCCACTCACACACCGAGGAGCTACTGGCCAGTCTGGGGACCCTCAGAACAGCATCCACAAACACTAGCTGCCATCGTGGAGGTGGGTGTCTCCCAACCAATGAGCCTGGAGTTGCCTGGTAAGTAAACTGCACATAGGGCTATTATATCCCATTTAGTTGCATGTGTCACTGTACATTATGTAATGTAACATCATATGCAAGGTATGTTCACACATGCTGCATACTAGTATGTTCCCCTGTGTATGCACACATGTGCATACTATATGCTATTGTACAGGTGAATGTGTTAACATGCACAGTGCACCCTGTGGCTGTCATACAGTCATGGATAATGTTCAAACTGCTGTGTCACCCTATACAGGTACCTCTGGCCACAGACATCAGTCCTTGCAGGTGAGACTGTCATCAGTATCAGGCATGTTAAAGCATAATCTTTGCCATGTGGCCAGTTAACATTGTACACTTGATGTTTCCAGTCATATATGGGGTCCACCCCATCATTCACACTGGCCACCCATGTGCAATATATACAAAAAATGATACCCAACATGAAACCACAGTTTTTTCATTGCTACATGTGTGGACAGCTGTGCATACAATGGTGGGGGTTTTTACAATGTAGGCATATGTACTATACATTGGAACAACAGGGTTAAAAACAGTACCACACAGTGAGCTGGATATGGGCAGCCCACAGGAGTCACTATTGGGTTATATGCCCCTGCAATGGGTGCACACATTGTGATGTGCCATCTGACATGTCCCAGACACATAGTGTTCTGGCTGCAATATTGTCACACTATCCCATAACCCAAACATACAACCCATTGTCTGCATAGCCCTGTGGATGGTGACATATCTGACATCTATGGGTGTATGTCATATGGGACAACACAGACATGTGAGATAGATGGCCATAAAACACATTTGGCCAACACATGTCACACATGGCCATGGGGATGGCCAGAGACATTAGCCACACAGTAGATGTGATGTGTATACACCCTGTTGCACATTGTCCACATGGTCCAATTATAGCCTTAGTTGACTGATTATACAGTTGATGTGGTACACTGGACATCCTAAAAGCCTGTGCACAGCTAGTGGAGGTGTCGCTGAAGTCTACCATATAAGATGTGTTGAACATCATGACTGTCATAGCATGACAGTAGTCACCTGTACAGCTTCCACAGACATTGACACCAATCAGGCCACAGATACTGTACATTTCCTTGCTGCTGTAGGACACCCCTTAGCTGTGCACCTCTGTGTGGTACATCAATGTCATGTGGGACATGGTGAAACAAGTCTCCCATGTGTGGACATGGTTGCCAGGCAGCTAAGACTCTGTAGTAGTTGTGGGGGTGTCTTTTAGGTCTCCAGTGACCTGTCACATGACACAGCATGGTTTGGTGTGTATACACCTCAGCATCGGGGTCACAATCCACAGTTAGGGCATGGGTATGCATGCAGTTATGGCTATGCAATGTGTACATATTATGCACTGTATAGCAATATAGACCCCATGATGCCATGCAATGGCACAGTGTCTGTACTTCACACTGTATAGCAATGTAGTTTACACTACCCTTCCATGCTCATGCACATTTGCTAAACATGCATTCATTTAGGGAAAAGACAAAAATGCAATGTGATGCCCATTAGCCTGTGTGTCAGGACACCATTGTGTCAGACATGTATGCATGTTAATGCACGTCAGCAGATTACATGTAAAGGTCACCAGCCATGTGTACTGTTATCCTGTTCTGGTCCACATGGTGTATCACGGGATGCATGCTACCATGATTGTGTGAACTGCATGGCTACTGATATGACACCTGCTTGCTGTGTGTACCCAGGGAGGTATGCTAACTAACACTATTAATGTCTGAGCTGCATGCCGGCCCCTGCTGTGTCTGTTTTTTTTCTGTGTGTGTCTTTTTCTGTGTGTTTTTGTGTTTTTTTTTTTTTTTTTATTGTAATTTAGAGTCTTTCTTTGCATTCACAGGTGATGTAGGTGCATTACCCTCCTGCGTCCATCTGATGTTAGTGCCCCCACAGATACTAGCAGTGATGAACATATGCATGAGGTACAGGCAGGGTTGTCAGGGGCTGAATCTGTGCCAATGGTTGCCATCCCAGCTATGTCCCCTCTTCCCCCACAGTTCTGCTGCCAACACATACCCATCACCAGTGGCCATAGAGGAAGGACAGTCGCTGTTAGTGGAACAGGAACATGTGGTGGCTACAGAAGGTGTGGCAGCACACCCTGGTGGCAGTGTAATGAAAGCAGATGTGCCCCACAGGCATGTGGCCGTGCTGCTCTAGGAGGACCTCTGGCAGACATGCACCTGCAGGACAAAGGGAGCAGCTGGTTTACCAGACCCTGTTCCAGACTGTAATGGTGGCACAGGCATGCTGAATGGCAGAACAGAGAAGGGCAGAGGCTGCAGAGGGCTGCTATCCTCCCCAAATGACAACATCCAGGCATTGGCAAATGCTCAACAGAAGATTGCTGATGTTATGGACAGGCGATTGGGTGACATGGTTGGAATCCTTGACCGTGGCATGGCAATTGAGCATGCTGTCTGTGCTGGAACATCTGGTAGGGTGAGGCATAGGCCCGGGGGGAGGGCCCGCTACACCACCTGGGGCAGGTCAAAGGCCACCTCACATGCCCCCCCTAGTGCCGGTAGCAGTAGCAGTGCAGGGGGTGCGCTGTCCACACCAGGACACAGCAGGCCCATGGACATGGCCCTGGATGTTCCCAGGGGACACGGTTCCAGGGGATGTGTTTTGGGCAGTAGCCAATCTGTACCTCCCCTGGTAGTGCCCGTGCAACCCCCGGCAGGCACAGGTCGGGCGTGGCGGACACAGTGAGCTGTACAACCTGGTCTGTACAATCTGGAGCTGTCAATAATACCCTGTGTAGGCCTGACAAAGGCAGAACTGTGTGCAACAACACACAGCAAAACATCTGTAGGGCACCACAACACCCACATGCATACTGAACAAAATGTCCAATAATAGCCCTTTCCCCCACACATGATGTCATCCATTGGTGCAGCCTATGCCCCTGGCAAACATTATCACCCTGTGCATATGATAAGCCTGTGGGATCCCTGTCATCCACACCATCGGTGCAGGGACATGCTCAAATGGTCTGATGCACAGGGCGAACAGAATAGTGAGAGAAGTGTATATTACATTAGTTGTGTAAGAATAGTGAGAGAAGTGTATATTACATTAGTTTGGGGAAAATTAAATGTATTTCATTGGTGTACTGTTAACATGCACCAGACATACCATGTAGTACAGGTTTAGCATGCATTGTTATATGTTCATAGTATGTGTTATGCTCACAACAGTAACAGCATGTTTGTAATGATGCCCTGGTTCCCCCCTTATGGTCTACTTGCATGTGCCACAGGTAGCAGTGTTTGCAGTCTCCCATGTGTAACTGTGGAGTACTCACAGGCATGTATGGCAATATCAGCATGCTATATAGCCTCAACCTGACTGTTGGGAAAAGGGTAACATACCACAGATGTCCCACATATACTGATCCAGAAGCATGTGGGCGTTTAATAGGCTACAGTGGCTAGAGATGACATCCATACCAGGTCACATCACAGGTATGTTGACATGGTGCAGGGGTTTACACAGCGGTCTGGGGTGATAATGTTTGAGGCCATTTATAGCATGAGGCCTCACTTTTCAGTAATACCCTGTCACATTACAGGAACATGCCCCCACTCAGGGTCAAAACACTATAATGCACACCCCCTAGTGTTGAGGTGAGGACCCCCGCCTATGTGGTCATCACCCCCACAGTACTGTGCACCCACACCCAAAAACAGAAAGAACATGTACAGGTAGCCAGTATTTAGACCGATGGCATCAACAGGGTAGTAGACTGCATCACCATGAGGGGTTAGGGATCCTGTGTGTTCTGTATGGTAGCATACACCCCCACTCCATGCATCAGACAGCCATACATAAAAAAAAACACACACACACACACACACACACACACACACACACACACACACACACACACACACTGTGGGGACCCAAATGTCATACATACGATAGCTGGTGTGTGATACACACACCCCCCCCTATTTATGCTTTCCACACTGCAGTATGTACAGATCTCTACAACAGTGTACAGGGTGTGTAACAATTGGGATGTATTCCCACCATATGGCATATATGGTCACACAAAACACACATGGCAGTACTGTGAATGATACACCTGCTATATGATGATACCTGACAGACATGCAGCAGTACGCATTATGTGTACCAACGCTACCGCAATTGTGCTGCTATATGCACATGGGAGGATGTAAGTGTTACAGGTGTCAGTAAAAAAGTAAACACCTGACCACTGTGTAGGTTTTATGTCTTCACCATCAAGTAACAGTAACATAGCATACTGTTTGCACATGTAATGGTAGGAGGTGTGACAACCTTTAGCCCCGCAAACATCCATCTGCACAGGTGGATCACCACTTTATGTAAAACATCCATCCATACCTGATGTACATCCACCCTTTTCAGTATTTTACCAAAACAGGTGTCAATGATGGGGCTGCATTGCAACTGCATGTTGTAGTTAGGGACAGATGAGTTTAAAACATCAGCTACTGCACATGCATGGTAGCTGCCACACTTTTCAGTGTGTTGGTCCTACATGCCTGTCATGTAGCCATGTTTGTATGCATTGCAATTTGGGGGACATGTGATGACATACATAACACATGGACTGTTGTATGATATGATGGGGTCATGGGTAACTAGTACAGAGGGAAATGTCCTCGTCAACATTGCTACCTATGTACTGTTAGCATTCAACAGCCATGGACCCACCTTCCATTTGCGCTGTTTTGTAGCCACTTTTTGCATGGAGGACAGCAAAAACTATGCTATGTACATATGTTGTGTGTGTGGTCCATGCACATATCCACTGCAAAATGTATGTCATATCCAAACATGTGTTCTTTGGTGTACAGGACAGTCATCTGTCACAGCTGTTAAGACCCAGGGCCCCCGTTTTGTGTAGAGCCCACCTGGTTTTAAATGGTATCATTGCAATGCATAACACATGATGGAACCCTGTGGCTGTTGCTGCCCCAGACCTTTTACAGTCCACTGGTCATGAGTCACAGGGGTTGTGGTAATGTATGGCTGTTTGGTCCAAACATGGTGATGTCTGAGGGGTACAAAACGCTTTACCTCTGTGATCTGCACCTGAGACATCTGTGATGGCAAGGGACATGTGAGTGGCTTCATGAGTGGGGGCAGTAAACCAATGTGCCCTTCCGTGTTTTGAATCCATTTATGGGGCCCCCATGCTAAGTGTGTGAGCATGCCCAGTACCATTGTGTAGATGGAAAAAGTAATTCCAAATGCCCTTCCTGTTTGAATGTCATGCAAGGTTTGAACTGTAAACCCCTTTTTTGGGATGCCCAGGCCTTTTTGATGGACACAGTACATTCCAAACTGCCCCCCTTCCCTGTTTAGAATCCTGTGCAAGAGGCCCTTGAACTGCTAATGTGTGAGCATGCCCCGTGCCCGTGTAGATGGACACGTAC
Organism: Protopterus annectens; assembly: GCF_019279795.1. Lineage (NCBI taxonomy): Eukaryota > Metazoa > Chordata > Ceratodontiformes > Protopteridae > Protopterus > Protopterus annectens. Next base: position 1,280,182,011 of record NC_056737.1, read on the forward strand.
ATTCCAAACCCTTGTAAATGTGGGCATGCCCCGGGTTTTGGGATGCCCCGTGTTGGTGATTGCATTGTTAGGGTGGGGTCATCCAAACGATGTCCTAACTTGGGGTGCCCGCACCTGTTTTGGTTTTAAGGGGTTCTGTTTTTGGGCATCCACATTGTTTGGATGGTGTATTTAGGCAACCCCCCGGGGGGTCCACATTGGGACAGAAACTTTGACTGTCCCCTTAATACTTCCCTATCCCTTTCCTTTTTGGTGTGTAACCAGAATATTTAGTGCGGCAAACTGCCTTTGTAAGGAACTTGGGAAAGGGAATTTTGTTCGACTCCCACCCCATTTTTTGTGCCCCTTTTGGGGCGGTTTTTATGTCACCAAAATTTTTGCCTTTCCTTTTTGGGGTGATGTCAACCCGGTAGCCCCTGGGAGTGTGTGTTCAGTAATCGGTGGTTTGTTGTTGTGTGTGTGTTGGATTTGTTGGCGTTTTTGTGTGTGTGTGTGTGTGTGTGTGTGTGTGTGTGTGTGTGTGTGTGTGTGTGTGTGTTTCCCGCCTGGGGGCAAGTAATGCTTTTTGATGGGTCCCCCCAAAAACCCTAGGTTTTTCCTTTTTTGATGTCACCACCTAGAAGTATGCCTTGGGGTGTGTGCGAATTAGTGCTTCTGTTACTGGGAATGCTGTAGTGTGTAATAGAAAGGGGATGTGATTCCAGGGCATGCGGGGTGTTTGGCAGTTTTCTGGGGACGGGGGGGTATGGGTTTTTTTTTTTTCTACCATTTTAAATTTCCCACCCCATTTTGGAATGGGGGTCAAAACCCCCAAAAGTAAAAAGGTCTGGGAGTCTGTGCAGTATTTCTTTAGTTTCCCCTTTGAACTAAATTTCCTTTTATTAAAAAAAGGAGGTGGTGTTTTTTCCATTTCCCAAGCCTGCAGTGGTTGTGTTGTGTTTTGCCTTTTCCTTTTGGGACAGTAATGTTTATGTAAATAATTTATTTTTTTATATTAATAAATATTTATTTTTTGTAATTGTTTCAAAAATTTGTAAATTTTAATGTGAGGGGGGTGATAATAGTTGGGGTGATATTGACTTTTTCCAGCTGAGGTTTGGGGGTTTTGTTTTCCATGGGGTGGGGACACAGGGGGGAATGGGGGGTTTGCGTAAAACCATTTTTTCGGGGCCTGGGGCCTTGGTGATGGGAACACCTGTTGCCTTTTGGGGAAACTGAGCGAACTGGAGTGGTTTTTAGGTTCGGGATGGGTTTTAAAATACATTTGAAGCTATCAGGATGAGGTTTTTGGGGTTTCCCTTTTTACCGGGTTTTGTTGGTCCCCGGGGTTTTTGGCAGCCTGCAGGGAAAAGTTTCCAGGGGTTCTGACATTAAATGTCCCGGGGCCCTTTGCAAACCAACTGGGGGTTTTAACCTGCCTTAGTTGGGAGGGATGCAGCAGGGGGGGGGGGTCATGCCAGGCTGACCTGTTTATGCCCAACATAACACAGTGCTTAATTACAACACTACAACAGTTTCCCCCATTAAAGGGGTTTCCTCCATTTTCCGCAATCCCCCTGCAGGGTGCGGGAAAAATCCAAATTCAAGGTGGGGCAGAATGTGTATGTAAAATTATTAATAAATTTATAAATATTAATTAATGCTGGGGATTTTAATATGGGGGGGAAGAGATTAAAAGTTTTTGGGCCTTAAAATAAAAGGGTTTGGGGAAAATCACATATTGGGGTTTTGTCCGGTGACTGAAGGGATAAAACCTGGGGAAACTGGGTATCTCCAGGTTTTGGTATTTCACCCTTTCCGTGTGTCACCCTGTGTAGCCCTGGTTACACCGTATTGTGGCCCGCAAAAGAACTTTTAACTGGTGGATGGGGGAAGGGACCTGTGCCCCCCGGGGAGGGGGGTACACGGCAGGGTTAAATGTTGGAGGGTGGTTAATTTTGGGTCTTAACTTATTTCCATTGGCTTACACAGTGAGTGCTATGTGAAACCCCTAATCCCAGGGGGTGTGGTCCTGGTGTATGGTTTTCCCCCAGGTGCACCCATAAATACACCCTTGAGGGGGTCCCGGCAAGACATATAAATTTCAGGGGGGCTGTTCCTTTTGGACTGCCTCTTTGGGGGCCCCTTTTTCAAACTAAGCTAAGGGGGTTTTTATTTTCCTGCCTGGTAAAGTTGGAGGAACAGCATGGGGCAGGGCCACGCCCAAACCCCGGGTGTCAGGGACATTGGGCTTTTAAGGAAAAATGGGCCCGCCCGCCTGACAGTTACCCCTTTGGGAAAAAGGGAACACAACATTCATCACATAACCACGTTTCCCTCCCAAACCCACAGTCAAACCAAAATGACACCGGCTGCCCGGGGGGGGCACTTTACCAACATGGCAGACTGCCCCCCCGTGCCCGGGATGTTATTGCCAACAACTTTATTGGTGACTTTAAGCTTTATTTTTGGACCAAAGGGTGGAAATTTTCCAGGTCCTCCCTGGGCCCCGATTGAGCACTAGGGGTTTGGACCCAAAACCTTTCCCACCCCCGCAGTTTTGGGGCCTGTGTAACCCACATTCCCCAGCTGGGGGGACCAAAACAAAAAATGAAAACATGGTTGGTTGCCCAATGAACCCCAACCCCTCACACAAGCACAACTGGATTTAAAGGTAAAAACTCCCAAAAAGGAAAAACTGGGGTCGAGGGATTCCAACCCTTTTTCCCCAGATGCATGTCCCCCAAAAATCAGTAGCAATGTTCAACGTTTGGGGCCCCCCCCAATAAAAGGGGAATCTGTCCCCCCCCCCATGGTGAGGACTGGGTTGGTGCTATACGCATGTAGCACCAACCTGAAAGCAGCAGCCACAGTCATGCGGGCAATCCAACAGCTAATTTGGCAGGCCCTGAATTGAAAATTTTGCTGTCCCCTGACGGTTTTGTCCAAAAATAAAGCATCTGGGCTGTAAAGCACAACCCCATGAAAAGGGGGACAAACCCTACATTCTTTTGGGATGCTGGATTTTTGGGTTTTTGCTTAAATCCATTTTAGAAACACAACATTTTAAATTTTACCATTTCTGAACGGCTTTTTTCAACCGGCAAACCGGGGGGCACAGCCAGCATGTACTTTGTTTGGTGCCCCGGTCACAGTTCTTTACCTCCCCATTTTTTTGGGGCCCCTGGGAAGGGAGCAAAAAACACAGGGCCCCAAAATTTTGAATTTTTTATTTGCCCTATGCTACACCCCAAAGGGGATTGTAACATTTTCAGAAGGCAGCTGGGCCCGGCAACAAAAGGGCCCCACCCCCTGCCAAAGGGGCCCTTCAAGCACATGTGACTTGGTTTTTTAAGACTTCCCGAGTAGCACCCACCCAATGCACATTGACCACCTTTGGCAGAGGGAAACAAGGCATTTCCCCCTTTTCATGGGACAGTCCCCCTACCTCACAGTACAATACCAAACCTTACCAATACTGGTCGGCAGGGATGAAAAAAGGGCACTGTGTGCTTTAACTTGACATTCAGAATCAAGCTAACAAAACCATATTCTAATAAAAATAATCATTTTATTAGTTGTGTAATTACCCCTTTCCTTCCGTAAATTTTGGAGGGAACAAGTTGACTTTGTCCCAAATTTAGGGCAGGAGGGGAACAAAACCTAGTTGCAACCCATTGGGGCCCTCTGTTGAGGGGTCACTGGTTGCTTTAAGGGCAAGGTGTCTAATGCAAAAAATTTGGCTGACACCTTTTTTTGTCCAATTTTAACGTCTTTTCAGGGTGGTATGTTTTTGGACCAATTTTCAGACAATTTTATTAGATGGTGGGGGATAGCCCAATGAGACACCATGGACAACAATACCCCCAGCAACTTTAATGTTGATTTACGTCCCCTGTTTTAAAAACTTTAACTCGTCCCCCAAACCTCCAAAAGCTTTAGGAAAGGTAAAACTTAATGAATTGCAAATTTCATTTTTTCCCGAAAAAGTGTTTTTTTCCTTTTTTGCTGTTTCCATTAAACCTTTTTTAAAAGTGGAAGTCCTGTGCACCCAACTGTTTTTTGTAATTGGTTGGAAGGGCCCCACGCCTATACAGGGCATGTTTTTAAGTTAATGACATTAAATTAATACTGCCAACATGTATGTCTGTAAACAAAGGTCGAACACTACCAAACTATTGCCCCCTTAACCAGCCCCAATTAAACCCAATGGGGAAAACTCAACAGAATTGGGGAAATCAAAAAAGGGAAAAAAGGGGATTTTTTTTAATGCTAAACTTTAAACAGACGCAGGCATAAATTTCACATTTTTTGAATAAAATGTTTTTAAAATTAAATTTTGTATTTTCTTTTTTCACCCCCTTCCAAAGTCATTTTTAATTAAGAGGGTTAAAAATTGGCAAAATCACATCCAAAATAGGGCGTTTTGACAGGCCATGTGATAACGTAGCAAGACCAAGCCCCGGGGGGTGTTGGCTTTGGGGTTTAAATTTTAAGCACTCTACCTTGGTCAGCAACTTATACTTTTATACCCACATCCTTTGAAGAAAACGATCGGAAAACAAACACCCTTACACAAAATAGGCTTTCCGAAAATTCCACAAAAATTGTATTTACACTTTTTGGGGGTTTCGATCCCTTTTTATTTTATTACATTCCCACCTTTACCAAAACAAGTTCGGGGTTTTTTTGGTTTTTTAACATTTTCATGGCGCCGTTCGGGTACGGACTTGGAGGTTTTTGTTTCCCCCGGTTTTTAAAAAATATTAATGTTCTTTATTTATGAATTTTCTTCCCACTGGTATTTAAAGACCCCCTGGGGGGGCCCACTACATTTGAACCGCACCCGCCCCAAACCCCTTAATGCATACCCATGGCCCCCATGGACCCCTTCAGATTGCAAAAAATGGAGCTGGGGATGACACCTTTCCCCCCCTTCCCCCCTTGGGAAAAGTCCTTTTTAACCCCAAATCACATTGACAATACCCCGACTCTCCCAAGGCAATTTTTTAGAATTTGGGGTCCCAAGGGACACTTTTTTCCATGTTTAAATTGACCTTGCAGAATCCCCATGGCCTTTCCACTTTTTGGGAAGCAGTGTTTATCTTTCCTGTCGTATGTTTCCCCACTCTTCAACAGGCCCCCACCCTGGGGTTAAAAACCAATTGCTTAAATAAATTTTTTTGGAATTTTTACCTGACATTAGGGGGAAACAGTTGGTTTTTATACAATAATTTAAATTTAAATTTTTATTAAATTTTATGTTGTAGGTTTTTTTTTTTTTAATTTTATATAATTATATTATATTATAATAAAATATATTTAATATTTTTATTTTGATATTTATTATTTAAAAGGTTAATATTTTTCTTTTTACATCTGGTTCCTTAACCAAATTTCCCACTGGCATTAATGGTTTTGGTTTTTTTTTCCCTTAACCTATATTGCCTTTTCATTTGACAACACTTACCCAACCCCGAATTACTTTCAACTGTCCTTTTCTTCGGGGGGCCCTAATTTTGAATTTAATTTCCCCTTTCCCTTTATTCCCCCTACTGTGTTTGTTTTTTAATTCATATTATTTCTGGAAAAAAATTTGTTTTTACTTCTTACTCGAAAATTTTTTTCATTGTTGTTCTTTTTCCCTTTTCCTTTTTGTCAAAAATTGCCATGGGTGTTTTGGGTTTTCTCTGGGGGCCGATCCGTGAAAGTCCCCCTTTGGTTAGAGGTTTTTGGGGCCAACCATGTACTGCTACCTCCAGGTTTGCACCCCAAAAATTATTCCTGTGCCCTATAATATATGTTTCCCCATGTTAGTTTACTAACAAAAATGATTCCCCCATACACACCTTTTAAAGCCCTCCAATTCCCACCACAGCCCCCGCCCTCAACCAATTTTGACAATCCTTTTTTTAAAGAACAGGGGTTCAAGTTAGGGGGGAAATTTAATTTCAAAAGGGAATTTAGGGCCCCTTAAAATTTGGGTGGGCTTAAAAATTTGACATTTACAAACGAGCATTTTTAAATTTTGTTTTTCACCCATTTTTTTTTTTTAAATAAAATTTTATTAATTAATTATTTATTATTATTAATAAATTAATTTTTCAAAGTTATGTTTGGAATTTTTAAAACAACCAAAAATTAAAATTCAGCTTGAAAATCAGCAGTAAAAGGTACACCAGGCCATTGCATTACTTATTTTTCAAGACACACTTTGGGGAAATGTGCCTTTTTCCAGCAGTACCCTTTATTAATCCCTTCACCCTTTAATGGCACCACTTATAAAAATTTCTTTTAGACAGAACTTCACAATTTAAATTGGGTGTTTTACGGGGAACACGTTGGGGGATGCTTTAACCCCCCGGCGGCCATTTAATGATTGGTTCTATACCGACAATTCACGTTTTTACAGACATATTTTCAAAAAAAAAGTTTTAGGACATTCCCCGCCTATGCTCTACCCCTGTGCATCTTCATCCGGTATTCGCCCTTTTTAACCCAAATGGTTTGGCAGGGGTTTATTTGGCTTTTACATTCAGATTTTCATTCTATGGTTTCCCAAAAGTTTGGGACCCGCCCCTTTTGGGGCCCTAAATTTTTAATGGTTTACAATAAAGGTTATGGGCCCTTCCCCTTTGATTTTTCATTTATCAAAAATGAATATTATTTTACTTTTATGCCTACTACAAAATTTTGCAACAGCACTTTTTTACACTTAAGCCCTTTTATACCAATGGTCATACCGGCATACAATCAGGGACAATCACGGACACTTCTACCATATTAGTACTATTAACTTGGAACATGTTGACAGTTTGTAATACTACTAATTGTCTGCATTTAAAATTTTCTAGTACTCTTCATTTTTTAAGTAGTCATTCTCATTCAACCCCTTTTCCCCCAAAACTGGCTTTGTGATTTTTTAAGGGTCTGGCCAGTTATTGTGAGAATGCTCTGACCATTGGTATCTTTGACATTTATTTAGGGTTTGCTGTTTTCCCTAAATGGGGTTTGGGGTTTTCACAGGGCCAAGAGGGGACATTTTCAGAAAAAATTTTTACAAGCCCACATCCCCACAGTAAAAGGGAAAGAACTTTACTTATTTGCCTACAAAAAGCCTATTGTTGTAGTTTTTATTTTTATTCTGTTTTTTGTAACATTTAGGTATTGTAGCCAATAATTTTTTTCCCACTATTACATAACATATGGGACATAATTATGTCCTACAATCCCAGGACATTTTTTTGAAATGTTTTTTGTCAGGACACAACTGTCCAATATGGACTATCCTCAAAAAGTGGGACAGATGACAATACTGTGGACACCAGATTTTTGGGCCAACACATAGCCACTCACTGCAGGTTTAGAACATTCATTTGTTTCCTAGCTGAGCCTTATCCCTTTTGGCACTTTTTTGTTTGCCTGTTTCTTGTATGAAAATTTTATTCTATCCTGACATGCCCGCTTTAGGCAACTGTTACATGCAGTATGGACATAGTTTTTTCCTACCCAAAAATTTGGCATTGTACCATTGTTGGTCAGGTCACACCTACACCCCTTTGTCCCTCACACAGTGGATCGGGGTATCCTTTTACCTATGCCTTCATCACCCTTATACCATGTGCCACTATGAAATGTGTGCAATATATTCCCCATTTTACAGGGCATGTTTGATCCTGGGTAGTAGGTTTTATGACCATTTAGGGCTGGACATGCCCCCTAATGCACTTTCCCAACTTGTGTGATATCTACAGGACTGGACTTTGTGTCTTCCATTCTAATGTTTACACAGGTTTTTTCCCATGAGGGATACCCAAAATTTTAACCCAATGAGAAATAAAAAACATTTTTCTGGTTTAAAAATGTGCTGGGGTTTTACATGCAAGGGATACATAGTGTGCAATGCAACTGCCTAGGGTGACACTACCTACTACATTTTGGTAGTGGTCACTTTTTTGTATGTGGCTGCCCCAAACCAGAAAAGGATGGCTGGTTTTGGGGGGCGTTCAGGAAAGGGGTGGGTTTTTGATGTGGGGGGATGCAGGGTAGACCATTTTGCATCCAGGTGTGTTGCTTTTGTTATGGCCAGTTCCAACAGGACCACTCTGTGGGTATGTCCCTACATTTCTATACATTTGTATCGCACATTTAATATTCATATGTTTGTGGGATTGTGTTCTACAGATGGCCTGTCTGGTTGTATTGCAGTGTTTATACATGTGTTTGTGTTTCTTTCTTTCAGCTGCCCTCATACACCCCCGTTCACCTATTCTGCAAAACACAGTATCCCTTTTGGAGGATTTACCATTACCCCCCCCCACACACATTTCCTCACACCCCATACATCACTGCTTTGGTTGTTGGCCCATGACACCCAAGGTAACACATTGAATACCCTACATGTGTGGTACCTGTATGGTTGTGTGGACTACCCTGCCATGTTTGTTTTCCACATGCTATCCCCATCACATGGGTCCCGCCCATATTTAAACCCATTCATGGTTGGTATAGGGAAATACCCGAACTGTGACACATCCTGACAAGTGGCTTGTCCCTGTTTTCAGATTTTGGCAGACTGTTCTATCATTGGTGGGATGCCCCCTTTTTCCTATGTCCAGGATGGGATATATTCTGAAAATACCCGTTTGTACTGGACAAAAATCCCACAGTCAATATGGATAATACTGTTCCTTTCAACATTTTTTCCTTATTGTTGTAGCGTTTATATGCTCCTTCTGTTTTTTAAATGCTTATTCTTTTTCCCTTCACTTTTGGTATGTGAAATGGACATACCTTTTTATGTGACTATTACATGCCTTGTGGGATATGATTCGACATAGGGTGCTAGATATCTACATTTATCGTTTTTTGTTATGGACACATCTGCCCAGCTGTGTCCCCCCTCACATTATGGGTCAGCTGGTGCCCCTCACCATTGGGCGGGATATTGGGGGCACTAACATATGATCCCTTTCACTTCCACTTGGTATAGCTATCTACACGGGTTGGGAACGGGAAAGGGTTTTTCCCATGTCATTTGTTCAGGGATAGGGACCCATTATTCCCTCCCTGCATTTGTGTTTGCTTCTTCTTTTTGTGTTCACAGGAACTTTCTTGCATGTTTTGATACATTTCAGTATCCACGGACACTGACAGATGTGATTACTATTTGCAATTTTTTATATGAAAGCATTTTAGGTTGCACAAAAAAGCTGATTTCCATGCCTCCGTCCCCGGCCCCCTTTTTAACCGCTCCTTTCCTTCCCTGGCGGGCCCTTCATTAATATGCATTTGGTTTACTGCCCCATCTTCACACTTTTGCAACCCAAACCCCTTAGAGCTTAATGAATAAGGTTTAAAAAATATGACTTATATTTTTTTAAATATAAAACCGTTAGCAAATGACTTTTTGTACTTTTCCTATTGGAAGGGTTTACGGGGTTTAAATTTTCATTTTTTTTAAAATTTATATGAAAATTTTTGGGTTTTACTATAAAAACCCAATGACAGAATGTTTATTCATTTGCTTTAAATTTAAAAAAAATGCAGAGGAAGAAAGTATTTTTAATTTAATCCCAATTTTATTTTTCCATTATTCAACATATGCTTTTTGCACCTTTAAACAACATGTGGTTTTCCAGACATATGTACTACAACAAAAGAAATCCCAAATTTATATTAATCATTCCCAAAAAAGGGGAAATTTTTAATGCACATGAAATTTGGCCCCATCACATAAAATGAAATTTGTTTACTTAATGCATGTAGGTCAAACAAAATCAGAACGAATAAACATTCCATTTTATAAACCCTGCAATTTTTTTGATAGTAAACCATAATAACATTCATTTTCTACTGTCATTTAATTGCCACAGTAAAAACAGTTTTTAAAGAAAAAAAAATTGGTAAAAAGGAAAAAAGAAAGAAAAACAAATTTTAAAAAAAAGAACCATTTTTTTTTATTCAATAGTAACAGAGGAAAAAATGAGAATTTGCGTTTTTTGTCATAGAGAGAGGGAACAAAACAAAAATTACTAAATTAAAAGAAAAACATGGGGAAAGGGCTATAAAAGGGATTTTTTTTAAAAATTTTTTTAAAAAATGTTAAAGAAAAAAAGTCTGTAAAATTTTAAAAAGCATTTGTTTAAAAAGTTTTACAAGGAAACAATGTTTTTTGTATTACTTTAGTTTCTATATTTTGAATCTGTATTTTTTTTTTTCCCCTTGTGTTTTTACTTGTAGTCTGCTTTTAACTGCACTTTAAAAATTTAAAAAGACCACTCTGTCTTTTCTTGTGAGTCACAAAAATTTAACTGAAAAATTGACTCAAACAAAGATAAAAATCACTTAAGGTTAATCATTTGTGAAATGGATATGCAAACCCTTTCATTTTAAAATAATTTCAGAGCTTTAAAAAGCTAAACAGATTCTACACTGTAAAGGGAAATTTTATTTTTTTTTGTTTTTGTTTTATTTTATTCCCTTTAAATTATATTTTTGAATATTGGTTTTTTTTTTCCCCTTGTTTTTTGTTTTTACCCATATTAAAATCAAAAAAACCAAAGTTTGCCTTTTGGTAAAGGAAATTTTTTTAATAAGTTACTGTCTTTCAAATATCACCTTTCTAGTTTGATTTTTTAAATTTTGCCCATATTTATTTCCTCTTTTTGGGAAATAACACTTTTTTCTGTGAAATTTTTTCCAAAATTTTCCATCCTATTTTTTTTTGGTGAATAAAAAAGGAAAAATTTCTCATTTTTTTAAAAATTTTGTAAAAAAACTTAACTTTTTGAAAAAAAATTTAAATTTTCAATCAAACTTATTTTAAAACTGCAGTATTTGGGAAAAACCATTTTTTTTTTTTAAAACATTGTGAAAAATTGCTAATATGCGGGAAAGCACGGGAACTTCTGATAAAGACTAAATTTTAAAAAGGAGAAATGAATTGAAACACTAAAAAATTTTTTAAAAACCCCTTTCAAGGGAAAGGGAAAACAGCTTGTTTTTAAAAAAGCCCCAAAACCTTTTCATTTTTTGATTTCCCCCCTTTTTTAACCCAAAATATCAATGCAAAATTGCCTTATGTAACAAAACCCAAAAACCCCCCTTTTAAAACCATAAAAAGATAAAAAATTTAAAAATTTTAAAGATTGTTACAAAATTTAAAAAATTTAATCAAAAACACATTTTTTCAAACCTTTTCCCCCAAAAGGAACATTAAATCATCATAGGGTTAATGTAACCTGAAGCAACAAAAAACCAAAAAAAAAAACCAAAATTCAAAAATAGCTAAATTTTGGGAAAGCAACAGATTAAGGCAAGACAATGTATTTAACTTTGTCATAGGTGACTCATGTAAAACCATGTAAAAAAACAAAAAAAATTTTGTAAACTTTAAAACATTTCCTATAACAAGTACAAATAGGGCTCTGTCATTGTAAAAAATGACAAAAAATTTTGGACTACAAAAAAAAGACATGGAAGAGCAATTTTCATTTTTAATATAAAAGGGTAAACTTTTTAAAGAATGTTTAAAATACAAACAAAATATTAAAACAATTGTCTAATTTTGTCATTAAAGTAATGTCTCCTATAAAATGATCACAGCCCAATGTTTGCCAGACAGGGTCCGGGAATTTCAGGAAAAAGACTCTTGATTATGTTTTTAAAAAAATTTAAAATGACAAAAAATAAAAAAAAATTTTAAAAAAAAGGGAAAATTTCCAAAATGCAAATTAAATAAAATGTATTTCCTAGTTAAAAGGGAAATTTGATATCTGAGCAAACTGAGATCTTTATTTAGAACATGCAAAAAGGGCAAACCTTAAAACATTTCCAAAACCAGGACCAAAACACTAAAGAGGGAGTATGCCCAAAAGGATATTAAAAATTATTGCCACAATAAGAAATTCTATGCAAAAACTTAACTAAAAATTTTAAGCTTGTTTAAGATACAATGAAGATTCTATTACATTTTAAACATACGGGAAAATATTAAACAAAAAATAATAGGGGTTTGTTTAAAATTAATTTAAAATTTTGTAAACTTTCTTAAATCATAAAATGTTGGGAAAACTAATATACTAAAATTATTAGTTTGGTTTATCAACATTATATTTTTACATGTTTCTTTGACCAAAAGCAATTTTAACATCCACATAAAAGTAGAAATAAAAAAAATTCTTTTCCTTTTATCTATAAGTCAAAAGTGAAAACCATGACCCCCTTTGAAAAACAAATTTTGACTGCTGAATTTCACTAAGGCATTTAATACCACTATGTTAATTGACCCAAATAAAACCCAAAGATGTTTAAAAAGGGAATCATTTCCAAAACAAACTTTAAAAAAAAGGGAAAAAAAACTGTTGCAAAAAAAGGGGAAAAATTTTGGGATGCAAAATTTACAGCCTCAGAAAGGTTTTTAGATCTGTCATTCCCCAAAGCTATTATGAAAAAAAAAATTGAAAAAGTTTCCAAAGACAATACTTTCTATAAATGTCGGGAATCAAAAATGTTTAATTTTGAGTACAACAAAAGGATTAAATATATTGATCCCAAAGGATAAAAATTTTCCTGACAGATAATTCAGTCCCAATATTTATTTTATTTTAAAGGTTGAAAATTCAAAAATTTGGAGGTAAAAAAACCCCCAAAAGCTAAAAAAATCCATGGGACAAGATGACAGGGGCTTTTAAAAAGAACTAAAAAATGAATGGCACCCCCAAGATCATGTTTAATCATAGGCTCATAGGTTTTGTCCCCATTGGTCCCTGCTACAGTTATACTCCTCAAGGAGATCAATCCTATTACTCCCCCATCAGTTTTTGTGCCTGACTGAACAGGGGCATTATCTGGAATTTTAAACAAAGCTTTGGGTTCAAACACGGGAATAAGTTTGGGTTCATGAAGGACTGATTTTATCTCCAACCATTGACTTTTTAAATCACAGAGCCAGGGTGAGGGAATTAAAACAGTATTTTTGGCCAAGGCTTTTGAAAATACATTGGAATCATAGATAGACTTAAAACTTTTAACCCCATGAAACTTGAGGGGTTGAAGGCTTATTGACAAAAAATTTTAAAAAGATAAATAGCTAGACAAGTGACAAGTGAGTCCCTCATTCAGCCCCAACTTTTGTTTCATCTATTTCTGAAGTCAAACATTGGGAATCTTAACAAAGTTAAAGATGACTGCAAACTAAATTATTGAATCAAATGTTTAACTTACATTTGAAATGTATGCTTTGGAAATTTTTTTCAATGCCAAAAATGTATAGTTACCCTTTAAAAAACTTTACCTAATTCCCATATAGGTCAATACCCCAAAAACCAAAAAGAACATTAGTCACACGGGATAAATATTTTTAAATTTTTCAATTAGAATGACTTTTCAGAACAAAAGTCAAGTTTAAATAATTTTTGCCATTGGTTAAATCTGGGGGTAAATAAAATTTGGTTTCTCATGAATATAAAACAGTCAAGGCTAAAATTTTTTTAAAAAAATAAAAAATTTGCTCAGCAACATTGATTTCAAAAGACATTTCAAAACATCTATAGTTTTTAAAAAATAAACAGGAATTCATAAAACACAACTTTGTTTTATTTAACAAACAAAATTTTAAATGTTACTTGTTTAATTTTTAAAAAAAAAATTTTTTAAAAAATTATAAAAGAAAAAATTTTTGATAGAAAATTTTTTTAAACCCACACAAAACCCATTAAATTTAAAAAAATTTAAAAATCTTTAAGATTTTGAATTATTTATTTTTAAAAATCGGTTTTCCTTTAAAATGGAGTATTAGAAAAATTTTATTAAAACTTTTGGAAAAAATTTTTGAAAATTTTTAAATTGCCAAAAAAATATACTGGTTTTTAAAAGGAAACAAATTAAAAAAAAAATTTTTAAAAACCCTTGAATAAAATTAAAATTTGAAATATTTCATAGGGCTTTTTTTTTTTGGGTTCATATCCCAAATCTAAAATTAAAAAATCCAAAAGGCTTGAAGGGATTCTAAGGTAATGTTGCACCAACAAGGAAAACCAAACACCGGGGAAACCAAATTTGGCGGGGTTGGTATGTTACCTCTTGCAAAAGCTATGCAAATGAGGAAAATTTTTAAAAGGAAAACCCCGAAAAAGTAGGGTTTTTGCAAAATGCCGGTTTTTGGCATTTAAATAAAAAGGGCCAAAAAATCATTTCAGGGGTCCCTGGAAAATTAAAAAAGGGATAAAGTTTTTTTCAGGGGTTTAAATGGCACCCCAAACCAAAAAACCAAAAAATTTAAATTTAAAAGATCCACAAATGTGGTTTTTAAAAATTAATTTACAATGAAAAGGAATGGCAGGCTGAAGACAACATGGCCACCGAGTAGAGGTTGCTAAGGGGAAGCTCAGTCTAAGAGATGTAACCAAGCATTAGTAGGCAATCCTATGCAAATGAGAGTTAGGATAGTGAATCCAAGTTTACATAGCAAATGAGCACAGTCAGTGGAGTGTAGGAGTAGGAAAAGGGGGAGTAACAGAGTAGAAGATAGGTGACATGGGGGGTATGTATAAAAGGGAGTGAAGCTCTTTGGGAGCAGAGTGTCATGTGTCAGGAAAATTTACATTTTATTGAAAGAGGTGTGTCAACAGGTGGGCCCTAAAGTCAAGAAAGGGAAGGTGTATGCTGTGGATAACACCAAAGTTTTTTGGGGCAGTGCGGGGGGCATGCCAGAAAACCCCAGTAAAAAGGGCGGGCGTGTAAGCTTGAGTAAGAAAATGTAAAGCTGTGTAAAAAGTTGAAAGGTTTTGCACTGGTGTGCTTTTTAACAAAAAAAGGTTTTAGTCCGTAAGCATGTGGCTGCTGAGCGGGGGTTTGCGTGGCCCCCTCAGGAAACAAAAAGGGAAAAAAGGAAGCACCCAAATAGTAGGAAGTTACCAGGAACTAGCAGAGCTAGCAGGTGAAAACAATCAGAATCAGGCAATTCCCAAGGCGGGCCCAGCCCAGCCCAGCACTTAAAACTCTGCAAACAACAGTCCATTATGTTTCTCAAGAAGCAACACTGCAGTAAGCTAATAGAAGTGAAAACTAAAAAAGCTTACTGAGACAAAAAATGTTAGGGGCTGCCATTGCTGTTAAAAGGGGACATATGCAACATGCTGGGGGTGGTGTTTGCAAATGCTGCTGGACAACCCACAGTGAGGAGAGGAGAAGAGTGTACAGGCCCAGGGTAACCTACCAGGGGCTACATGAGCTGGAGATAGGGGACGGCTATAGAGTGGACAGAGACCTCTTGCAGCAAATTTTGGAGCTGTGCAGGCCACCCCCAAAAAACCCAAAAGGGGGAACCCATCCCAGTGGAAACCAAGGTATGTGTTGGCCTAAGAATATTAGCAACAGGTACCTTCCAGAGACCAACTGGTGATATGATGGGGATATCACAGGCATCAGCATCCAGGGTACTGCACCAGTTCTTGGATGTGTCAGCACATGTCGGTGATCATGTATATTTCCCCAATTCCTGAGGTATTGGCCAGCAATATGCATCTCTTCCAGCAAATAGCGGAATACCCTGAGGTAGTGGGTGCAATAGACTGCACGCAATGCATCAAAGCACCACCCGGGTGAGGGGGTAGGGTCTACTTCAACCGCAAGGGTTTCCCCTCCATCAACTGCCAGGTCATGGGGATGCCCAGGGCATAATACTGAATGGGCGGGCCCCTGGAAGCTACCATGATTCCCATATCTGGCATCTGCCCCAGGTGTAACAGCCATTTCCCCATGGGGAAGTCCCACATGGTCGCCTAGTCGCGGATGCTGGCTATGCACGGGAAACTGTGGCTGATGACACCCATCAGAAATGCACACACCCTGAACAGGAATGCCATAATGAGGCACAAAACACGAAATGTAATCGAGCGTGTTTTGGGCTGCTGTAAAGTTGGGGGCCTGGACACATCTGGTGGAGCCTTGCAGTACTCACCAACTACATGTACCCAAATTGTCATGGTAGGGCTATGCTACATAATATGATCCTGAAAACAGCTGCAGCAGGACCAGCATGGGCCTGGGCCAAACACCCCCCACCATTGCCAAGGCCATCACAGGCAGAGCGTGACTGGAGGAGGAACAACCTGAGCCTGCCCCAGTAGGCAGAAGGAGGCATCCCCAGTATGCTTTGGCCTTGGCAAAGAGGCAAAAATAGCACATACACTGGCTCAGTAGGAACTCTGGAAATGATACCTCTCTGCCCCACACATATAGTAAAAGGGATGCCTAATTGACACTACCTGCTTTCAAACATGTATAGGGAGTGAAACTTTGGCAGCCCTGCATCAACACCTGAGGCATGATTGCCATGTGTTAAGCAATATAAAGCAGTGCTAAACAGCATTTCCCAAAGTATTTTGTAAACAAATCCACACCAACTAGAAAATGTGGTCAATGTTGAGTAATATTGGCCAACGTCCAGCAATGATGGTTAATATTGAGCAATGTTGAACAAGCTGGGTCTAAGCAGGGCATAGCTGAACAAAAGCCGACATGCTCATATTTGCTCTACTGGCCCTTAAGCAGTCTGGTCTGCTCAGTATGAAAATATAAGCGGTGATGGTCCTTGAACCCAGGATACTGCGCACTATAGTCATAATACTGAACCACTAAACCATGACAGTATTGCAGTGGTTAACCTGTATGAAGAAATGTTGATAAGTCTATGCAAAGTATTCCATGGAAACCCTGCAGGCACAGCATAATCCCTGTTGAGTTATGACACAAAGGTGAGTCCTGCAGTAAGAATAGAACCTGATTTTTAACACAAAAGTAGAAATGTTAATATTGGACATGTACACATACATCAACAAATGTAGTGGACCTCAGACAGCAACATACTGAAAGGTCACACTGGGCATGCTCACACACTTGAATAAATGAGACAAATGTCAGGCAACAGAACACTGACAGTCTGAACTGGGCATGCTCACACACTTAGGCCATGTTGGAGTACAGCAGTGGGCTACACATATCAGGCAGTTGCATGTGTTAACCCAGGAACCTCTCACTATCCAGCAATTTTCCCCCTGTGCACCCCTTATATGACAACAGACACGTATATAATATAGTGGAACCCTGTCATAATCAAATATGTTCTGCAGATACCTAAGGGTTCATAGAAAGTGGAAAAGAAAGGATGAAAAAAACCTGCAAACAGTATCAGCAAAAAACATTATACAACATGAACATTATCAAAGGTCCAGAGGTTGATGCTAGGCTATCAGCCCTAGGGCATGTACAAGCAAACCAGAGTGTGTTTGGCTGCAACACGTCAAATTAAACACTGTGCCCCTGAATAGTAGGTCACACAAGATAGCCCATTTAGTTTAGTGTATTGTGCCCTTTTAGCAGGGACCCAGAAGATATCCCATGGGCACATACGATCACCCATCCACTTGTCAAGATGTCACCTGTAGGTGGTCAGTGGGGGGCTCTGCTTTTGCAAAACTGGGACTACACTCCAGTGAGTGGAGCCTCTGGGGTAATAATCTGTCCCCCAGCATGTCCTATTAACATCTGTGCTGAGGTATATGTCCCTGGAGTGTGTGCTCCAAGGGGGTTTGGGTATCCTGAGGTGGAGCATGTCCATTAATTCTGGGTCAGATATTGCCTTAAACCAAAAGGCACACAACACCTGTGGGGGTTTAAATGACTGAGTAGAGCTGGAGTTACTGTATTCTGTGAGGGTCCCTTACCCCTCTGCTTGATGAGTAACATTTGTGGCCATTCAGTTGCTGCAGGTGTCGGGGTACAACCCAAATGTGGCATTGTAACCAAGCATGGTTGTGATGAGTATAGGGGCACAATGACCCGATTAAAATGTGAAACCATTTGGGGTAAGGTGGGCTATGTAGAAGTACTGTCTAACCACTTTGGCAATGTGATTGTCAAAGGCAATTAAAAGGTCATGTCCCCCAAAACCCCTATGTAATGGAAATATGTGGGAATGTTGGGCATGTTTATTTTGGGATGACTATGCAACTAATGGCATGTAGCCATAGGCCATGGCTCAGGCACCAGTCCCATCTCTGTGAGACCCTGTTTAGTATGCATGTGCCAGCTGGAGAGTTGATTATGGCACCCAGTTTGCAGTCATCTGCAAAATGGGCAGCCATATTTCCCCCTTTATGGCCCTCCCCTTTTACTGAACAAGAGAGGCCCAGGGAGCCTTGTGGGATGCCAAACTGGTGTATAGTCAGACATGGCACCTGCAACACTGAGCATGTGGGTGCTATCCCTGATCCAGGTAGCAATCCATCGGGGAGATATTTTGTATTGAGCCTTGGCCCATGCATAATGGCTTTTGGGGGATTGTGTTGAACAAGGTCCAGGTAGGCTGTGTGGACCAAACTGATGGACCTGGTAACTGTTTAAAGAATACAAACAGGTCCCAAAAGGCAAGATCTGCCCACAACAATTTTAAAGTGTAGGACCCAGTGTCTGTAGGTTTCCCATGTCTATGTGTGAGTCCCATTTCGCCCCATAGCTTTGCAGAACAGGCTAGTTAGGGTTTTAGGCCATATTGTCTGTGGTCTGTTTGGCAAATTTAGTGGGAGGACCACTATCGCTTATGCCATTCCTGGGTAAAAATCCTGTAGTAACCCCGATATTGAACAGTGACGTAATGTGAGGGTTACATCTGTCATGAAGGCTTTTTAAACACAGGCCCGGGGCACTGTCTGGTCCCATTGATGCTGTGTTGTGCTGTGGGAGGGCAGCACTCACCTGTTTTTGTGATGTCAGGAGGTTACACTCTGTTGGGATGGACAGTACCTCCTTAGGGGGATGGGGGGGCATCTGCACTGAACCTTTTCCCGGATTTTGGGAATGTCGTGGGTTCAGGGTATGTTTAGTCAGTATGCAGTAACCACAGCATATCAGTGAGTGTCCAGCCAGGTACCTGAATTAACTGAAGAAGGCCTTGTGAGGGCCAATTTTCTGGTGCAATTGTCCAGAAGCAGCCCCGACATAAATACATGAGTGATTGTAGCTGTCTGCTAGTACAGATCACAGATGCCTTCCCCGTCTGGGATTGTGCTCTATCATTGTAGCTTCCTCCTTTTTTTGTATAGCTTAAAAGGCGGGTCTACCAGACAGGTCCCCTGCCATTGGAGGAGTGAGTCCAGGTGTTATTTTGGATAGCATGATCCATGCAGTCCACTAGGTGTCCATAGAATGTGAAAGTAAAGGATTCAGCAGTCTGAGCCATACCACCACTGCCCCGGGTCTCTGAAGGATACCACCTGGTATGGAGAAGTGTGAGTTTGCTTTTGGGAAGTTCACCAAGATTACCCAGGATGGGTGTGGGATGGGATTGGATGTCCAGTGAGATAAAGTATGTTCTGTTTTCCCAAAGAGGGTTTGGGAAAATAGAGTCCCCATGTTGGTGATGATCAGGGCCAATATGTTGTCCCCCTTGTGGGTGTGGTGACTGGGTTTTGCCATAGCATATGAGTTTACAAATTGTAGCAACTGTTGTGGGGGGTTTTGGGGCCCGAGTACTATCCCCAGTCAATGTGTGTGTATTTGACATCACCCAATATAATGGTGTTTTTGGAGACCTTTATATTGTCCTGTTCCCGGAAAGCAAGGGGGTTCCCGAGTTTGGGAGGGGGTCTGTAGCAGGCAACAAACCAAAAAGGGAGATTTGCACAATGTTAGGTGCATATGTATGGTCTGTGATGCTTTGTGCAGTGCTACCAACCCGGAGGGGATTTTATCTGTGATGTATATGGATACCCCCCATTTGTGTTGGCCATTCCAGTTTGTTTTCAGAAAGCATGGTATGAAATATAACCTGGTAGTGCTGGTGTGGGGGCCTGAACCATGTGTCTGTTAGTGCCCGATATTGCTATTCTCCATACTGAGGAGATTCCTGAGTGTGGTCAATGTGAGGGTAATACATCTGGTGTTGAGCAGCATTACCAGTTTCATGTACTCTGTAATGTCTATGGAGGTGGGTCTGTCTTTGAGCCCCCCTTAAATAAGGCAATTTTGGTGGCAGCAAGGCCTTAGCCAGTATTCAAAGTCCAAGGGTGACAGGTGCAAGCTGTCCATAGGGAAGCTTTGGCATGTCGAGCATGTCACCCCAGGCTGACAGACACTGTATCCCCTTTGAATAACACCAAATATTAGCCAACTGTTAAACATATCAGTTTGTTGTATACTGTGACATCATACTTGGTGAGTGTAAGATGCTAGACAAAGGGGCATACTGGCCTGGGCTACATGATCAAAAGTTCCTCTTTTATGTCATTGGGCCAGGGGGGAAAGCCCGAGGTTAGCCCCGCATGGACAATGATGGAGCCAGTCCTGGACTTGCTTTGGAGTGACCTGAGTGCATGTGTTATTTGGGAGATCCTGGCAAATGAGAGACAGCTCAAAGTGACTATTCCCTTTTTGGGCCCGGTGAGTGGGGCGTCAGTGTGTTCATTTAAATGTCCCCATTACAATGAAACAGGTGTGTTGTTTAGCCCAAAGGGCAGTGACTGTGTGGCACACTGACATTGTGAACTATGTGATATGTGGGTATTGTAGTGGGTAGCAGTTGTTTGTGTGTCTGCTTTGGAGGTTTTCTGCTTAGGGCAGAGTGTTTTAGAGGAGTATTTTATTTTGATAATGTGGGATTGCTGTCACTATCGGTGTATGTGAGACTGATATGTGGTGTGGTGGGACCTCCCCCACCTGATAGACCATGCCAGCCCTGGGTCGGGGAGCTCAGCCCCCGTATGTCAATAGTTGCATTTTCACATATATCTGAGTGTGTTTGGGGGGAGGATTGTCTGTGTACATGAGGCAGATGTGACATTGTGTCATAACCAAAATTCACAGCTGGACTGGGGAGTACACAAAAACCCCGGACATGCCAGGTATGTTTTGATGACATACCAGCCTGATCACAAAGGATCAGTAGGGTGTTAAGTGTGTAAAGGAGTATAACCAGGATTAGTGCTCAGGTTTGTTGGTGTTTTTTAAAGAGTAGCTGAGAAGGAGTCCAGACTGAGAATCATGACATGTCCTTCAGCTATGTCAAAATAGTTTTTCAAAATGTCCTGAGTCAGGGCCAACTGTACCTTACTGACAATGCCCCCAGACAGGCCCATATATACATAACCTCCCACTGACATAGTCCCCGACATCATACCAGGAGATATCCCGTAGAATGTCTGACCAGCTCCCCAAAGCCAAAAGCATGGCAGCAATTGGATTACATTTTTTCCCAATATGTGTTCATGCACTACAGAACAAACAGACCCCGCACCTGAACAGTCTGTTGACCTCACCCACTCCACAGGGTCTGGAACCATTGAATGTGTTACAGCAACATATGGGACTCCCCCCAAGTGTGGGGCCAAAACACCCTGGGAAATATAGTCCAGTAAGCCTTTTATCTGATCTGCAAGGCCATGGAGTCCCTCATGGTTTAAGTCATAAACAGAGCTATTGGGAAACTGACAACACACAACCCTACCAACTGTGGTATGTTCATGTGCAGATCATGGTTCCCAAACATTTCACCATTTGCAAGGCAGCCACCCAGGACATACATCACTGGGGCCCCATGTCCCAAAAGACTTTGAAAAGCCCTTTAAAACACAGACACATGTCATATCCACAAAACCCAATCGTGCATAGATATGGTTGACATATGAAATGTCAATGTGTCCACAGATAGAAAACCAATGCCAGGGTCCTGTTCAAGCTGTTGAACCTGCACCCCCATGGATCATTCCTGGGGTTCAAAAAAAAAACATAAATTCCCCGTCCAGTCTGATGATGTCAGCATCCTACAAATATACAAGGGGAACAGAAACCCCCCAGTAAAATATAGGGTGTGTTAATGCATATCTCTAGTATCATAACAAATTAGGTAGGGGTTTGAATTAATGTGCTTTTGTGTATTTTGAGAGTTCCAGAGGGTTTTGGAGACTGGGAAAAAACATTAAAAAAGGAAAATCCCCCTTTGGAATTTTATGATGTCAGCATCCTACAAATATATCAGGGAACAAAAACCCAGTAAAACATATAGTTGTGTTAATGCATATCTCTAGTATTATAACATATTAGATAGGGGGTTTTAATCCTGCACTGACAGTGTGTGGGGTTGTGTGTGATTCCTTTGAGAAAGTTGCCTTTTGGAGACTGGGAAAAAACATTAAAAGGGGACATCCCCCTTTGGAAGTCTGATGATGTCAGCATCCTACAAATATATCAGGGAACAGAAACCACCCAATAAAGCATATAGTGTGCTTTTTTGCGTTTTCTAGTATCATAACATAGTTAGGGAGGGGTTTGAATCCCAAATGCTGGGGTGGTGGAGGTATATTGTGGGGTTTTTTTAAAAAAGGGACATCCCCCTTTGGGAAAGTCTGGAAAGTCAATCCTACAAATACAAGAGAACAGAAACCACCCCGTAAAGCATAAAGTCTGTGTTAATTAAACTCTAATATCATAACATAGTTTAGGGGTTTGAATCCTGCAAAACAGTGTGTGTTGGGGTGTGTGTGATTTCCTTTGGAGGGGCCTTTTGGAGACTGGGGAAAAAACTAAAAAGGACATCCTCTTTGGAAAATCTGATGATGTCAGCATCCTACAAAAATCCAGAACAGAAACCAAGGGAAAATATATTGTTAATGTTTTTTTTGTATAAACCCAAATTTGGAGGGGTTTTAATCCCCAAAAGCTGTTGTGGGGGGTCAACAGTGTGGGTTTTTTTTACAAAGAAAATGATTAAAACAATATTGCATTCAACCCTTGGGATCCTTTGGGAAATAATATGTGTACATGTGACCTCAATCAGTACATATAAACCCGAAAAGAATACATTTGTTTCCTTGAAAATTGTGGGGCCTTTAAACATAGGTCCCTATGTTAAAGCAACAACCGCCACTGTAGGATTGTGGGGAATTTTAAAAACCATGACAGTTTCCAAAATTTTGAGTGAGGGTAATTGCCGGGGATATTGCATGTTCATAAAAACAATGACTGGGAATTGGAAATATGGGTTCAACAAACCCTTTGGGTTTGGGGCCCCAAAGTGTTTTGTCCCGATGGACCCCCAAAACCTATGGATATGTGGATACCAAGGGACAAAGACATAACATTTTTGTCTGTAAAATTGGTACCCAAAATACATGTTGAGGGCTACCACCTATGTGGTACTGTGGGATAGTATGTCTAGTAAATTGGGTGACTATGCCATAGTCGGTTTTGACTATACAGCATTATGGACAACAGGTATCTGTCTGTATGATACCCTTGTGTAGGATATGGGCCCATCCCGGGGAAAGCAGTGTAGGCCAATGCATGCATTTCCAGATTGGATGGACAACCCTAGTGTGTTTGCATGTACCTAAGAGGGGTATATGCCCACAGGTGTGGTCCCAGGAATTGGGGGTTCCCCTGGTTACTGTTATAGTATAGTACGGAAGGGTCCAACTGTTACTGAGTTCCCCACAACTGTGTGTCATTTGTCAGGACATCATCTAATGATTGGTTATAGTCATGCTGTTGAGGTGGGTATACTACCAGACTGCAAATCATTGACAGATATCAACAGTATCACCCACAGCATAGTGTCAACCCATGTCATACACACATTTTCCCATGTTAGTACATATCTGTAGTAGAATGCATACCGGGCCCTGAAAGATACCATGAGATGTTAACAATGTGTAAAAACAGGGTTGTACATCCCATTTTCCACTATTTTACATGCAGACAGTGCCCCCCACCATGTTCACAGATGTAAACCTGCTAATTTTAATGCCCCATCACACAAATGTCCACTCACTAACACATGCTGGCAACACTGTACACTTCAGCCAAGTGGCACATGGGTGGACAATACATACTCAGACCTAACACTGGTGTAAACAATGGTACAAAGACTATCAGAGCTTTGATGCATAATGCCTGCTCAGATATACCTACAAGGATATCATTTCACTTTCCTGTTGGCAACCTTCTATTTTCTACACTGCTATAATGTCACCCTGTGCATCAGAACCATGTTAGCCTGTTTCCCGCATCAATGTTTCAGATGACAGGAGGTGGCACAGGTGTCATCATATGCACAGGGTGTGTTGTTGGTTTTCCAGAGCCCCACATTGACCCATCCAATCGACATGTCTTTTTTTGTGTGTGTGTGTGTGTGTGTGTGTGTGTGTGTGTGTGTGTGTGTGTGTGTGTGTGTGTGTGTGTGTGTGTGTGTGTGTGTTGTGAACAACAGTACAGCATGGGCCAATGTTGATTTAATTTTGTGTATATGTGTGAGCCCTAGTTGTTTGGTTAATATGTGTGTGTCTGCATGCCCCAACTCCACCATGTGGCTGGGGTGGTTGTGGGACAGCCACAGACTGTACCTGCTAGGCTGTACAGATCACTGTCTCTGGCCATGGACAGGGACCTGTGCCTGGCAGGGGGGCTAGGCAGTATCGGGGACCAACCCTGACTGGGTCTATCATCAGAGGCAGAGGTTATGACTGGACCCATGTCCCTGCTGGGGCTGGCCAGGCCACGCCTGGTCTATAGGATGGTCAATGGACAGGCCAGCCCCAGCATTGCTGGGGCTGGTACTGCCCACGGGAGGGTGTGATCCGGGTCCATCTGCGACTGCCAGCTGATGCTGTTGCTGGCATGCATCCGCCAGCTTCCCATCCATCCCCTGGTCCTGGCTCATGGCTAACAAATTTTGGAGGCATCTAATGTCTCCCCAATGGCTATCAATGACCTCGGTGTAATTCCGGATGGCACCCGCAAGGTCACGGGTGCTGTCATTGGTAGCAGTGTAATGGGCCCTCTGCCCTTAGTCCCTGTCGGTGTACCCCTTCCATATTTTGCCTGCATTACAGCCCGGAACATACTGGAGGTTGTAAACCCTGGGGCACATCTGCCAGGGGAAAATGACCAGTGGTGCTCCCGAGAACCCCTGGACATCCGCCCATTGGGACCATTCCAGTAATGGGTATGGCTGCTGTGAGGGGATGCAATTTCCATGGGTACCACACTCTCCTGGTCAATGCCAACTGTATGCTGTCCCTCAGCTAAAGGGCCCTTGGTGATGAGGGGTGTATTGGCAGTATGAGTGTGCCCTAGATGGGGTTGAACGCTGTGTACTTTTATTGGTGGACCAACGACAGACCCTGCAAACCTTCCTGTGCCACAATACATGTCTCATCATCTCCACTATTTGGCAGTGACATCAGGTTCCTGCTGCATTCAGACACCCTAACTCAGCACCTGTGGAAGGAAGACAGGAAACACACTTACAATCTGTACATGATGTTAGCACACATGCAAAATGCACATGCGCACAAAATGCACACATGCCCCATGCACACATGACACATGCCCCACATGCCCCACATGACACATGCCCCATGCCCCACATGACACATGACACATGCAACCCCACATGCACACATGCACACACCAAGCACATGACACATGACACATGAACACAAAAACCTCACCCACACATAAAACACACACACACACATACCAGCAATCCAACACATACACAATAGTGGGTGAAGGTGGGTGACAGTATCACAGGCAAACAGTCACCTCACATGTGTCAGCATGCAGAATATGTGTTGCTCAAGACCATGCAGTGCAAGTGTTGACCCCCATTTAATGACATTATACATGGCTTTGATGCATGTGTAGGGTTTAGTGATTGGTACACCCTAGAACACAATGTGTACATGGACACAACATTGCTGTGCAAGTATTATCTGCTCTGCAATGTCCTGTGCACCATCACTAAATGGTATACATACCATGGCTGCATGTGTTATCTGTGTAAAAAGATTCCATTTTCTTACAGTGTCTGTGTCCATAGCAATAATAGTGGGCACAGGTGTAGCAAATGAATGCAATGTACAGACATGGGATGAGTGGTGCATGCAGATGTGAAGGAATCCCAAAGCTTGACATGGCCATTGTACAGTGGTTATTGTGAGTGTGGGACATATTGCAGATATGTGGTGCCAGCCATGACATGGCATGCTACACTGCAACATTAAATACCACACATACCCAATGCGTGTCATGTGACCTATACACCCAATAGCATTCCAGGACATATATGTGACTCTTTGTACAGATGGCGACAGCTGTGCATTTTGTATACTGGCATATGTAAAACCCCACAACATGCTATGCATATTGTGTATAGGTGCATATGTTTGCCACACACAATGAGGTGCAAAGCAAAAAACTGCTATGTGTAGTACTGTGGTCACTGTAACTGGATGGGGGTGTTTCCATGTGCCCCATCATCATCATGCATCTTGTGGTCACTCATGGCTACTAATGTCTGACAGACCACCACCCAGCATGCTGTAGCTGAAGTGCAGTGCCATTTACATTCACTATTACACAGCCACTTTGTACATGGGTGTATGAGGTGCCCAATAGGGAATTGCCTAACATGACTGTGTTATGTGTTGAAGAGTGTTGCACAGCCCCCATAATAGGCCTCTACCCCCGAGGTACGTCATGTGTGTGTGGATGACATGTGGGATACTGACGTGTGACCTTACAGTGTGTGTGTGGTTACGCCATATGTAGCATGTCTTTTTTGTATGGATGATAAAAGTGTTATGTTGTGTACAGGTGTTGCAACTATGCCTATCCAATGTGCAGTAGTTGCCACAACTGTGTCTTATGCTCTGTGTATTGCATGTCATTTAGGCAGCTACTGACATTACTGAGCTGTGCCCCAAAAGCAAACATGCACGGCATGCATTATGCATAGGGTGTTACTGCATGGCCTACACCTCACCTATGACATGCATATTTCATTACCAACATTGCAGTTATAACACACTCACCAGCATGGATCGGCTGCCCTGCTGTCACACCAGAGGGACCTATGAGAATATGAGAGAGTTGTCAGCAGCCACAACTGTGGCATTGCTACAGTGGGTATGCTAAACTGCAGTATAACAACAGTCACAGGTGTAGAGATATTATTCAAAAAATCAGTATTGCACAACACTAGGCAGGGAGAACCCAAACACACAGTACACATCTCCCCGTGAAATAATCTAACAATACAGTTAACTGGCATCTACAGATGGGCATGTTACCTGCCCCCCGGGGGTGCTGGGTGGTTTCCGGGCCCCCATGATGACACATGTGAGGGATGTTGCTGTTTGGGTCTTGGGGATTTAAAGGGCCCCCCCGGGGGCCCAATCAAAGGGGGGCCCCCAAAACCCAAAGCCGGTTTGCATGCCTATGTCATTTACCCGAAAAACAAGTTCCTGCCACAGTGCAGTCTGCTCCTGCTGGTGCTGGCTGCTTCTGGAAAACAGCATTGTGTACTGCTGCAATAGGCTTTTTAGTATCACCTCTTTTTCATCCCTGTGTAAAATGGATTGCGTTGGTGGGCCATTGGCTGAAAAGATATGGAAAAATATGTGTGAGCAGTCCTGTGGCACACTTTACACCTTTAACCACAGATATCACTTCACTGACATATATACCATCCTATTGTCTGTCAGGTTACACACACTCAATACCACTTAGTGGTTCTCAGGCCACAGCTAACAGTGCCTGGCACACTCTATATATCACACCACTATACAAAAGTACCCACACTGTTTGTGACACATTGCACAACCTCAAGACAGGGGTGTTTTCACACCAATGCAGACAGAGATGTCATCCATTGCAATGGGAAAGTAAAGTACAGGTACAGTAAATACCAGTCAACCACCCTAGTCATGCCATACCCCTGCCTAACAGATGTGTACAGTTGCTACTCTAAGTGGCCTACTGCTGTAACAGAGTATATATGTTGCTGGATACACACGTATACCCTGTAACACACATATGATTGCAGCCATTGTACAGGCATGATTAAAACACATCAGACAAACATACAACACACCACTGTATGCCAACAGATGAGCATTACCTGTGTACCAAAATAGTACTGTGTGCCACTACTTACACACCCTTATGCCTGAGTTTTTTTTGTGAGACTACAGGAAACACAGATGACAGGTTTCCAAGCAATGTGAACACACACCATACTGTGCTGTTTAGGCCTACAGCTTCGGTAGTTTCAGTTCATATGGGGGTTGGATTCACCAGCAGTACCACTGACTAAGCATACATGTATTGCTTTTTTCCCTTTTTGCCCCACAATGAGACACCACATTTCAACAAGGAACTACGTCCCCATCATATGCCATACTACTATGTCTGCCTAACAGTACATTACACATCATTTTCTGTCCTCACAGCTAGGATAGACACTACCATGTCAGAAATTAAAAACTTCCCACAACCTTAAAAGCCCTTTAATCCAACAACCTTTTTACAAAAAAACCCCCCTTGGCCACCAACATTTTCCCAAGCATTTAAAAAAACCTTTATTTGGGGGCTGCTACTGCCACTACGGGAGTGACTGTGATCCGTGGTCCATCTGCTACGACTGCCAGCTGATGCTGTTGCTGGCATGCATCCGCTTCAGCTTCCCATCCATCCCGCATGGTCCTGGCTCATGGCTAACATATTGTGGAGGACATCTAATGTCTCTCTCCAATGGCTATCAATGACCTCGGTGTAATTCCGGATGGCACCAGCAAGGTCACAGATGCTGTCATTGATAGCAGTGTAATGGGCCCTCTGCGCCCTTAGTCCCTGTCAGGTGTACCGTTCCATACGTGCCTGTGCCTACATTACAGCCCGGAACATACTGGAGGTTGTAATAACTCTGGGGTCACATCTGCCAGGGGAAATACGTCCAGTGGTGCTCTCCCGAGAACCCCTGGACATCCGTCTATGTAGTACCATTCCAGTAATCCGGCTATGGTTGCTGTGAGGGCATGCATGTGCCATGGGTACCACACTCTCCTGGTCAATGCCGACTGTATGCTGTCCCTCAGCTAAGGCCATTGGTGATGAGGGATGTATTGGCAGTATGAGTGTGCGCATAGATGGGGTTGAACGCTGTGTACTGTTGATTGGTGGACCAACGACAGACCCTGACAGACCTTCCTGTACCACAATACATGTCTCATCATCTCCACTATTACTGGCAGTGACATCAGGTTCCCTGCTGCATTCAGACACCCCTAACTCAGCACCTGTGGAAGGAAGACAGGAAACACACTTCACAATCTGTACATGATGTTAGCACACATGCACACATGCATACATGAGCACATGCGCACATGAGCACATGCACACATGCACACATGCACACATGAGCACATGCACACATGCACACATGAGCACATGCACACATGCACACATGAGCACATGCACACATGAGCACATGCACACATGCACACATGAGCACATGCACACATGCACACATGCACACATGCACACATGAACACAAATACACTGCTCACCACAGCACATACACACACACACACATACCAGCAATCCAACACATACACAATAGTGGGTGAAGGTGGGTGACAGTATCACAGGGTAAACAGTCACCTCACATGTGTCAGCATGCAGAATATGTGTTGCTCAAGACCATGCAGTGCAAGTGTTGACGGCCCTATTTAATGACATTATACATGGCTGTGATGCACATGTGTAGTTGTTCAGTTATTGACTACACCCTGGAACACAATGTGTACATGGACACAACATTGCTGTACAAGTATTATCTGCTCTGCAATGTCCTGTGCACCATCACTCAATGGTATACATACCATGGCTGCATGTGTTATCTGTGTGATACATAGATTGCCATGTGTGCTTACAGTGTCTGTGTCCATAGCGAATAATAGTGGGCTCAGGTGTAGCAAATGCATGCAATGTACAGACATGGGATGAGTGGTGCATGTAGATGTGAAGCAATCCCGATGCTTGACATGGCCATTGTACAGTGGTTATGGTGAGTGTAGGACATATTGCAGATATGTCGGTGCCAGCCATGACATGGCATGCTACACGACTGCAACATTAAACACCACACATACCCAATGTGTGTCATGTGACCTATACACCCAATAGCATTCCAGGACATATATGTGACTCTTTGTACAGATGGCGACAGCTGTGCATATTGTGTATACTGGCATATGTAAGCGCACACACAGCATGCTATGCATATTGTGTATAGGTGCATATGTTTGCTCACACACAATGAGGTGCAAAGCAAAGACCGCTATGTGTAGTACTGTGGTCACTGTAACTGGATGGGGTGTACTACCATGTGCCATCATCATCATCATCATGCAACTTGAGGCCACTCATGGCTACTACTGTGTGACATACCACCACCTAGCATGCTGTACTTGAACTGCAGTGCCATTGCTACATTCACTATTACACAGCCACTTTGTACATGGGTGTATGAGGTGCCCAATAGGGAGCATTGCATAACATGACTGTGTTATGTGTTGAAGAGTGTTGCACAGCCCCATGATAGGCCTCTACCCCTGAGGTACATCATGTGTGTGTGGATGACATGTGGGATACTGACGTGTGACCTTACAGTGGTGTGTGGTTATGCCATATGTAGCATGTCTTTGCGTACTGCGTATGATAAACGTGTTATGTTGTGTACAGGTGTTGCAACTATGCCTATCCAATGTGCAGTATGGGGTTGCCACAACTGTGTCTTATGCTCTGTGTATTGCATGTCAGTGAGGCAGCTACTGACATTACTGAGCTGTGCAACATCTTACAGCAAACATGCACGGCATGCATTATGCATAGGTGTGTTACGTGCACCTGGCCTACACCTCACCTATGACATGCATATTTCTTTACCAACATTGCAGTTATAATACACTCACCAGAAAGGATCGGCTGCCCTGCTGTCACACTAGAGGGACCTATGAGAATATGAGAGAGTTAGTCAGCAGCCACAACTATGGCATTGCTACAGTGGGTATGCTGAACTGCAGTATAACAACAGTCACAATTGTAGAGATATTATTCAAAATATCAGTATTGCACAACACTAGGCAGCAGAATTTCTAAACACACAGTACACATCTCACGTAGAAATAATCTAACAGTACAGTTAACTGGCATCTACAGATAGGGCATGTTACCTGCTTCCTCCGGGTGGACGTGCTGGGTGGTTCTGGCCTCCATGATGACACATGTCAGAGGTTGATGTTGCTGTTGTCAAGGAGCCACCATGCTTAGGAGCAGTTCCTCCACTCTGGTGAGGGGGAGATGAATGGCCACCCCACCACCTGTGGCATGCTGTTGTCTTTGGATATCTGACGCAAGTGCTGGACATGTCTAATTAAATCACTGCAGTGATGACGTACCTGCTCATATGTCCGGTTATGCATGCCTATGTCATTTACCCGAAAAACAAGTTCCTGCCACAGTGCAGTCTGCTCCTGCTGGTGCTGGCTGCTTCTGGAGAACAGCATTGTGTACTGCTGCAATAGGCTTTGTAGTATCACCTCTTTCTCATCCGCTGTGTAAGATGGATTGCGTTGGTGGGCCATATGGCTGAAAAAGATATGGACAATATGTGTGAGCGAGTCCTGTGGCACACTTTACACCTTTAACCACAGATATCACTTCACTGACATATATACCATCCTATTGTCTGTCAGGTTACACACACTCAATACCACTTAGTGGTTCTCAGGCCACAGCTAACAGTGCCTGGCACACTCTATATATCACACCACTATACAACAGTACCCGACACACTGTTTGTGACACATTGCACAACCTCAAGACAGGGGTGTATATCACACCAATGCACAGACAGAGATGTCATCCATTGCAATGGAAGTAAAGTACAGGTACAGTAGTACCAGTCAACCACCCTAGTCATGCCATAGCCCTGCCTAACAGATGTGTACAGTTGTTACTATAAGTGGCATACTGCTGTAACAGAGTATATATGTTGCTGGATACACACGTATACCCTGTAACACACATATGATTGCAGCCATTGTACAGGCATGATTACACACACATCAGACAAACATACAACACACCACTGTATGCCAACACTGATGAGCATTACCTGTGTACCATATAGTACTGTGTGCCACTACTTACACACCCTTATGCCTGAGTTTTGCCCTCTGTGCAGACTACAGGAAACACAGATGACAGTGTTTCCAAGCAATGTGAACACACACCATACTGTGCTGTTTAGGCCTACAGCTTCTGGTAGTACTACAGTTCATATGGGAGTTGGATTCA
The DNA here is from genome assembly GCF_019279795.1 of Protopterus annectens. Taxonomy (NCBI): domain Eukaryota; kingdom Metazoa; phylum Chordata; order Ceratodontiformes; family Protopteridae; genus Protopterus; species Protopterus annectens. The sequence goes on from NC_056737.1 coordinate 1,280,214,192, forward strand.
CCAGCAGTACCACTCACTAAGCATACATGTATTGCTTTAGCCTACATGTATTGCTTTAGCCTACAATGAGACACCACATTCGTCAACAAGGAACTACGTCACATCATATGCCGTACTACTATCTCTGCCTAACAGTACATTACACATCATTTTCTGTCCTCACAGCTAGGATAGACACTACCATGTCAGATACAACTTCACACTAAGCTATCACACCTTTACAGACCTTGCACACATTCAGCATTACACTTATTCAACCTCACATAGCAGGTATTGCATTGAGTACATGTGTGAGTGCATAGTGTCATAGGTAGGTAATATGTTGCTGGTCCTAGGGCCTACAGCAGCCTAGCCATATGCTACCCTGGCCTTTGACACACATGTACTTTGATTTCACTTGCCCTGCTAACCAGAACCACAGAGGTGTTTCCTGGGGTGTATTACCAATCTCCCACACAATCATCAGGGGTATTTATGACAACTGCTAAGGAGGAGCTTTGTTTGCTATTGCTAGGTGGTCTATTCCAGTGTATGGCATATCTCTGAGATGGGAACCTATCCCTCCAGCATGTGCTGTTTAGTGAGCTGACAAGGTTTAGGGCCCTAGAGCATGTATCCCAGAGGGATTGTGATATGTTGCCATGGTGATTGTCACCCAGCTATGGGTGTGACATTCCTCTGTATGTCCGGCAGAGGTCACCTCTGTGTGGCCAGTATGTAATACAGTGTAGATGTGGTTTTATGAGTCAGTCTGCATAGGGCATCTGTTTGCGGCCAGTATTACCCTTTGGGAGGTATGTCTGTGGCCTTTTCACCTGGTGTAGTTGTCATGTGAGGTACATACCACACAGGGCATTGTGATGAGTAGAGGGGAACACTGCCCTATATTTCTATAGATGACACACCTGTTGTCATGACACATAACACACAGACTGATTACATGTGTAGTGTGGCACTGTCTTCATCAAAGTGGAGGCTACTGTCCACCTGTGTCCCATGTTCCCTTATCACACCTTCACTGTTAGGTAGATCTCTACCTATGTGGTAGTTAATGGGTACAGTGTTTTGGAAAGGAGGAATGGCACTGCAGTATCAACACTTGTCTACAGTCCATGCCTTGGTCACCACACACCTGTTGCAGTACATATGACCCAGTGTCACTGTCTCTCTCTCTCTCTCTGTATGGCTATATATATTTCTATCTATATATGTATATATATATATATATATATATATATATATATATATATATATATATATATATATATATATTATATATATGCATATCTATACATACATGTACACATCCATTGCTGTACACATGGATGTACATATAGGCACATGTACAGTCCACCTTTCGTGGTGGGGATATCACTTATGCGACAGTTGAGGGATGTACAGTTATGTGATTACATTGCACAGTTTTGTGCAGAATGCATGTGGGTGTCCTCAGCCCATGTAGCATTAGCAGGCCTCACTGGCTGTAACACAGCAGTTCTGACAAATCAGTCACACAGAATTTAACCACCACATGACATATATCAGCACTGCATGCTGTTTTTCTAGGCCACACAATATGACCTACATAGATATATGCACATATCAACCTTCAATGACAGATATCTGTCCACCCTTCACTAACAGTTGCAGTATGTCCCTTGCCCTATGCACATGTGCGGATACAGATAAATACGTACTGCTGCCACACATGGATGATTTGCAGTGTGTAGAGTACTCTTCAGGAACATCTACTACATGCCAACACATACATGTGAGTTACATACCTTACCTTTGTATTTCCCTGCTCCATGTGCTACGGTTTTGTAGGTTTTTTTTTTTTTTTTTTTTTGGTTGTTTGTTTTGGGTTCCCCCCTCTATTTTGGTTTATGTCTCAGTTTCTCTCTCTGTTGTGTCTCTGTCTCTGTCTGTGTCTGTGTCCATGTCTCTCTCTCCCTCTCTCTCTCTATCTCCCAGCACCTGCAATGATAGAATTGCATGTGTGGACTGCAGATACAGCCTGCTTTTCTAGGTATCTTCACTTGTGCATGTGACAGCCTCTGCACCAGTTGCTGCCCACCATTCAGTAATTGCATTCAGCCTGCTTTGTGGAGATTTCATTACTCACTGTGATTGCGGTCCACTGCTATTAAATGCTAGGTTAGGTAGATGTAGCCCTTTCAGCTGTCCAAGGTGGGGCCCATGCTTGTTTGCTCTGGACACCGTTGTGTCAGTCAGAAGGTTGGTATATGTCTCTTATCTGAAGCTAGGGTTGTTGCCAGTTATATGCATGTTGTACTCAAACCAGAATGTTGCTGCTTCCAGTACACACTTCTCAGTGTAGACATGTACTCACCCCTCCAAATGCTGACACAGGATACATGGGAGTATGTACTTTATTTCTGACTTACACAATTAACTGCCATACAAATGTGGTTATTGCACTGTATTCCTGTGGCCAGTATTTATCCTGGTCTGATACTGTGTGGTGTTTGTAAGGTGCTACTGTAACATTATTCCCTGCTAGGATGGCTGGTTCTCCTTTCACAGTCATGTCATGCAATTCCACAACAACTGCTGGTAAAGACCCACAGAACAGGATTTGTGTTATACCATTCCTGATTTCCATTTACATTCCCTCATTGTAATGCATGATATATTTATTTCAGAATCCAGTTATTTGTATATCTGCTGTGGCTTAGTGGTAATTCATGCAGTCAATTGTGTCAATGGTCTGGGGTTCGAGACTGGCAGAGGTTTTTTCTTTTGCTGCTCAGCAGAACAAGGGCCCTGCCATAGAGTGACTAAGGCACTTTTAAGCAGTTGTAAGCGGGTTTGCCCGACGCTTAGCGATGCTTAGCTAAGCGCACACATGCACACACTCGCTTAAACCCGCTTACTACTGCTTACAAGTGCTAACTCCTGCTAAACCCCGCGCTAATTTCTTTTAAAGAAAAGAAAATGGGGAGATAGGAAAGTGGTAAAAAAGGGGGTACAAAGGGGGACAGAGAGTAGGTAAACAAGTTTGGGATGTGCAGGACGGGTGTAGGGAAGGTCCATAGCTGCCCATTTCTTTACCAGCAACAGCTGTGCATATGCAATAAATTTGGAGTGATATTTGAAAACTTCCACCCCTGGGAGAGGGGTGAGGACAACAAAATTTGTTGTACTACCAATTATAATTATCAGTTTACATGTCCAATGGACATGTCTGCAAAATGGACAGCTATGTATGGGGCATAATTTTTTTGTGGGTACAGATTGCACTTAATTTTTTTTTCAGGTGAGAGTGGGATGTGAGGTAAAGGAAGTAGGTATGTCCAGGGAGGTAAGTTGGGGAGGTAAACAGACAAGACAGACAAGATGCATACAGGGGCGGTGTATGACACATGGGGTGGGTAAACACAATTGACGGGGTCAGATGTTTGGAAATCGGAAGCCCATGACCCCACAGATGGTAACAGTGGAACTGAGATCCCCACCCATGGGCAGTCACCACTGCACCTTCACAGCCCCGAGGGTGGCTGTGCTGGGGGCCACGTAGGACAGGCAGGCTCACCCATGAAATGCGCCACTCTCGCCTTGAGCTGCCGTAGGGGATCAGCGACTGAACGCTGGATCTCCCTATGCACCACAACCCGGACCCTTCGAAGGGTGACAGGTGGCCCTTCTCCACCCACGCTTGCACAGGGGGGACGAGCCCCATCCCCTGCAATACTTCTACCCGAAGGTTGCACAGGACCAATGGAGGAGGGGAGCCCGGGCTGGGCACCGGACCTACTAGTGCCAGGTGCACTCGCCAGCTGAGGAGGGACAGATGGGTCCGCTGGGACCAGCCTACCCATATGTTCTGTGATTACAACATAAACAACAGCATTCCAGATTAGTTGTAACAGCATGTAGTAATATTCCCAATAACCCAACACACCAAGGTTTCAACAGTTGAACAGCAAGCATAACATATGCATATATTGGACCACAGTGGATACTCCAACAGCATGCAGGGATGTTTGGTAGCAACAGGCCACCATGATTGTGGTGTTTAAACAGGGTACATGCATCAACATGAATGCAAATATTTATTGAACAATAGGACATATGTCCCAACAAATATTTAAGATTACACATACCCATTGAGGTGTGGAATTGCATGGTTTATGCACATAAAGTAAGGTGTAGAAAAAAACCTTGGTTAACATCTTATAATTACCTTTTAGTCTACACTACATTCCTAGTGACTGCAGGTGTATATCCCCTACATGTATTATTACACTGGCCACCATACATTAGGTTGTGTAATGGGTTTGGCTAGTTCAATATATGCCTGACCTATATCTGACATACTAACTGTCCAGGATGCAGATGTTACTGCTACATATTGCATGATTGCATTTCTATTTCTTTATCTACATATCTGGGATGTTTTCACATGACATGTTCACTTCGATTTGTACAGAACCCTGCATTTCTTGACACACGCTCACATTTTTTGGGAAAAAATAACATGGTACACATGTGCCAGATTTACTTATGCATGCCAGCCAGTAACTGACTGTTGTGGACTGTATATATGCTTTACAGCTACTAGCACTTCCATCACCCACTTTATATGGGACTGCACAACTCTGGGTTGCCAGCACTTTTTCAAACAGTACTATTTGTATAATGCAAGGGTACAACAATATTTCAAACTCTGTGACACAGACACACTCAGAGTTTTAGACCTTTATTAATGGCAGTACACACTTTTCCACAAGCTCACTCCTCTATTTGTTTTAATGGTGCATATGGCAGACATGTTCAAGACATATTATACCTTTATTTATAGGTTAGAACACTCTTTTTTCAGGCTCACTCACTTATTTTATATGACAGTGCCTGCAGAGATATTATTCCAGACATATGTTACCTTTTTTAATGGGTTACTACACTCCTTTTCTGCCTCTCTGACATTTTTATCTGACAGTACATGCAGAGTACTTATTCAGGCAATTTTATGGCTGTATTATTGGACTACAACACTTTCTTTCATGCTCTCTCCCATATTTTATATAACAAAACATGCAGAATAATCACTAACCTGCCTGGTGGTGCAGCCTTAGCAGCCTATCAGCATAGGCTTGCTGATTCACAGCACGGTCACCTGCAGCTGTAAAGTAAATGAAGGGATATTGAGACATACCTATCCATTATACATACTCAATTATCAAATCTTACATACTGCATTCCATGTCTACATACTCAGTTGTGGGGCATTCTGCATCCCACGGGCCTCCTGTATCCATTGGTTCAGGCGGTCCTGCTTCCATCTCTTCAGGTCTGCATGGTGGTGACGGACCTGCTCACCAGTCCGAGGAACACCTGTGGCACTGGTGAGATCATGAGCTAAACGGTTCCAAGCCTCTGCCTTGTATTCCTTCCCTTGAAACTGGCCCTGCAGGAGTCTTGACTCATGACAGTGGACAAGGAGCCAAACCATGTATTTTGACTCCTTGATGCCCCAACGTTGCACTCGGAAGCGTGTTCCCTCTCCAACACCAGCCATTCTAACTGCAGATGTGAGCTAAAATCAGTTATGGTGTGTATTCCCACCTATGGGGCTTAAATATGCCGCATTTCCCGCACTTTTTTGTGATTGGCCATTTTTTTAAATTCTCGGCTGACTGGAGACCTGCTTAGTAATTGTTAAACTACCATTAGTAAGTATATGTCTGTTAACAGTGATTGCTTCCCCTACGTTATCATGGCTTAGTGGTTCTGTATTTTGCTTGTGATGCATTGAGTCCTGGGTTTGAACCTTGTCATTCATTTTATTTTCATACTGTCCAGGCAGGCTAGGGGGTGTGGCTGCATTTAAGCAACTTTGCTCTACGTTGCTCCTCGGTGCCCTACTGTGCCCTCATTAAAGTGCTATTTCGCTATTACTGGGTTATCTGCAATTAAACTATGGGCAACTCTATTGCGCTGGGTGAAGCGTTGCTTAGCTGCAGGCAATTATATATCAGGATCTTTTAAAATATTTATTTTGCTCACTGTTACATTGGCCATTTCACTGCATTTTACTACTATTTACACATATTTTTGTCTGGTATTATTTCATATACTGATTCAAAAATAAATACGAAGGGGAGTGGTGGGATTCGAACAGTGAACGCCCTTTCTTTGTGTGAATGCCCTACCATTACGCTATTGCTATTTATTGTGATTTGCATAGACATTCTTTCTTATGCTCTTCCATGTCTGAATTGCTAACTCTAGCTAAGCAATGGGAACACCCGCGCACACATGCGAAATACGGGCAGCTATTTCAGGTATTTAAAAAAATAAAATTAACTTTTTACTTTTTATAACTGTGATGGGGGTTTACAATATCAGGGAGTGTGGTGTTGGGTGCAAGGACATTTGATCGGACTCGCTCTTGTGTATTTGCTTTTACTTTTCAATCACTTGCAGGGGTGTGGACATTTAGACTGCCTGGCAGTCGGACACGCCCCCTGCTTTCTTACATGGTCCATGTAAGACTTACGGTTGAGTCAGCGTGCCCTCATGCATATTCATGGCACGCTGACGTCATACCATTCAACTGCATCCTCCGAGTAAGACTTATTAAGTCTTACACGGAGGATTTGTGAATCCGGGGGTATGTATATTAAACAAGTAGCATTTAACAAGCACTTTTTAGTTTGTTGCATATGGCAACAGAGTAATGAGTTTTTATGAATTCCTGTTGATTTTTAACAACTATAGATGTATGTTGAAATGTCTTTTGAAGTCAATGTGTTGTTGAGCAAATGTTTGTATTTTTGTAAAAATCATTTTAGCCTTGACTGTTTATATTTTCATGAGTAACCAACTTTTATTGACAGCATTGGCCAGATTTGAACCAATGGCAAATTGACATTGTGTATTTAAACTTGTTTTTTTGACTGTTTTTTTGTTCTGAAGAAGTCATACTAATTGATGAAAGTGCTTAACAATATTTATTGAATTGCACTGAGGACTTGCAACGTTGGTGCTTTTTGTGGTTATCTAGTTTTTTCAGAGCACTATTTGTACCATTTGTTTGGACTTGGCAATACACTAAACACGAAAGTGTGATAAGAGACTTAGGGACACAGGTGGACAGTGGTCTCAGCTTCGATAACCACATCACCACAACAGTCAGGATATCCTTCTATGTGGCACACCTCATCACTAAGGGCTTTTCATCCAGGAAAAAGGAGGTCATTGTCCCACTGTACTCATCCCTCATTAGACCCATTATAGAATATAATGCTCCATTTGGTATGTACCTCTCAAGACATCTGCAATAACTGGAAAGGCCACAAAAATACCTCACTAAAAGAATCACAGGCCTGAAGCAGATGCCCTATGCTAACCGCCTTAAAAAACTCCAGCAATACTCTGTCACATATTTCTACTTAGAGGCAATATTTGCTTAACATACAAGGCCATGTCAAATTCAGAGCTGTTGTACATGCTACAATTAAAGAAATCCCAATCCCTCAGAGCCACACGCTCCAGGGATCTAAACCTTGTCATCACAATAAACAAAACATCCTTGAGGGATAGGTTCTTGACCTGGAGACTCCCCAGACTCTGGAATAGACTGGCCATACATGTGAAGCAGAGCACCTCATGGCCCCTCTTCAAAAGGAACCTTGATGAGTGGATGGGAGAAAGGAAATTCACCCTGGGGATCACATCAGTCGCCCTGCTAGACAGGGGTCCAGGGAAGTAAATAGTGTGGAAAGAAATAGCCAGGGAATTGTTATGGATAGGCTTGTATAGGCTCTAGGGCCGATAGCCTAGTACCAACCTATGAACCTATGAACCTATGGTTAAAGACTCCAGATGGGGGTGAACATTTTGGTTGGGTTGGGTGGGAAAATCGAGGTCTCACAGATATCAGGCACAGTAGCAGTGTGACTCTAGTCCTCACTCATTGGACTGTCATCATTGTTCCATCAATGCACAACTGGCTGCAGGGCCTGACATCTTTGCTTATGGGTGTGTATCACAATGAAAAGCAGGCTCCCATCTTGCATAGGAAAGTGCCCACCATCTGGTGCACAAGCCTACTCACCATATGTGGCAACTCAGCTCAGGTGATGTATAAACTCCTCCACCTCTGCTACCGGAGGGGCCACACACCTAGCCACTGGTGAAAATGTATCTGAGGTTCCAGGTACTACAGGGTCAATGGTGGAGTGCCACCAGGCTGCAGCCCACACCTGCTGGGTCTCAGGGCTTTAGCCAGTGGAGTGAGTGTAGACGGTTCACAGGGAACTGATCTACCCTGCTGTGATGTAGTAATAACATAAAAATAAATTAAAATACAATAATGAAATAAAGCATAAACCAAAACAAATGGAAATAATAAAATTTAAAAGAAAATATTATAAATTATTAATAAAATAAATAATATAATTACAAATACAATGATAAATAATTGTGAAGGCTGTCAGCATAGCCAGATATGATTTTATACATAATTCTGTTTGAATTACAGGCTTGTTTTTTTAAATTAAAGAATATGCTGCGAAATGTTGAACTCAAAACAATGTAGCAACATTGCCCTCTGCTGTAAAGAAAGCTAAGTCAAGCATTTCTTGTCTGTCCTTTGAAATTGAAATTATTTCATGACTGTCTTTGATGTTTACAATTCGGCTCCAGACGGGCTAGATGAAGGCTTCCTGCCTATTGTTTTACAGCTAAAGTTAATGACCAGAATATTCATGTGCAATGTCCTTTATGGCTCTGCTTTCTGACTAGGTGTAAAAGAATATAAATGTAGTTTCTGTCATCCTGGAAACAGGAAAGTGCAAAAAATGATGTAATGGGAATCAAGACTGCAATAGCAATTTAAACAGGGAGAATCCGAAGGGATTAAGCATTTTTGTCTTGATCATCCAACTCACAGCACAGTCTTGCTCATATGTAAGTTATCTTAGACTTGTGTTTTCTTTTAGAAATAGCTAGGAACTAGAAAGATTAGACTAAGTGTTTTTCTGCGATGTCAGAACTGTACTACTGATTTATTTTAAGTATTTCTGTGTGATCTCTGATCTCTTGACTAGCACTGTGTAGTAGAAAGTATTGTCTTGTATTTTTAATTATTTATTATTAAATATTTTTAAACCCTTTTAACTGTGGCTGTTTTGTGTAGAGATAAGTTAAGCTCTAAGAGTGCATTGCATGCTTATATTGATCCTGTACCAAGTCACTCTAATAAGCCTTGACTGTTTAGTCACAACTACCAATTGGATAATGATATTACACAGTAATAATTGGACAGCCTTTTAAGGGTCTTTGAGTAGCTGATAAGTATTAGTGGGTGGTGGCAAGTGGAACTACCATATAGTCTGGGAGAAAGGGGCACAGTTGGAGAAACTGCGCCAGCCTTCCCCAGGAGTGTATGTGTGGTTGTATAAACTCTTCTCAAAGTGCATGTGTGTGTGTTTCAGTTAGTTGGGCAGGGGCATGAAGCACTGGTTGGACAGAGAGGGTGCTAGAGGTTTTAGCTTGTCCACTAAGTTGAGATCTGGACCCTATAGCTGTGCCAGTGGGGAGTCTTATGGGGGACCTGGAGAGCAAGGGAGCAACCAGCCCCAGACTGACTGTGATCTCTGTGTGCTCTTAAGGAAAATTGCACTTTACTGTGTGTATTTGTTATACTTTCCTCATATATGAGACACCCTCTCTGGTGTTAGTGGTGAGGATTGAGTCTCCTTGATTGCTGGGCCAGGGCATGGGCATCACATTTTAATTGTTTGGCAGTGGTGGGATATCCACATCACATATTAATTAGTTGGCAAATACTAATTGGCTTGTACTGGTGTGGGTAGAGTGAATCCTGTACCTTGTGTACAGTGAGCTTTGAAGGTGTTTGTACTCTAAAACAGCCATGCAGTGAATACTCAGAGTTCCGATCACAATTGTTTTATTTCTTTTGTTAGCTTAGTTAGTGATGGTGAGCAGGCAGCATATCAGCAGAGGAGTATGGAAAGCTGAAAAGGAGCAAGCTGGCAGAGATGTGCCAGGCTAGGGGACTGGTGCATGGAAACCTGACTAAGGCAGACCAGGTTGTAGCCTTGGTTACAACTGCATCAGAAAACAGCAACCAGGAGGACAATCAGACTGGCAGTGGAGATATAATACCCTTACAGAATGGACAGCTCAACCTTTCTGTGGTGGACTTAAAAATCCATCTGGAGCTATAGAGACTTGAGTTGGAGGCCACGTGTGTGGAATTAGAAGCAGCTGAGAGACTGAGGTGTCTAGATGCTGAGGAGAATGAGAAACTGTTACGTCTGGAAGCTGAGGAAAAGGAGATACAGAGGCAGCATGAGAAGGAGATGCTGACTCTTTGCCAGAGTCATGGAGGTAATGGGGAAGGGAGTAACTGGACCCCAGAAGCAAAAAGGTCAGTAAATTTCTTCCGCAGTTTAAAGAGGGGGATAATTTTGATAGTTTCATTAATATGTTTGAGAGGGTATTTAAACAGTACGAAGTTGACCAAGGGATTTGTGTACGGTTCCTGACCTCCTTACTCCATGGTAAAGCTGTAACTGTATTATCTAAAATGTCTGATGTTGCACGTTTAGATTATACTGATGTAAAAATTGTCTATTAGAGTTTTTTAAGCTAGCACCTGAAATGTATAGGAAAAAGTTTCATGAGCATAGACGCAAGGTAGATGAAAGTGTGTGTGAATATGTTGCAGTATTGAGCACTTATTCCCTTACGTGGGCGAGTGGATGTCAGGTCACCACTTTTGAAGGGCTGACAGACCTTTTGGTGAGGGAACAAGCCCTTAGCACTTTGCCTGAGGACATGAGGATCTGGTTAGCTGATAGACAATGTGCTACTTCAGATGAGTTGGGGAAGAAGGGAGACCTATACCTGGCAAGCAGGGTAGCCCTGCACAGGCAGGGGACCCCTAGTACTGCTCATGGGTCTAAAAGAAGCCATGGTGGGCAGCACAGACTGCCTCAACAGAATCTGCCAGTAGCAGGGTAAGCCACTAGTCCAGGCAAACATCCAGGAGCTAGGGTTAAATGTTTTGAATGCAACCAGTGGGGCTATGTGGCATACAGTGTCCACTGAGGCAAGGTGGGGAACAAAAGGTGAAGGAGCCAGTAAGTGGGAAAGACAAAATGCCATTAATAGGTTGTCTTGAGACAACAAGGATACCAAACTACCATCCTGCAGATATCCTGATAGGGAAGGATTTGGATGAGGCAGTACCCTGTGCTTATGTAGTTACATGCAATGAGGCTAGGAGACAAGCATGTGGGTCTGGTACGCTGGGGGAGACACAGACACACTGTAGACTTGCAGCCAGGACTGCTGAGGTGGTCAACTTCAGGGAGGGAGCTACTCTGTGGCAGTGAGAATGAAGGTGAGCCACAGCTGCTTGTGGGTACTGATGTTCCTTTGGATAGAGTGACTGCAAAGGTCGAGGTGAGTAGTAGTACCCAGGCTGACAGTGAGGCACCACTGTCAGAGGATGCCAGACTTCCTGTGGAAGGGGTCCTGGGAAGGGTTGCAAGGAGAGAGTTGAGACTGACTCAGCTCTCAGACCCTACATTGCAAGGCCTGAGGCAGGGAGCTAGGGAGGCACCTGATTCTCAAGGAAAGGAGGAATCTGTATACTGGGACAAAGGGTTACTATACAGAGAGTGGACCCCTGAGGGAGGGCTAGAAGGTGAGAGAGTACAGCAGTTGGTAGTGTCTAGAGCCTACCGTCTGGTGATTCTAGCCATAGCCTATGATATTCCCTTTGCAGGTCATATGGGCATAAAACGTACAAAGAGGCATATTATGCAGAACTTCTATTGGCCTGGAATTTCCAGAGATGTAACAGGGTACTGCAGGATGTGTGAGCAGTGTCAAAAGGTAGGCAAGGCAGGAGACAAGGTGAGAGCTCCATTGATGCCTTTGCCTGTGATTGAGGAGCCATTTCAGAGGGTAGCTATGGATATTGTGTGTCCTCTAAGTACCCCAAGTGCCACAAGGAAAAAGTATATCCTAGTGTTAGTGGATTATGCTACACAATACCCTGAGGCAGTGGCTTTGTCCTTCATTGAGGCAGAGAAAGTGGTAAATGCTTTGTAGAGATTTTTGGCAGGATAGATTTCCCAAAAGAAATACTGACTGACAGAGGTGCCAATTTCATGTCAGACCTGCTGGCTTGTCTGTGGAAGTCCTGTGGGGTGAAGAACCTGAAGACCACCCCCTACCATCCCCAAACTAATGGTCTTGTTGAGAGGTTAAACTCTACAATCAAGTCCATGCTATGGACATTTGCAGATCAGTTTAAGAGGGAGTGGGACAAATATTTGCCCCATCTGTTGTTTGTTTACAGAGAGGTTCCCCAGAAATCCACAGGTTTTTCACTCTGTGAATTGCTGCAGGGGCATACGGTGAGGGGACCTCTAGATTTAATTCGAGATGAATGGCAAGGTGAGTGCGAGTCTCACAAGGAGTCGGTTGTGGCATATGTCCTAAACCTCAGGACAAGGCTCAGGGAATACATGGGCTTGGCCCTGCAGAACCTGCCAGAAACCCAACAACAGAAAAAGGTGTGGTTTGACAGGAATGCTTGAGCTAGAGTGTATGCTGTGGGGCAGCAGGTAATGATTCTCATTCCTGTCAGACACAACCAGCTGCAAGCAGCTTGGGAAGGACTCTACAAGGTGGTAAGAAATGTAAGTGATGTTAACTACATTGTGTAACTGATAGGCAGATGGCAGGGGCACAAATTGTACCATGTTAACATGATGAAACCTTACCATGATAGGGAGGCCCTTGTGTTGAGCATTTGCAGTGGATTGCAGGAGGAGTCTGAGGGAGATCTGGGGACTGATCTCCTCAGTGAGGCTTGGGCTAACACCTCTGTGGAAGGGGTAGCAATGTCCCAGCAGCAATCTCCTACCCAGGATCGAGACATCCGAGCAGTGTTGCAGGAATTTGAGGGATGTGTTCTCTGGGAAACCAGGGTGCCCCCACCTGGTGCAGCACCAGTTGGATACAGGACCCCAAAGGCCTATTATCAGGCCCTTTATAGGGTGCCTGAGAGAGTAAAACAGACTCTGAGGAAGGAGGTACAGGAGATGTTGGAACTAGGGGTGATTCAAGAGTCCAACAGTCCCTGGGCCTCCCCACTGGTGCTGGTGCCAAAGAAGGATGGCAGCAGCAGGTTCTGTGTGGAATACAGGAAATTAAATAGTCACCCAGAGTCAGGTGCTTACCCCATGCCTAGGACAGATGAGGCGCTAGAGCAGCTGGGTGGGGCTAAGTATCTTACAACCATTTATCTTGCTAAGGGTTACTGGCAGGAGGCCTTGACTCCCAGTGCTAGAGAGAAGTCAGCCATTGTAACTCCTTTTGGCTTTTATAAGTTTACAAAGATGCCCTTTGGGATGAAGAATGCCCCAGCGACTTTCCAGAGCTGGTAGATCATATCCTAGCAGGAGCAGGAGGGTTTGCCCTTGCTTACCTAGATGATATTGCCATCTACAGCCATTCCTGTCCAGAGCACCTTCAGCATGTCAGGGAGGTGCTGGGCAGATTACAGAGGGCAGGGTTGACCATTAAGCTGAATAAATGTCAAGTGAGTATGGCGGAGGTCTCCTACATGGGACATAGAGTGGGGAGTGGTAAGATAAGGCCAGTACTTGCCAAAGTGGAAGCCATTCAGGCATGGCCTGCACCTGTTACTAAAAAGCAGGTGAGGGCATTTTTAGAGACAGCAGGGTATTACAGAAAGTTTGACCCCAGTTATAGTACCATAGCTGGTCCTGTCACAGACCTGACAAGGATGAACAGGCCAGATAAGGTAGTGTGGACCTCAGCATGTGACCAGGCATTCCAGAAGCTTAAAGAAGCTTTTGGAGGACCCCCTGTGTTAGCCAGTCCAGATTACAGCAAATAATTTGTTGTGCAGGTGGATGCTTCAAACCATGGGTTGGGGGCTGTACTTAGCCAGATTTCTTCAGAGGGGGAAGAGTACCCAGTGGTTTATCTCAGTCATAGGCTTCAACTCATGTAGGAATGCTATGCAGCTGTAAAAAAGGAATGTCTAGCCATAGTGTTGGCACTGCAGAATCTTCAGCCTTATCTGTATGGAAGGAAATTCACTGTTATGACAGACCACAACCCACTAACATGGTTAAACAGAGCCAGCCAGCCAAATGCCAAGTTGCTAGGATGGAGCCTGGGGTTGCAAGCTTATGATATGTCAGTGCAGCACCATTGTGGGAGTAGCAATCCCAATGCAGATGGGCCCTCAAGACAGGGAATGGGGTAGGTATACTCATATAGACCTGGCCCTCTCAAGCAGCATTTCTCAAGGGTCACTTGAAAAACTAGCTTGAGTTCTCCGGGGGGGGGGAAATGTGAAGGCTGCCAGCCTAGCCAGATAGGCTTTTATACATAATTCTGTCATTTGTAAATATGAATGTTGAATTACAAGTTTTTGCTTAAATGAAAGAATATGCTGTGAAATGTTGAACTCAAAACAATGTAGCAACATTGCCCTCTGCTGTAAAGAAAGCTAAGTCAAGCATTTATTGTCTGTCCTTTGAAATTGAAATTATTTCATGACTGTCTTTGATGTTTACAATTCGGCTCCGGCCCAGTTAGATGAAGGCTTCCTGCCTATTGTTTTAAGGCTAAAGTTATTGACCAAAATTTACATGTGGAATCTCCTTTATTGCTCAGGTTTCTGCCTAGGTATAAAAGAATGTAAATGCAGTTTCTGTTAGCCTGGGAAAACCAGGAAAGTGTAAAAAAATGCAATGGGAATCAGGACTGCAATAGCAATTTAAACAGAGAGAATCAGAAGGGATTAAGCATTTTTGTCTTGATCATCCCACTCACAGTAATGTCTTGCTCATATGTAAGTTATCTTAGACTTGTGTTTTCTTTTAGAAATAGCTAGGAACAAGAAAGATTAGACTAAGTGTTTTTCTGTGATGTCAGAACTGTACTACTGATTTATTTTAAGCATTTCTGTGTGATCTCTGAACTCTTGACTAGCACTGTGTAGTAGAAAGTATCACCTTGCATTTTTAATTATTTATTATTAAATATTTTTAAACCATTTTAACTGTGGCCATTTTGTGTAGAGATAAGTTAAGCTCTAAGAGTACATTGCATGCTTATATTGATCCTGTACCAAGTCACTCTAATAAGCCTTGACTGTTTAGTCACAACTACCAATTGGATAATAATATTGCACAGTAATAATTGGACACCCTTTTTAAGGGCCTTTGAGTAGCTGATAAGTATTAGTTGGTGGTGGCAAGTGGAACTACCGTATAGTCTGGGAGAAAGGGCCACAGCTGGAGAAACTGTACCAGCCTTCCCCAGGAGTGTCTCTGGTTGTATAAACTCTTCTCAAAGTGTGTGTGTGTGTGTGTGTGTGTGTGTGTGTGTGTGTGTGTGTGTGTGTGTGTGTGTGTGTGTGTGTGTCAGCTACTTGGGCAGGGGCATGAGGCACTGGTTGGACAGAGAGGATGCTAGAGGTTTTAGCTTACCCACTAAGCTGAGATCTGGACCCTATAGCTGTGCCAGTGAGGAGTCTTATTGAGGAAAAAAAGGCAAACATTAGTAACTTTACAGTTAATATACAAAGCTCGCTACCTTTAATTTTTAATCTATATTAATACATTTTTCTTTTAGCACTGCCAACATCTAAGAAATTTCTTTATTACTTTGAATACTAGCCTGTTCCTAACACATGCACACTGTAGTACAGAGCAGATTGCATCCAACAATCATACATGGGTGCATATATTGCGCATATGCATGTTCCATGTACACTGATTATACTTGACAGCAGGTCATTCAAGTCACAGGTATAGAGATCTGAACTAGTAAGTAAGTTTTATATTTGGGAGGTGTGGTATTTGAAATCACAACCAGTGAATGCTGTAATACTGTACTTTCCTTTTGAACTGCAGCATAATACATGCACACTTTCCTTTTACACTATATAGATTCATGCTCACTGATATCTGAAAATGTGCAACTGTTTCTTTGTTATACAGACCATACCTGTCAACCTCTTAGAGCAAGATATCTGGACAGATCATAAAATAATGGGGGTACAATGACCCATAACTAGGAACAGATTTTAAATATTGGTCTTACAAACATGGAAAGTTACAAAGGATTTGTGTTAACATGCATTTTGATACTCATTATTTACTGACTTCAGTCTCATTTATTTACCAGAAAACTACAAATGTTATGAGGAGCACCAACACAGGGAGTGCAAACTCTGGATATTCAGTGAAAATATGGCCAGTTGAGAGCATGCATACTTGCTTTGACAGCTGAAATATGCATGCTCAATCTTACTCAACTGTATGAAATAACAACTAATCCACCATTAACTGTTAAAGCTACAGTAACAGTACTATATATAATTATGCCTACATACCACATGCTTCTGACATCTATGGCAGTCATGAGACATGGGACCTCATATGATCTCATTGAGGCCCTCTGTTCTGCAGCTGTGGAAAAGGAAAAAAAAAAAGAAAAGAATGCCGTCATGAATACCAGTCTTGAATATATTCCACTTTAATATTGATAATAACTCAATAGAATTTATATACCCTTCTGTGGGATGTTCTCTGCCTGGCATTCCCTGATCCAGTCATCAAAGGTATCCCATTTACTGCTTCTGAGATTGTCATAATGATTGTTCTCCAGTGTGTGGGATACCTGTCACAATAGACAAAGCCCTAGCCACTATATTCCAGGCCTCAGGCTTATACTGAGAGTCTGTAAATATATATTTTAAGAAGCAAGGGCCATGCTCCTTAACCAGGACCCCAACAGAGACCTTGGACTCCTGAACACCCCAGCACTGTGCTGAGAAGTGCACACCCTCCACAATGACACCAGCCTTGCCTACATAAGATAAATCTCAATGTCTAATGTGCATTTCCTGTGAATTCCAGCTTCAATATGATGTTTTCCCACCAACTGCATGTATTGCACTCAGTGAGAGTGCACACTCTTGCATTTTAATACATTTGATAAAGCTGTGCTCCACCTACCATAACGCCAACATGGTAAGCCTAGGGCATTTGTTTGCATGATTGTAAGCAGAGTGCATCATTTTCAAGTGTGTCATAAACTAGCCAGTGAACATTCTCAGGGTTATTTTATATACAGCCACTCATGCAACTCTGTTATTTAACTAGGAGAGTAAATATAATATGACATGGGGAAACAAAGTAATTAAAGTAAAGTAAAATTTGTATGGAACACAAAGTATTGGAACCCAGGATGATGTGTACAGTAGCCCTATACTTATAGCTCTTGCCACAACAATGTTGAGACAATAGTTGTCTATGTAACACTTTGTTTGTATAATTTGCAATGTCACAACAGTATAAGAAAAGTTAGCATACTCTGTACTAGAATCCAGGACCATCTGCACTCCAGCCCTACACCAAAGCCTTGTCATCCAAAGATCAGTTAAATGAGGTCCCCTATATTAGTATTTATTGTTAACCTCACGGTATTAGTGCAGAGCACCATCGCTCACCGGGTTTGTGCTATGCCCAGTCATACAAACTGAATACATATGGATTCTGTTTTTGGATGTCTGCGTCATGTCTGATACATTGGTGGCCCAGTCATGCAAATGAAGTAAGCATAGCCAAAACTGTTTGCTGCAAGTGGTGCATCGCCCAGTCCTTGGAAGAAAAGTAAAAAAGAAATACATAATAAAAATGGAGAGAAGATTAAACAATTACACAAAACCATACATAATGGGAGGACAAAGGTTCAAAAATAAGGACAATTTTAACATATTGGTCTTATAAACTTATAAAGTTGATAGGATAACAGGTTTTGCATTAGCATGAATTTTCCATAGTGTATGAAGTGTGAATCTCAAATGTCTGTCATTATTTTCTTATTTCAGTCTGCAAAATTTGGCAATGATGTACAAGTAAACTAAAATTTTATGAGTAACAGGCCAAAAATATGAAGCGGAAATCTGGACATTCGGGGAAAGTCGGTACAGTTGAAACAGAAAAACTAGGTACTGGCGTTAAATGTAGCAGCAACAAAATTCAATCCAATGATTAACAAAAAAGTAATTGCTTGAGCCACAAACAGTTTTGGTAAAACACAGTCTTTAATAATGTAGAATCCATGCAGAAGGCAATAAAACAGAAGTGCTAACACACTTTGACCTCTAGGCTTCTTCAGGTGAATAGTGAATGCAGCATAATATGTCTTTTAAGTAAATAAAACTTAATCACATGAATAAAATCACATGATAAGTCACATGATGTATAAAAGTATAGAAAAAAAATTACATGAATATGGTCACATGACACGTCTCATGTTATAAACATGTAAGAAAGTCACATAATACAATGAAATAAAAAAAACAATAAAGTACAATAAATGTAACTATTCGGATCTGATAAAAAAACTTAATTATTAGTGTACTTTCATGTGAAGTTCTCTTAATTAGGGTTTCATGCTAACAAACCCATTTAAGCCGGAAGGGCTGTATGCTTTGAAATGCAGTATCCATTTCAATTCCTCTATTTCAGTTGGATGGTTAATATCACCTCCTCTTGTTGAGTTAAAAACTATATGTAAGATCATAAATTTAAAACTGTGTGTGAGGTCACTTTCAAAAATATGCTTACTAAGTGCATTAGTTGGAATGTGTCTCTTTTTTTTTTTCTCAAAAAACTTTTTATTTGGTATATAGAACAAAACATTAAGAGTATATTACATGTGAAAAAAATAAGATTGAATAAGCTTATTGCAACTCTAAAGAAAACAATTTTTAGGAAAGTTTAAATACAATAAAGCATTGCGAAAATATATACACTATGTACAAGTCAGGCTAACTGAAAAAAAAAATTAAAAGAGAAAAACCTGACATGAGAAAAGGAATATTATGCAATTATCACAAAAATGAATGAAGAAACTAAGGCACTAACCATTGATAACATTTAAAACTTTTTCTAACAATAACTTTTTAAAGGCCATTTTTTTTGGACTTCTAACTATGTTCTTCTGAGCATCAATATATAAATAAGCCATTTTCTGAAAGGCAACCCAATTTAGTTTAGTACGATCGAGCCAATTTTGGGTAATATATAGTTTTAATAATGAGCAAATAAAAATAATCACATGAGTATCAAATTTTGAAAAATGAGTTAATGGAATATGAAGAATGGCAAATTCCCAGGATAATGTAGACTTATGCTACCCCATTTTTTGTAGTTTGACTTTCAGAGAAGTCCATAATCTATGAGAAAAATTACAATACCACAATATATGGAGGAGATCAGCCTGGGGATGATAACAACATGGACATGATGAAGATTTGTTTGGGTTAAATTTATTTAATTTGTACGGAGTATAGTAAACATCATTGTTAATCATTAACTGTATGTATAATAGTTTTTTAAAAGGGGTACATTCCTTTGTATATCTGTTAGCCAAGAGTTTCTGATACTCGGAAAGTTGGGAATTATGATTTAACCAGACCTTAGATAAAAGACAATTGTGATCCATCATTAAACTTTTTATCAACTTGTAGGATTTTGATAACATTTTATGTGATGAAGATAATGTTCTGATAATCGTGTTGAAATTATTCAATTGATATTCTGTAGAATCTATAAATGAGAACCTATTTTTAATTGTTTCCCTAAGTTGACGAAGAATTGACGAATAATTCCAATTAACTTTCAGGATCTTACGCAATTCAGTTAGGGATAAGTCAGAATATTTCAAGACATCCCCAACTTTTAAATTCTTTATTTGAGGATAATTTGTTAAGTTAAAAGGAGAATTATCTATCATTATATTTGGGTTTAGATGAATTGGTTGAATAAAGTGAGATATCTTATCTAAATTACAAAGTTTAAGTAAAGTTTGAAAAACTTTAATCTTTTGTTTAATGAATATAGAAAGATTTTTGGTAGAACTAATGTCCAAGGAAATAAAAGGAATAGCTTCTGGGTTTATATTTTTAGATATGATGTAATTATACCATATTTTTATCCATAAAGAATGATTGATATGAGAATTATTCATGAAATTAGATATAGTGAGAAGTTTATTAGAAGTAACAATCAGATAATAAAGATATAAATTAGGAAGACCCAAACCACCTTTATCCTTAGAGATTGATAAACTGGAATAGGAAATTCTAACCGATTTGGGGAACCATAAGAATTTAGCTAAAATTTTATTAACAGATTCAAAGAAAGATTTAGGAACTAACTGATCAGAAGAAAAGAAATGATAAAGGAATCTAGGTAAAATATTCATTTTAATTATAGCAGCCTTTGATAAAAGTGAAAGATTTAGATGTTCCCACCTGTTTATATCAGATAATATTGAGTTCCAAACTTTATTTAGGTTATTTTGAAAAGAAGATTTATTATTGTGTTCTAAACTGATACCTAAGTACTTTATACTAGAAGTAAACTGAATTTGATGATCTGCAAACAGGAAAGATTTATGGGCTAAATAATTTAAAGGAAATATAAAAGTTTTAGAGGAGTTTAATAGATAGTTCGAAACAGAAGAGAAGTAGTCAATAGAATTAGTTATTTTCCTAAAATCAGATAATGGAGTTTGAAAGTAAATTACTAGGTCATCAGCAAAAGCTGAGAAATAGATTTTTGTGTTAAGAATTCTAGGAATATTATGAAAAGTGTTCTGAATAATGTACAGCAACAGAGGTTCTAAATAAATGTTAAAAAGAAAAGGGGATAATGGACAACCCTGCCTCGTTCCTCTAGTGATCTTTATTGGAGAAGAAAAGTAACCATTGATGTAAAGTCTGGTAAACATATCTTTATACAATATCTTTATGAAGTTAATAAAGAATAAAGGAATATTAAAATAAAGCATAGTTTGAAAGAGAAAATTCCAACAGACTCTGTCAAAAGCACTAGATGCATCAATAATCAGAGCATATATTGGATTTGTATCATTTTTAATAAGATGAATGATAGACTCTAAAGACAAAGTATTATCCCAAGCATGTCTATGGGACATAAAACCAGATTGATCTTGAGAAATAATTGAGGGTAAAATCTGTTTCAACCTATTAGCCAGAATAGATGATAAAATTTTAATATCAAGATTTATTAATGATATGGGTCTATAATTAACTGGGTCTGATTTTTCTTTATTATTTTTCAGAATTAAGATAGTTTTAGATGTATTCCAATGAATGTCTGAAATATCATTAACTCGTATATAATTATATACTTTAAAAAGAAAAGGAAGAATCACTGATTTAAAAGTTTTGAAAAATTCCGGCGTGAAGCCATCAGGACCAGGAGATTTACCAGACTTAAGATTATCAATATAATCCGAAATCTCTTGTAAAGAAATGGGCGTAGAAAGCAATCTTTGTTGATTATCATTTAATTTAGGGAAATGTAAAGAGTTTAAAAAGGTTTTTATATAATTATCATTAACAAAATTAGAAGAATTTGAGTATAAATTGGTATAAAGTGAAGTAAAGAGCTGAATAATTTCTTCATCTGTATTGTACAATTTATTATTGTAAAGCAAAGAAGAAATTTTTGGTCTGTCAAAATTATTTTTAATAATTCTAGCTAATAGCCTGGAAGGAACCTGTGCCCATTCTGAATATGAAGCTAGTAATTTTTGCTCAACTAAAGAAAGGCTATCTTGATGAAGCATAATTAAGTATTTCTGGCTATCAATAATTTGCTTTTCTATATTAGAATCATAGTTCAATCTAAGCTGATTTTCCAAATAAAGAATTCTATATTTTAAGGACTTCTCTTTTTTAAAGTATTGTTTTTTGAGGTAGGCCACATTACTGATAAGCAAACCTCTTAGTCTCGCTTTGCATGCAGCCCATTGTATGTCATAAGGGATATCCGATAAATCCAGATTACTTTCCATTTCCTGTAGAATTTCAGCTCATTGTTTACAAATTTCTTCGTTGAGTAGTAAATTATTATTTAAAGACCATTTATTTGAATTGATATTATTTTTAATATTAGTACTTATGTTTAGTTTTAATAAAATTCTTGAATGGTCTGAAAAAAATCTAGGTTCAATAGTGAAATCTAAAATATATTTTGAGATAGAATCAGAGATTAGGAAAAAATCCAATCTGGACCATGAATGATAACACTTAGAGTAATAGGTATAAATATCATTTTTATTTGAGATTTTAACAGTATGTAATGGATCAATCAAACCATACTCTATCATTAAATCGTTAAGAGCCAGAGTAGATTGATAATTATAAGAAGCAGTGGAACGAGAACAATCAATTTCTGGATTTATCACTGCATTCCAATCTCCTCCTACTATAATATAATGGTCTTTATATGATGTGAGAATATTATAAATTTTTAAAATGAACAGATGTTGTAGATTGCATGGGCCATATATATTTAATACTAAAAGAGGTTTATCAAGACTATGAATAGAGGCGGTAAACAAACACCATCTACCATCATTATCAAATTTCTCATCAATTATGGTCCCCGTGAATTTTTGTTTAATGATTATGGCTACTCCTCTGGAATTAGATGAGTCCCCAGCAGCTACAATCCTCTTGATCCATTTTTTATTTTTCTCTTTAGACCAATCCAGACGAGGGATATGGGACTCTTGAATAAAACTGATATTGGCCTGTGACTTGAAAATCAAATGAAACAATAATGACTTTTTTGCTTTATTTTGGACTCCTCTAACATTCCAGGAGTCCACTAATATATCAACTGACATACTTAAAGCAAACAACCAGTATTGATGCTGTTAAAGAAGCACATAGCAAAGTCCCAACAATACATAAACCAGTGCCTATAAGAAATGAAAATAATCCATTTGTAATGAACAATGTTTGAATATGCAATCAAATCAATAAATATTCCATGTAAAAGAAAAATAATATAAAGAATAGTATCAAATTTATTTATTTCCTTTATCCTAACCCTAGTGCCTACCCACCAATCCCCTGTTGATAAAGGAAAACCAGATATGAATAATGTAGAAGTTGTAAATTTAAATGTTAATAATATCTGAGTAACAAAAAGAAAACTAAATGTAAGCCTAACAAAAAATATAACCCATAATAAAATACCAAACCTATGTACAAGACTAGCTAATTTCAAGATGTCCAACACACTTAATCCCTACTTAAAATATTACACTATAAGCTCCTATTATTGAGTAAAAATATATATTGATAAACTAAATTTCCTCAAAAATTCCAATAGAAAGAAAATAATTTGTGATTAAGAAAGATAATATTGCATAAGAAATGTTGAGTTGGGAATAAACGATATAAGAAATAGCGTATATGTAAAATAATGTACAAGTAAATTAAACTTACTATATATATAAGTAAATCTATATGAAACTAATGTTTTTGAATCAAGGATAAGATAATGTTTTAGTTATAAAAAGAAAATAATTATAAATATTGCTGAACAAGAAACCATTATGTAATATTTAATAATCACACAGACATATATAGCAAACATCTCAGTAAAGATATGGTACCTAACTGTGATAATAATAGCAAAATTATAGTTAAACATTTACACCTGTATCAGATACAATTATAGTCTATCTCCCAGAGGCTTAACACTCAAAATTCAGCCCTACATAAATGAGTGTAGCCTGCTAAAGTATTTGTTATACAGCAGCATTTCTCAATCATTTACTATATATTTAACAGATTTATGACGCCATCTAGTGGATAAGACAGATGAACAATATCCTAACCTTCAGTCAGAACATAAATTCAACAATAAATAACTAAGAAGGTCAAACAAATCAAGAGAGAAAAAAAATGAATTATATGCTTCAAAAGGTAAAGCATAAAATGTTTGAGTCAAAAGCACCATTAGTTAAAAGTTCATAATGCATACATTGTTTATGGAGAAGCAACCTAATACCAGGAAGTGAAATATATAGCTCTCAAACATTCGCTTGTTAGTATACTCAACAAGAAAAAAAACATATCTAAGTTAAAACTCTTAAAGATTCGAAATAACATAAACATGTACATGAATATTATAACAATAGCTTTGAAAGAAAATCATATGTACGATGTACAACAGATTTGCTATATGGTAGGTTGTCAAAAGTAACTACCATTCTAAAGAACTCCCCATTACCTGTAGTGTGTTGCATAAATTTTCAAGATAAAAAGGTATTGAAAGTAAACAAATACAGTGACAAGCATATCTTAAAAAAAAAAAGAATTTTCTTATTTGACCCTTTTTATAATTTAAAAAATAAAGAGAGACTAACCTATCTTGTGTGAAACAAGACCAAATCCAGCTTAAAGGTCGGTGGCAGACGCTCGCATAAAGCGAGAACATTTTAGTAATAAATCCTGGTGGTACAGTGGAAATATGCCCTAATAAAACCTGGAGATGGTCATCGCTTAGACCCAGTCACATTGCAGTTGAAATGAATAAGTTATAAGTCCAACATCAAACTCGATTAACATGCTGACGATATGCGCAACTATGAATGCAAAGCCTACTGAACCCCACAGCATGTGATGACGTCACCAACAGACTCCGAGAATCCATATGAGGTGCGCGACCATGTAAAGCTGCAGCAGGTGGTACGAGAGAAGATTTTTATCTTGTGTAGTCTCGAGAAGTGAAAAATTCTCCCTCCAAAAGCGGACTATTAACGTAGTACACTGAAAACTAGAAACTTGAAAGTACTAACATATTACAATCGCATTACTAGAAAAAATACAAACTGTAAAGCTATTAGACTCGGAAAATAAAATAAGTCTCTAGAAACCTGAAAAGCAAACACTGTTATAGTGAATATGAGATTATGGCATACCAATGGCTGTTTCAATCAATCAGACAAATCAAAGAAATAATAAAAAATATATATATATATCTAGAAATATAAAACACAGACAATATCATAAATAACATCATATTTTGTCATTATAAAGAGAAGATATATTGGAAACAACTATTAATATGAAGTGAAATTAGATGATAACCAATAAGAACATCCTAAAGAATAAATATTAAAGAGACACTTTTGAAACTCAAAACAAAAGTAACATGTTAAGACACAGAATCAGGAAGCTTATTAAAGGTTTTAAAAAATATATCTTTAGCTTCCTTAGGATCCGAGCACATAAACCTTTTGTCATTGACTGTAAAAGATAAAGTATTTGGATATGACATACGAAATCTTATCCCTCTTTTTATCAAGTCAGCACAATAGGGAGAAAGTTTTTGTCTATTTAGTTTTATTTGAGAAGGAAGATCTTGAGCAAATGGCAGTTTATGAGACTTCCATATAAACTGCCTTTTACTTTTAGCTGCTTCCAGAATTTGGAAAGTGTCTTGAAAATTTAATAGTTTTGTGTAAATAATCCTTGGTGAAGTAGAATCCTGACTTGCACGTAATGCTCTATGTGCTCTCTCTACAATTATAGTTTTAGAGGATGAATCACAGTTTAATAAAGCTTCAAAGATGCTCCTAGTCACAGATAACAAATTTTTATTATCATAAGATTCTGGCAAACCACAAATAATGATGTTATTTCTACGACTTCTAGCTTCCAAATCCAACAGTTTGGCTTGAATATCAGAAATAATCTTATCTTTAGCCTTAAGGTCACTTTCCAGTGAATCAGTTTTTATTTCTAAAGCTGAATTTCTATTTTCAATTAAATCCATTATGTCATTTATTTGTTTTAAAGTCTTGCTAAAGTCAGCAAATTGATCTGAAAAGTTTTGAATAGCACTTTGAATAGGCTTTAATGCTATTTTTAGTTCATCTAAATAAAAGTTTGAGTCAATTAAGTCTTTATTACTTACTTTGGCAGATTCTGTAGATTGCTTAGATGTTCTTAATCTTTTTGAACTGGAATCTTTTTCAGGAGAGAGCATTGAAGAAAATTTGGCCTTTGTAGGCTGAGTCTCCATGGAGTCAGATTTAGTAGCCATGCCCAGAGATGAAGTTCAACTGACAGGATTTTAGGATCCAGGAGTATTCTGAAGCAGCAAATACTCAAAGCAGTTGAGAGAACAAAGATGTTCTGAGGTAAAATCAAACTCAGGATAAAAATTCCAAGTACAAAAATATTCCAAATGCGTAGAAAAAGATTTATAAAATCTTTTTTTAGAAAAAACTGAGGAAAAAGATTGCTACAAAGTTGTAAAAAATCAAAAAGTTAAATAGCTGTGAGGAGCTCAAAGAGTAGGGACTAGTCTAGTCGGCAGCCATCTTGGAATCGGAATGTGTCTCTTAATATCAGACAGGTGGCTACATATTCTTTCCTTTAATTTTTGATTGGATGTACCCATATAATATGAAGGACATTGAGTACATTTGGCTAAATATGCAATATTAGAAGTATTACAATTTCCATAGGATCTGAGAAAATATTAATTTGCACTAACAGGGTGTATAATACTCTTGTCTGTGTATATATAATTGCAGTAAATGCAATTATTACATTTATATGTGCCATATTTTTTACCTTGGAACATATTCACAGTCATTGGCTGCTCTTTGTAACACAGTTTATTCTTCAAATTATTGCCCCTTCTGTAACTAAATAATGGTCTGTCCTTCAATACTGTGTCTAATTCTGGAATGTCTTTAAGTATAGATCAGTATTTCTTAATAATATGTTGTACTGCAGATGTGTTCCTATTGTATGTCAGATTACATAGAAAAGTATAACTACTCTGAGTTCTATCTTTCACTAAAGGTGGATGTGCCCAGAAAGTTGATTGGAACTCAGCATCCCTTTAGTCTACGACCTCATTTTTAATAGTTTCTAAGGTTCTGGTATTATAGCCCCTTTCCTTGAAGGCATATTTGATATTCTTTAGTTGTTCAGTCATGTTAAGATTATCAGTATCTGAGTGTGAGACCCTCGACATTTGGTTTTTAACAATGTCATTAAAAACAAATGGGGGGTGCATACTTGTTCTATGTAGGTATGTTTTGCATTTAATTGTTTTCGTATAGTGCTGTGTCTATTTTACCATTATCATCTCTGGTTAATTTAATGACCAAAGAGTGCATCTCTTTATTGGATTTCTCAACCTGGTTAATCTAATGTCCAAAGAGTGTATCTTTTTATTGGATTTCTCAGTTTTAAATTTTAAGAAGTTGATGCTTTTTGAGATGCATTCAAAGAACAAAATAAAGTCAGTCAGCCCCTTTCCATATCAAAAAAACATCAGTTACAAACATTTGTAGAAGATAACATTGTCTTTATAAGGATTGTCAGTCAATGTATATTTGTTCTCCCAATAATATATCACAATGTTTATAGAGGTATTTGCAACCGGTATGCCCATGGCAACACTGGTGTTTTGTTTAAAAGTTTGTTCTGAAACAAAAATGTGTTATTCTTCAGCACTAAACTAAGCAATTCACATATACAATAATTCTCTATCTGAGTATATTGTTAATGTTAAGTAAAATACTTGCTTATGTGTTGAATACCTATGCTGTTTGGTATTACAGTGAATAGGGAGACCACATCCATAGTGACAAAGTGGCATTTCTTTAAGTCCTTATCTATAGACAATTGTGCTAAATGTCTCAAGAAATCTGAAGTGTCCATGATGATGGTATCCATTGCCAACAGATGTTGTTTAAATATATAGTCAAGATGTTTAGAAATTTTCTCTGTGACCCACCCTCATGCTGAAACTATTAGCCTAAAAGGTGGGTTAGTAAGTGACTTACAAATTTTCAGTACTCCATAGATAGTAGCTGTTTTAGGAGATGATACAGTTGAATATTGGCATGAATACATCCAGTTTCTATTTTTGGCTGTCTGGGTTATGTCTGCAACATGAGTGGTCCAGTCGCGCCAACGAGGTAAGCACAACCAAAGCTGTTTGTGCCAAGCACTGCATTGGTCAAACCCTGGAAGAAAAGTAAAAAAATACAAAATAAAAAAGGAGAGAAGCTTAAACAATCACACAAAGCCATACATAATGTGTGTGTGGGGGGGCAAATGCCCCAAAATAGGGACAATTTTGACATATCGGTCTTACAATCTTAAAAAGTTGATAGACTCAAAGGTTTTGCATTAGTATGAATTTTCTGTAGTGTAAGAAATCTGAGTCTCAAATGTCTGTCATTATTTTCTGACTTTAGTCCATAAAGATTTGACAATGATTTGCCAGTAAATCACAAATTTATGAGTAACAAGCCAAAAATTTGAGGCGGACATTTGGACATTCTGGGTAAGTTTGTACAGTTGAGAGGTATGTGGAAGTTCTATCCACACCCACAGGGAGGTTTCACAGCCAGATGCACTGGTGAACGCCATGAAACCTTGTTTAAGCATGCAGAGCTTCCTTAATATTGATTGCACACCACCGCCATAGGCACTACTTGTACATGGTAAAACTCCATGTAGGCTCTACATAAACCCTACATGGAGTTTACTGACTCATTTGGATTATTTAAAAACATTGGTTAAGAATAGATACAAGGTATATGACAATATTTTCATATTTAGAGAAATTTTGGACAGTTTGTAGAGAAATTAAAGGTAAGTTTGTGTAATGCAAATAGGAACTGCAATATGAAGTGAGGGGAAAAACAGACTTATGGTATATTTGGAGAGAAAGTCAGAGAAGAAAACTAGATAGCAGTAAGGAAGTAAGTGAAGAAGAGAGAGTAAGGAGGTATAATGAAAGAAAAGGTACTTGTTGACATTCAGGAATATAGAATGTCCTGGTTTTGAGCAAAAACAGAGACAGATTTTAGCTTGGAAGTCTTTCAGTTTTTAAAGATGGAGGGTATAGACCTGGTGAATACAGGTAAGGAGTTCTAGTCCTTAACAACCTTGTATGAGTGTAGACAATGCCCAGCAGATTTGCTAGGTTTGTAAACTGGCAGGAGGTTTTGGTCACTGGATCTCTATGACTGACTGGGGACATAGTCGTGATGAATGTTTTTTAGTGCTGGACAGGCAGATGGATGCTGGATGATTTTATAGATGTAAGATGTTGTGTATATGTTAGTTAATGTGACAGTTCTAACCAGTTTAGGCTTTTCAGCCCCAGTGGTGGGTTCTGAAAGGGGTATATGCTGCAAATTTAACAACTCTATTATAGCATTGTTCAAGTTTCAATTTTTGTGAAGCCTGAAGGTTAGTAAGGATGTGATTGCCATAAATAAGTGTGGAGAGGAGATATGTAGGGCAAGTGTAGTTTTAGTTGCATCAGTGAGAGATTTTTTGGCCATGTCAAGCATCTCTAGTTTTTGATGAGTTTTTCTTATGCAATTTTGTATATGCAGGTCGAATGTAAGGATATCATCCATTATCACCCCCGATAGTTTTATATGAGAACTGACTTTAGTGGTTGTATTATAAAGAGAGAGGACTTTAAATTTATTTTTTTAATGACAGTGGGATTTAGAGAAAAAAAATAGTAGTTTGGTCTTTTTGACTTGAGTATGACTTATGAGTTTTAAAGGCATGTTTCAGTGGCTGCTAAACCTTCCTGAGTAATTTTTGGAGGTATAACACATTGTCAGTTGTGCAAATGAGAGTATTTTATTAGGGTGGCCTGTTGTGTGGAAGTATAGAGAGTGTTGTTGAAAATCTTAAAAAGGAGGGGACCAAGGATAGAGCCATGTAGTACACCAGTGGTAACTGGGAGTTAAGGAGAGAGCATGGAGTGCCATATAGCTGTCTGATACCTATTGAACAAGTAGCTTTTGAACCACATAATGGATAGCTGAGAGATACCTGCTAAGGACCTTTGAAGACGTTTTCTGTGACAAACTGTGTCAAGGGCTTTAGACAAGTCTAGAAATATTGTAGAGACTAATTTGCAATTAACTCTAGCTTTATTGATAGTATCCATATAGGTTAGAAGGGCAGTGGTAGTACTATGGGAAGGATGGAAGCCATGTTGTTTAGGGGGTAGGAGATTGTCTAACAATTGTTTTTGAATGCATTTTTTTCAAGTATTTTGGCAAGGGGAGATAAGATTGCTATAGGTCAAAAGTTATTCATGTCTGTTGAATGTCCTCCTTTGTGCAGAGCTTCCCACTGTCACATCAGTTTATAACTGAGAGCAATTACTTTAACAAAGCAATTAACAAATAGATGCAAGTACATCTGATTTTCTGTCATTTTCCCAGACTAAATACCTGGCATAAGGAGTGTAGTCTACTGGTCAAGCAAAGGAAGACAGTGGCCAACTTAGTAAGTGGTCCTACTATTTTACAGAGCAAACATGTATTTAACTGATTAAAGATAATGCACAGCAAGATTCTTTAAGATAAATATGCTTACATGAAACAATGACAAAAGTCTCAGTAAACTTGTAGGTGTAGGGATTTGTGACAGAGCTCCTGCAATATTGGGGTCAGATGTAGTGACCATTGGCTATGAAACAATGACAGAAGTCTCAGTAAACTTGTAGGTATTGGGCTTTGTGACAGAACTCCTGCAATATTCAGGTCAGATGTAGTGACCACATACTCTGCTCTATGGAGGAAGATAGTGACTGAGTGTTTATGACTAACTTTACTTTGTTTTATTTTTTACAGTATCCGACTGTCTTACATTGTATGTGTTCACATTATGTAAACTAGCATTTAATTCTTATTTACTCCCAAAAAACAAAGCATGTAAGGACATTATTTCTAAGATCTTCATGTGCATAGTTTCAAAGAAAATAGTCAGGTAACAGACAACATAAAAAAGTTCAAATATCTAAAAGATACAGAACAGAGAAATGCGTCATCCTTCAAATGACAGATATATTAGAACTACATTCATGTAGATATCTAAGGAGAAAAGAACACTTTTTTGTTGCTTAACAGAATGTAGATTGGATTATCGGACCAGGCTCCATGAATGATAGTGGTATCAAAACAGTGAAAACACAATAAGAATGACTGGGCAGATGAAAGGTAGCTCTTCTGAAGGAGGTGGGAGGGGGGACAATTGTGTTTGTTAAGTAAGGTGTTCTGCTTATCTAGTAGGCAAGAGGTGTTAAGTGTGAGAACCAAGCAGCCCTTAAAATAAGTATGTAGACATTGTATTTCAACTGAATGCCAATCCTACATTCATACTTCCATGATTTGCAGTATATTGATAGCCTGACACCTCCTTTTCTCATCTGCAGTGTCACTGCCTTAAATAATGCAATGTGCTCTTACCACATAGATACACTTTTTCAACTTTATACAAAATGGCATTATTGTCTGCTATCCATATACATATATCAGTGAACTTGCTGTTTTACAAGGTTGTCTTTCAAAATATGCACCTCAATGTGGTCTTTATTAAGTGTAAAATAGTATGCAGTCTCACACACACACACACACACACACACACACACACACACACACACACACACACACACACACACACACACACACACACACACACACACACACACACACACGTGCACGCGTGCACACACACACACACACACACACACACACACACACACACACACACACACACACACACACACACACACACACACACACACACACACACACACACACACACACACACACACAGTATGTGAGTTAAGGAAATTCTGTTTTCTCTAATGTACAGACTTTGTAATGTAACTAACAGAAACCAACAACAATAACCTAATTTAGATAACATTCAACAACGTACACACTCATATACTGAGTATAGCATACATTTCACACATACACATGGCACACACACACACACACACACACACACACACACACACACACACACACACACGTGCATACGTGCACACACACACACACACACACACACACACACACACACACACACACACACACACACACACACAGTATATGAGTTAAGGAAATTCTGTTTTCTCTAATGTACAGACTTTGTAATGTAACTAACAGAAGCCAACAACAATAACCTCATTTAGATAACATTCAACAACGTACACACTCATATACTGAGTATAGCATACATTTCACACATGCACACTGACACACACACACACACGTCTATGTACATAATACTTAGAAAAAAGAGAGAAAATGTGGATGGCGAGAGAGGCAGAAACAGGAGAATCATCCCAAAATTTGTTATGTATGCCCATCACTTATATATATAGATGCATGCAAAGATGTAGTACTATAGACATTTGTATGCATTACATATGCAGGGTGAGTGAAGGATTATTAGACAAAATGCAGAGACAGACAAAGACATTTTCCATTTTGGTTTTCTTGCATATAGAGTTGGCAGAATATTTTTATGTTAACTTAATTTCTTTCTAAGTCACTGCATATTGTATGTAGTGTAATCAAGCTATTAAACCTTGGTGCCTCTACCAATATATACAGTAAGACAATTTTACTTTTAACAAATGAAACCCTGTGTCAAGGCTGAAAATAAATCTGAGCCAATGATACTTTTTACAGGAAGAGCAAATCGGCACCACATGCAAGCAGTCAAGAATATTTGATAAAAAGCAGAGGAAAGAAGGACACTTCCATAGTGGAAGAAATCAGCGGAGAAAAGAAACAAGAGCATGCAATCAGTTCTGTACACAGCTACTAAACATGTATATTTTTTTTTCATTAAACCATCTGCCAATAGCAATGTTTCACTGTTTCTGCTTTATTAACACTTTCTTATTATGCTTGTTTCAGTCCTTTTGCTAATGCTGAAGTACCTTTTCTTAATACTACAAATAAGACACTTGTATGCATGTTTAAAATGTAAAAAAGTGCTCAGGGTTCATAATTATCTCTTTATTGAAAATGAAAATTGAATAACTATTTTACTTTTTGCCTCACATTTTATTAAAGTAACCAATACACACATCTTTATTTTTCATGAGCACTATGTAGGAAAAAGCCAAATTTGTTATAAATCAAATGAAAAAATAAGTACCTTAATTTCAAGAGCAGGCGTGTGGTTCGTTTATTAAACAATTTTATGGAAAAATTGTTTGGTCAGCAGACCAAATTGGAAAAACATTTTAGGTAAGGGTTAAAGAGAGACACACACACACACACACACACACACACACACACACACACACACACACACACGCACACACCCTCTCTGTTTCTCTAATTAATATAACTAACTTCAAGGTCAAATCCTTTGGTAAATTCTAAATATTTTACAATTTATCCATGTGGTTCGTGAATATTTAACAAAAGGATGTTGCTGTAATTTATTTTATGATATATCTAGATAAACAGGTGTAAGCAGTAAAGCTAAAATAATTAAATTAAAATGGAGTATTGAAAAATCTAAAGGTGAATAAGGAAAGTAGACTGCTTAATTAGCTTAAGATAATTCCACTGCATAAAAATGCCTAATGTTGTCCTTTTTTCTGTTTAATCCAATGTTTCAATTTTCATAATTAGACTTGTATAATAATAACAGCAACACTGGCCCAATTAATCACACTGACACAGGTACACAGTGAATCTGTATGAGATTTTCTTCAAATGTACTGAAAGAATTTAAATCAGGATACCTTCCACTCATTTCACATACATCTAATGTTTTCACAAAAGTCTACCCCTCATTTTTAGTCCTTTTGTTGGTATTCTAATATAATTCTCATTTATTATAGCTCATATTTAAGTGTAGTGTTTGAAATCATGCTTGCTAACTTCATGTATGGTACAATGACATTTTCTGCACTAACTCGCCTCATGCACATCTATAACCCATGAGTCATAGCTGTAGACAATTCTGGGATACACATGCTTCCTTTGCAAATTAATTTCTAGCCAAAGCACCAGATCACTGGAAGAGAGAAAAGGTATAAGTTGGCTAAGATACCTATCCTAAAGTGCTACGAGTTAGGTTGAGTAGGTAGCAGCAGATAATCAGTCCAGCTGTTTTCTCTTTAACTCTCCATAGCTCTCTTCCACTTTACTACTACCTCTGTTTCTCCCGATATTACTTCCTTTGCACTCAGTCTGTATACCCAGCAAATTATGTAACTAACAGTGTTAGATTACATATCGCTGTACAACCTATTGTGTTATTTCCCCTATCCCTATATTTGCTCTAACCTTAATACTATATACCAATTGTCTGTTTAAACATTGTAGCAGTTAGAACAAAGGCACTCTAGCAGAGCAGAGGATTAAGGCTATGAGATGTTTCCTTAACTATATCAGCCCTCATTTGCCTGCGGTGTTACCTTGAGCAAGTCACTTAACCAGACACTACCTTGGATCAATTGGGAAATTGGTCTAAGCTCCTCAATGGTTGTTCTGGACTGCATACATAGTAACTATCAATTAACACATTTATTTTGTATTTTCCTTGGGCAAATTTAAAGTGTCTTATATATCCAAT
This sequence comes from Protopterus annectens, assembly GCF_019279795.1. NCBI lineage: Eukaryota > Metazoa > Chordata > Ceratodontiformes > Protopteridae > Protopterus > Protopterus annectens. Next base: position 1,280,248,549 of record NC_056737.1, read on the forward strand.
TCACCAAATGCAGCACTTCGTTTGATTTGTTTAACTCAAGAGCTTCATTATGTAATGTTAAATGTTCTGAATGGTGATATTTTTCACTGATTTTGTAGCCCAGGTAGGTATAACCCTAGCCATAAGTAGCATCCTGCCATTGCCCAAAATGATACCGCAGAACAAGGACAAAATGACTTCAACAATTGGCTAAGCTTCTGGTTTCATTTTAAGGGGATCCAGTATCTGTCTGCCTGGGATGACATGGACGACAGACCACGATGCTTTGCCAGAGATGGCCTGCCCCTTTCACCCCAGGGATTCTGGATACTGGCAAAGGCTCTTGCCACCCTATAGTGCATTTTTAGGCAAGGTTCAAATGACAAATTCACCACCATAACAGGAACAGGTAAGCAAAAACTGAGGGTAATGCTACTCAATGCTAAAAGTCTAAATCTCAAAATGCACTCTCTCGAGGCACTCCTTAAAATGGAGAACATCAATATCTGTGCAGTGACTGAGACCTGGTTCAGGGCTCCAGAGTTCACACCTGTATTACCAGGCTATAACTCACACCACACTTTTTGGGCATCTAACCTGGACTGGAACAGCAAAGGCAGAGGTGTGCCCATATTCATTAAGGTTATCCACACCCCCAGGCTAGTTGCTCAGCATAATGCATCCGAGGTTATCCAAGTGCAACTAATTTTGGGCAAAACTGCAAGCCAAATTGTAGCTTGCTACAGATCCCCTATCATGCCCCAGGATTCCCCCTCCTTTTTTCTTGATATACTGGAAAACATTAAGGTTCAAACAAATACCCTAATAATGGGCGATTTCAACTACCCCACCATTAACTGGGAAAACTACTCATGTACCAACTCCTTTGCTCAATGCTTTCCGGAATTCATAGGTTTATAGGTTCATAGGTAAGTACTAGGCTATCTGGCTGAGGTCATCTATAAGTCTAGCCAGAATGTGTTGGATTTCGCTGCCCCCTTAGATTAGTTCCCTGTGCCTCGGTCCAGCAGAGCCATTAGTTCCCTTTGCCTCTGTCCAGCAGAGCCACTGCAGTGATCCCCAGGGTAAATTTTCTGTTTCCCATTCACTCGTCAAGGTTTCTCTTGAAGGGTGTTAGTGAGGGGCTATGCCTAATGTAGATTGGAATCCTGTTCCAAAGCATGGGGAGTCTCTGGGACAGGAATCTATCCCTCCAGCACATCATATTTATCATTGTGGTGAGGTTTAGATCCCTAGACCGTGTGGCTCTTGGGGATTTTTTTTTTTAGGTGGAGCAAGTCCATCAATTCTAGGTTGGATATGGCCTTGTATGTCAGGCAGAGATCACATCTGAGTAAGCAGTATGCAACCGAGTACAGCTGGAGTTTCTTCAGTCGGGCTGCAAAGGGCATATGTTTGAGGCCAGTTATCCTCTTGTTGAGGTACTTCTGTGGTCTTTCCAGCTGTTGCAGGTGTCTTGTAAGGTACATCCCAAATGGGGTGTTGTACTCTATGATGGGTCTGATGAGTGATGAGTAGAGGGGCACAATAATCTCTTTTGTTCTAGATGCGAACCCTTTTGTGATTAGGTGGGTTACATAGAAGGATTTTCTAACCACCATGGCAATATGATTATCAAATGAGAGATTACTATCTACTTGGGTCCCCAGATCCCTTATTACATTTTCTGTATTTAGGGGACTACCACATATGTGGTAGTTCGCGGGTACTTTGTTTTTTCCAAAGGGGATGACTATACACTTTTTGGCATTAAACTTGGGGCCGTGATTTTGAGACCAGGTATTCATCTCAGTGAGACCCTTCCGGAGGATGTCTGTATCAGCTGGAGAGTCAATTATGGCCCCCAGTTAGCAGTCATCTGCGAAATTGATCAGCCATAGTCCTCCTGTCTTGCCTGTACCTCTGAGAAGTATATACCGATAATAATTCCTAAATTCATAATAATTCATAAATTCCAGTGCCCTGGATCAACTTATCCACGCCCCTACCAGAGGCAACAATATCCTAGACCAAGTCATTACCAACATGAGTGACCAGTGCTCCACATCTGAAGTCAACTCCTCGTTGGTCAGATCCGTCTGTAAGCTAATCACCCTAGATATCCACATCCCACTGCCACCCCCCATTAAGGAAACCATGCCAAATCATTTTTCCAAAGCCAACTTTATGCTTCTTAAGACAGAAGTGGCAAACTTCATGATACCCATGCAGATGGACAATATAGTTATGACTGCTGAATCCTACACAAATGCACTCTATCAGCACTTACACCAGTGCATGGATCATGCTATCCCAAACAGAACCAAGACACTATCCTCCAAAAAAAGGAAGCCAATCTGGTGGTCCCCTGCCATAACCAAACTCTACAACAGAAGGAAGAAACTGTTGCAAAAGAGAGTAAAATCCCATGAGTGGAGGAGCTCCCTGGTCAACCTCAGTAAGAAGCAAAGATCTCTTTTAAGTTCCTCCAAAGCTAGCTATGAAAACAAAATCACAGCTGATTCTAAGTACAACCACAAAGCATTCCATAGCTATGTCAGCAGTCCCAATGGCAACATCCAGAGCTGTTCTGAGTTACAGCACAATGGCACAAAAATTACAGAACCAACTGATATTGCCAACATCCTGGCAAATAGGTTCAGTGCTAACTTTACCCCCCTATCACCCCCTAAAGGGCCCATATCGATACAGGAGGAATGCAGAGTCCCTGTAATCACAACTATACAGGTAAAAGCTGCACTCTCTAAAGTCAAAAACACAGCATCCATGGGACTTGACAACATCCCAGGCTGCGATTTATACAAACTTCAGAATAAACTGGCTCCCCACCTAAGCACCATGTTCAATCATAGCCCCACATCAGGTTTTTTGCCGACTGAATGGTGCACAACAACAGTTATCCCACTCCACAAAGGAGGAGCCACCACTGATCCCACAAACTATTGCCCTACTAGCCTGATGAGCCTTGTCTGTAAGGCCATGGAACGTATCATCATGGAACTCATAAACAAAGACATTGGTAACCTCCAAACTCTGGACCCCACCCAGTTCAGGTTTGTGAAAGGCAGATCATGCCTCCTGAATCTGATTGACTTATTTGAGGCAGTCACCAAAGCTATAGACGAGGGTAAGGTGGTTCACACAGCCTATTTTGACCTCGCCAAGGCTTTTGACACCATCTCCCATTCTGGAATTATAGATAAACTCACTAAACTAGGTATAAATCCTTACATCACATGATAGGTTGCCAAATGGCTCACTGACAGAACCCACACTGTAAAAGTTGCAGACTCCAAATCTGACTTCAAACCAGTGACGATTGGAGTACCACAGGATTCAGTCCTGGGACCTCTCCTATTTTGTATCTACTTCTCTGAAGTACAGGCTAACACGGAAGACTTTTGGCTAACAAGGTTCGCAGATGACTGCAAACTAGGAGCCATAGTCGAGTCCCCAAATGATGGTGGCATCCTACAGAAGGGCCTTACTGAGACAGATGCCTGGTGTGAGAGCCATGGCCTCAAGCTCAATGCCAAAAAATGCATTGTCATCCCCTTTGGTAAAAACTCTGTACCCATGAACTACCACATAAGCGGCAGTTTACTTAATGCCGAATGTTTGATAAGAGACCTTGGGACCCAGGTGGACAGTAGTCTCTCCTTTGATAATCACATCGCAACAGTAGTCAGGAAATCCTTCTATGTGGCACACCTCAACACAAAAGGGTTCTCATCCCGGAAAAAAGAGGTCATTGTTCCCCTCTTCTCGACACTCATTTGACCCATTATAAAGTACAACGCCCCTTTTGGAATGTACCTCACAAGACATCTGCAGCAGCTGGAAAAGCCACAGAAGTACCTCACAAAGAGGATTACTGGCCTCAAACAGATGCCCTACACTGACCACCTAAAAAAACTCCAGCTTTACGCTGTAGCATATCACCTACTTCGAGGTGATCTCTGCCTAACATATAATGCAATGTCAAACCCGGAGCTGTTGGACATGCTGCACCTAAAGAAATCCCAATCCCTCCAAGCTACATGTTCTAGAGACCTAAACCTTATCACAACAATAAACAGGACATATTGGAGGGATAGATTCCTGTCCCAGAGACTTCCCATACTCCGGAATAAGCTGCCTGTCTATGTCAAGCAAAGTTCCTCATTCACACTCTTCAAGAAAAATCTTGATGATTGTATGGGAAATAGGAAATACATCCCGGGGATTACTTCTGTGTCTCTGCTTGACAGGGTCACAAGAAATTAAGTTTCTTGCATGGCGTAAGCCATGGAACCTTGTTGGCTAGGCTTACTTAGGCCCTTGGGCCAATAGCCTAGTACCTACCTAAGAACCTATGAACCTATGAATAAGCTTTGGAATGCTACAATTGTCAGTGTTTTGTTTTTTTTTTAACCTTGTGAAGAGTTATTGCTGAAACTAGATGCTGTCAGTAAAACATATAGAGGTTGGCTTATTTTAAGGGTATGCTTGGTTTTGCCAGGGTAGGAGGAGAGGTGTAGGTACTAAAGGGTTAGCATTTATCCCACCACTACTTTTTGGAGAATATAAGATAGGTATGTTTGTGTTCAATCTCGCACCTTATTTCTGTGAGTGTTCACTTACACGACTTGAAATGTCTTAAAATCCACTTACCGAATGGTCTCATAACCTAAAGTGAGAATTAATGAAAGTCAACAACTCAAGTATGTTGACTTTACCGAAAATATCTTCATTTCCAATTATGTGCTACAGATGTTTTGCAGGGTAGCAAGCCCCCCCTGTAACCCCTGCTACTTATATATACTAATTCCACGATCACACCAGAATGAGGTAAAGGGTAAAGTTCCCAATCCCCAATATAGTGCAATCTCCATTCAAAATGACAAATCCACAAAAACAAATGGACACTTGCATTCGCTTGAGTGGATTTGTCATTTTAATAATGTATGTTAGGACACCTTGGGATAGTGCCTTTTGCCCTTCCAAGGTCATGTAACTTATTTAAGACGTTTTGATTGGAAACCATTTTAAAGATATTACAATTGTACAGATTTATGCAAACAGCTGCCTATACTAGCATTCAGAAACATGTTTATCACAATCACCGTATTGCGGATATTATGAGATGAGTAATGTAATCCAAAGGTAATTATCGATTAAGTGTCTGGACTTTCATGGCTTAGGCAGCATATAGTTAGAAAACCTGCTCATGGAAATGATGAGGTTGATGGTAAGGTAGTGTTTCCTGCACTTGTGGTGAGAGAGTGTTTCCTGCTTTTGTGGTGAAAGAATGTTTCCTGCACTTGCTGGAAGTATGTTGCCAAGACCAAAAGCAGGCAAGTAGAATGCATAGGCCTAAGCATATGCATATGTGCTGTTTTTGAAATCTATAAGAAATGTTAGAAGCCATCATAACTAACTCCTAAAAGTATTTAGATATAGTTTGTTGATTTAAAATGGAGAGGACATTGGATGTATAGGAAAGCTAGAAACAGGGAAAGAAAAAGCAGATGAACTGGTGTAAGTTCACAGGACAAATAAGAGTGAAGGTGGAGAAGGAGAAGAAGGGAATACTTCCAGCATGGTTTCAGACCACACCATTGTACCTCATCAGCTCTCTTATCTTTCACCAATGTCATCAGTCTTAATCAAAACAACAAACTATCATCTGCACTCTTTCCAGACCTCTCTAAGGCCTTTGATATGGTCAACCATTAGCTTCTGCTCACTACCATGAAAGCTGTCTTCCTAGACCATCACTCACTATAATGGTTTCAGTCCTATCTAAGTGGTAGACAGCAGGCTGTCTTATGGCAGGACAAGCTGTCATCTCATCTCCCGGTCTCCTTAAGAGTCCCTCAGGGCTCTATTCTACGTCCCCTCCTCTTCTCTATCTTCATAAACGACCTTCACACCACTATCCCAAATGCACATTGTATCCAATATGCTGACAATTCTACCTTGATTTGCTCTTCTACATCACAAACAAATCTGCTATCCCTAACCCAGAATACCTTTAACAGTATTGAAAACTGGCTAACTAATTGACAAATTCTCCTGAATCCCAACAAAACCAAGCTGCTGCTTTTCTCACCTACCCCTCGATACACACACACACACACACACACACACACACACACACACACACACACACACACACACACACACACACACACACACACACACCATTAACTGTCA
>NC_056737.1:1280259746-1280269746 GCF_019279795.1 Protopterus annectens
CAATATTTGTAGAGTCAGTTACTCCAAGCACCTCAGGAAACTGTGCTATGTCATACAATGCCACATGGAGTTGCTTTTCTCCTCTGTTGTAAGTTGAAATAGCATATACTCCCCATATGCTGTGACACTCCATTGAGGAGATGGTGAAGTATCCTTGTGACAGATGACTGGGATGCATCCATTATGTCTTCTGCTGGTCATGGAAAGGTCCCTGTAGCTAATATTCTCAAAGCCACACATACATTGGTGTCTACAGGGATAGGTAATCCATGTCTCCCCCAGTTCTGCATAGGTGGGCAATTCATCTCAACCAGGTCCTGCATGGTACCTCTATCCACAGGATGGAAGTCCACAATTTCTGTGTCATGGATGGCATAGTATGTGGAGTGAATGGATGGGTTGGTGCAGGTGGTGGTGATGCAGATCTTTGTGACTACAGCACTGAAAACAGCTTCTTGCTTATACACATTCATTAATGTGGTGACTACCCAGAAATCATTTCCTGATCTTTCCACCCTAATTACAAGATTTTACTGCCGTGAAGAACACTGGTGGCAGTGCCTCTCCATCTGAAACATATACATGTCTGAATCACTCTATATCTCCATTGCCCTCATATTACTAATGTTACTTATTACCATGTCATTATTCTATCATTTGCATGTTATGTAGTCCACAGTTTTTCTTGTCTTTCTCCATTCTCACTCAGTCCATCTTTGAATTACTCCATCCAGCATGGGGCCACTCATTGTGCAAAATCAGATGCTCTAAGAGGAAAGCTGTTTTTGAATCAGAGGGACAATATAAAACTTTATACAGTAAGTGCATGCATTTATAATTAAATTTCTGCATCACCATATGCCTGCAGACGAGTAAGAAGATACAATTTAGGAAAGAAAGGTACAAGAAAAGAATGTTTATCAGAACATGGTACTGAATAGTTTGAAACAGTGTACCTAGTATAGCAATAGCTGAGCTATTTTGTATATCAGAAGATAGAGAGCTCAGATAGTTGGGACTACATTACTTAAGGGTCTTTCAGTGCAATTTCTTTGTAAAAGGTGTAAATTTTCAAGTAATTCCATAAGCAATTTTGCTCCTTACTGAATGGGGAGCTGCATTGCTAATGAGGGATTTTACAAGGAGAAGGGCAGAAGGCACGTTGCACTAATTTATGGCTAGTAGTAGAGAACAATAGAGGTGCCCTGTGATTGGTAGGACATGTTTGTGCTGAGTAAAAAGGTTCAGTAGTGACTTTGTTTGTGTGCAAATTCAAAACTGACCTAGGTTATATAGAGTTTTATGAGAGAAGCTGGTGTTTTTTGAATTTTCCAGAGTAACTAGGAGAAGTCAATATTCATGCCTGGGTATCTATATACAGTAGGAAAATATGCATCTATATTATCTTATCGAAGTTTGAGAATATTGAATCTGATATGGTCGACACCATATAATCGAATTCTGAAACAATGAAAGATAAAAATAAATGCCTAAAACAAAAATAAATAAAAACATACCTTTGCAACCCCCACAGCCCCCTACTTAAATATACCAACTTCGAGACCACACTACATGGAACTAAATGGAAATCTCCCCTTACGGATATTTCCGTTTAAACGTTCGATGTTTTTTTGCTTCCGCTAATCTGGTGCTGACAATATCAGCATCAATATTGTCGGTCTTCGACAACGTGAAGTAGACCCGGAAAATACTGGTAGATAAGCAGCTGAGGCTGTCTGCTGGTTATTCACTCATGTAAGCTGAGCATTAAGGATGACTTATTTAGCACAGCATGATACTCACACATACTTAACTGTTCTACAAGAGGACCTAGAAAGTCCACAATAATTATCTATTGAGTGTTATACAACTACTGAAGCATTCTAAATAGCATAGTTTCAGTTTTTGAGATGGTGATCACAAGGTGATGATTTAAAAATCACTTGTGGATGTACAGTTCATCATGCAGTGCTGTGAACAGCTAAGGATAAAAAGGATAATTTCAACAGAGTCATATTGGTGGCGTGGCGTTTAATGAGAAACTAATAAAAAATTAACCTTAGGTGGTCAAAAGGGAGTCAGTTAAAAGAGAATAGAACAGGATATAAGACAGAATCTTAAGGAGCACCAGAGGAGAAATGTGATACTACAGAGACAATATTGTTTCTAGGATAGGCCTTGCTGTATCCAGTTGTTGATCCATATCATCTTATCTTTTACCACAGCATCAAAGACATTTCTCATGTAAATGAATAAAACACCAGTAAGAAGACCCTCAGGGATGTTACACAGGACAATGTCAATGTTAACAAAGAGAGTGGTATATGCATTGCATTCATAATAAAAGCCATGTTACTATGGGGGCAATATATCTCTAATGTGCAGCGACTAAATAATTTTTAAAATACATGTTTAGCAAGTATTTTAATGATGGAAAACAGGAGCAGCAATTATTTAGACCATGGAATTTTGCTTAACCATGGGTCCAGAATTGGAAATGACATCATTAAACAAGGTCTAATATCCTGCATAATTTTCATTTTTGATAACTGTACAGCAGTTATAGCAATACTGCCCATTGTAAAAGAAGTGACTATGCCACCACTGTGTTTTTTATTCTTTTTTTTGTTAACAAGAAAAGGTGTGTAGTTTTAGCTAATGACTAACAGTGAATCTTCCATTTTTTAAGGTACTATGCCTGTTAAGACAGACACAATGAAAGATAAGTGAGCAGCTTCAAAAAGTTAGATGAAGAGGATTAAGTATTAAGGAATATTTGTTTGGAAGGGTGGTTAGAAGATTACTGACAGCTGAAAGAGAGAGATGGCAGAATTTGAAATGAAGGAAGGGCAAATCACCTATTTCACCAGTACTGAGGGGGTATTTAAGTATTTTTTGTGACTGACAGGTGTGCTACAAAAGAATTCTTTGAATGTTTCAGCTATGTTAGTTGCATTGGTGAGGTTATTGTTTCTAGGTAGCTTGACAGGTTGTTGGTTTGACTGCAATGAAGAAGTTTGTTAATAGTACAGCATTAAGATTTGGAATTCCAAGAAGATAGCATTGTTATCTTCTATAGTAGGTGGATTGAGTGTCTTTGAATTATAATCCAGAATGGATATTTAAGGCTATTGTTAATGGTCCAAAAGGTAAGGACCATATTCTGTCTTTATTTTTCATGTTCTTTTTAATGCCTGTCTTTGTGTAATGATAGGATGGAGTGTATCCTCAACAATAACTAGTAAGGAATTAAACATCTAAAGTACAGCATTCAGGATTAGTGCATGGATAGAGTAGTGTCATGTTTATATTTTGTTAGGTGGAATTTAATACATCACATTTTAAGTGGGGGATGGTTGAGAGTTTTAATGACTAGAAGCAGTCAAAACAGCAGTGATCTGATACTCTGCTAGGAAATGCAAGAGCATGTTAATTAGAAAAAACGTAACAGAACTGCATGCACTTTATGCACAAGCATGAATTAAATGGTTTTACTGTTATGTAATACAACACAAAAAAGGACTTTTTAAATTTGTGCAACTACTTGCATGTTTTGCCAAAGGATTAGCAATGTCCTTTTTTTGTATTTAGTGGTGACAATAATGCTTATTTAGAATGTAATGATGTTAAATGACAACTACTTTTAGAAACTGACAAATTACCAGGACTAAATGCTGTCATTAATATTAAGTGCCTTTTAAAGATATAAAAGTCATGGTTCAATTAATTAATTACAGTAATAAAGTAAATAGTATTGGCCTTTACATAAATTAACATTTTTATATTGGCAAAACATGAATTTAGTTTTTTAGTATGACAAAAAAGTTAACCTTTTTTATTTTAAAAATGTATTTTATATATTCATCCATTTTTAATAAGTTATTTTTTATCAGCTGATGAGTCACGTGATAATTATTGGTTAAATATGACATTATTTATGTGCTTGATTGTTTTGAAGAAGATCTTGGTGAAACATTAAAGACAATAAAAGCATTTAACCTACAAATGGGTTGCACTGGTTTTGAATTCCTTATTAGAAGTGTGAATTTAGTTTTATTAGTTAGAAACAGGTCAAAAATTGTTCTTTTTGAAGAGGGAGGTTTAGATGATTTGGTTCAGTCATAAGTTTTAAAAGGCTTAAAAAGTTGGTAGTGTTTTCTAGATTTTGTAGTAAGACCAAATCTGGTTAACATTTTAGTCAGTTACTTCAATTAAGTCATTTTTATTGATGCAATGGGTTATGATATCTAGAACTTCATGGAAGGTCCCAAGGAAAGCATGTGGTAGGTTATATGCTAAGTCCAATATAAATAGATATAAATAGTGGTACTATAACTTAGGAAATTTTTAGTGATGACCCAGTCAAGGTCTGTGGGAATGGAAGAAACAGACTGCAGTACTTGCCACATATAGTGCCCTATGGAACTTCAACATGGAGCCACCACATCTCACTTCTCTGGGTCACCTTAGAGGTTTCTAACTAATAAAATCAAGGGACTCCAGCATGTGCCTTACAGTGACCCATTAAAGTCCCTGTCACTATACTCATTATCATTTAGACTTCTTAGAGGAGACTTATGCCTGCATGGGTGCCAGAACCATAGAGCCGGGGGGGGGGGGCACATTTACAACTGCAAGACTTGTCGGGAAAAATTAATGAAGTGAAGTTTTCACTCTAACATGGATTTGCACATGGAAGTTTAACTAAACTAGCTGTTCTTGTTCTGTTAAACTAACTAAACTAGCTGTTCTTGTTCTCTTATTGCTTTGTATTACAGGAGTTATGCTGCCGCTGTTCCATTGGTGCTGCCAGAGTCATGCCAGTAAGGAGAGTTTTGTTCTTTTATTTGCAGGAGTTATGGTGCATGTGTGTGTGTGTGTGTGTGTGTGTGTGTGTGTGTGTGTGTGTGTGTGTGTGTGTGTGTGTGTGTGTGTGTGTGTGTGTCTAAAATGCCCCAGTTAGGTATACCTGGTGGTTAGTGTTACTCAGGCTCAAACAAGAGCCTGAATTCTCCACCCATACCACCACTTATGATTCAGGGAGTTGAGTCTATAACTCTCAACTGTCCAGATTTTCACAAAATATTTGGCTCATACTTTTGGTCTGTTCCTCTTAAAATGTGTGGTTTTCTGGCAAATCAGTAAGAACTAAATTCACTAAAGAATGATAGCCCTTACAGTTTCAGTCATCCTATCTTTCAGGAAACACATGGTAACACATAACAGTTTATTTTACCAACCTTCTAAGATTATACAAGCAACATTTAAAATGTGTCCCTGGTTTTGGGCCTTTTCCCCCTCGAATAAATTTTGGCTTTTTTGGATTTCTTGTGCTGTGAAGTTGAGAGCTTTAGTTGAGTTTCAAGTGGATTTTACAAGGAGATGAGAGCTTCAGGGGAAGAGAAGTTTTGTGCTACTTATGCTAAGTCCTTTGCATTGTTAGTAGCACAACAGGTAGTATACGTGCTTTTGATGCAGAAGGCGATGGGTTCTACTCACACAGTGTGCAGATGGATCGCTGATACTGTACTGTGTTGTACTTTAAAGGAAGTGGATGCTGCAGTCCTATGAATGTCTTCCTTTGGAGGAGTAACCTAGTAACTATGTTTCTGTTATCAGTTTGCCATCCATTCCCAATTGTAAAATTACTAGTTTATTATTTTTTTTTAATGTAGCATAGGTAATTTATTCTTCAAGGGCAACAGGCACTTCATTTGTAGATGAAACAATGAAATATAAAATTGTTTGCTAGCAGCAACCTCTTCATTAGTTACAGATCCCTTTAATGTGGATTATTTATGACTTACTTCTGCAAATATTTTGCATATTTACTGATGTTGGTGGATTGTAGTGACAGACGTCTGAGTGGCCTTTTATGGTTGAAATTTTCTGAAATGGGTAGTTTTGTCATTATTGGTTCATACATGTTGTTTCATTGTTTACAAAAAGACTGTTCCAAACTACAAATTTAAGATACATTCTAACAAGTGGTGCTGTATTATACAAGGAATATAATTTAATACAATCAGGAGGGTGAATCAAAGAATGCATACATGTATGCTTGCTCACAGGATGCAGGAGATCAAAATAGGGGAAGAGACCAGTCACCAATGGAGTCCCCCAGGCTTCAGTGCTGAGACTTTTTCTGTTTGGCATATTCATCTCAAAAGTAAAAGGAAATACCAAAGGGCTTTGGCCGACTAAGTTTGAGATGACTGCAAGCTAGGAACAGTTACTGAATCCCCAAATGACTTAACCATCATGCAGGAAGGTTTGTCCCAAACAATAACTGGTGCCAGAATCATGAATTGAAACTATACTCCAAGAAATACATTAGCATATCCTTTGGGAAGTCATCTACTCTAGGGAACTGCCAAATTGACAATGCCCCCTAAGAACTGACCCAGTTGTTTGGCATTTGGGAACTTGCGTGTACAGTGACCTAACTTTTGACCATTATGTGCCCAGAGTCATAAGAAAGTCTTTATATATTACACGGCTTATAAACAAATTGATTGTGACTAGATCTAGAGATGTTATTTTCCCCCCTTTAAAAAGCCCTCATTAGGTCAATCATTTTGCATAAAGCTCACTTTGGCATGTATCTGTCCAGACCCATGCAATTATTGGAATACCCACAGAAATACCTAACTAAAAGGATATAAGTCCTAAACAACAGGTCTTGCAAGGACCACCTCAAAGATTTATGACTATACTCAGTATCCTACAGAGTGCTTAGAGGTGACATGTCTGGCATACAAGACATCCTCTGACCTAATACAAATGGACCTACTGAATGTCAGCAAGTCAAATGGCATCAGAAATACTCAGTCCAGGTATCTAAACTGAATGTTGTGGAGAGATGGATATATATCACAGAGGCTACCACTGATCCAGAACAGACTATCTATTCAAGTAAAACAAAGCTCATGTCTGTCCATATTCAAATGCAACTTGGATCTAAGGATGGGTAATAGAAAATGTACTCCAGGATTGCCCCTCATGCCACTAATGGATAGAGGCAGTTCTTAAATGTTGCATCCCTTACATGGGTCCCCACAAATTATCTATAGTATGATCACATTTATTCTCCCTAGGGCTAATATACAATTAACAGCCATGGGATGAGTAAGACCAATCAGGAAATGTTAATTTAAGCACCAAAAGAGAAACTGGCTAAGCTTAAAATGTCCTCCAAGTGAGCCTATGTTGTGGTAGTAAATAGTTTTAAAAAAATTGCCCTTTTTAGATCACTAAGTGCCCCTCTCACCCTCCACTCCCCCAGTCTTCAACAGCTTCTGGCACCTCTGTATGCCTAGCTTACAGAGCAATCGTCAACCCGCTAATGAATTTACTGCATATCCGTAAATTAAATGGGACTGGAGCTACCTGTTCCAGGGACCTAAATATGGCATGTGACTTGACTAGGACTTTTTGGAGGAACAGATTTGTCTCCCATCAATTGCCGTATCTTTTGAATAGGCTGCCAATTCATGTGAAACAGAACACCTCTATGACACTGTTCAAAAGGAACCTGGATGTGTGGATGGGGCACCATACATTCTTACTGCATATATTGCCCACAACACTCCTGGACATGGGAAGTTATTAATAAATACAATCCTGGGTATTAGAGTATCTTTGGTATTACATTGGGATGAAACGGCTAGGCTTGAAATGACCTCTGGATCAATTGCTTAGTAACCACCTATGATCCTATGATTCTATGTGAAGAAAAAAGGCTAATAATATGTATTGAGAGGGCCATACTGTCTTTTTGCTATTTTTCAAGCATGGAAAGTATGCTAGGTTTATGGAAGTGGATCCAACTCTCTAACATTTCACAGTTATTTAGCATACACTGAATGGTAAGCTCTGCTAGCAGAAAAGGTCCTTTAGGGTGCAGGCATGCCATTCACTGTCCAGGATTAATGTTAATATCACTATCAGTAAATAGGTGTAGGAGATTTTAGAAAAACAGTACATAGTCAATGTGTGTAAAGTGCTTACAATGGATGCTACAGTGGTAGAGGTATTTATGATAGTAGAAGGTGTTTTATCTAGTTTTTAAATTTTTTATAGTGAGGCCTGTAACAAAACAAAATCTGCAGCTCCCTATTGAAATGTTAGCACTTGAAATGTTGAGTGCTGATAATCCAAAGAAAAAGAACGAAAACACAGGAAAAGATCAAATCTCAGAAATCGCTTTTCATCTTTAAGCTTCATTTGGGGGGGGTAAGCCCACCCAACACCCCCACACCCTCTGTACTTGTATATTCCAACACTGAGATCACCATACCTTGGAGAAAAGGAAATATTCTGAGAAATGGCATCTTGGACTTAGTGTATGTAAGTCCGTTCTTTTAGCTATTCAATCTCCATATTTTGGGACTCACTCTAGTGGGTCTTGTCATTTCAAATGGTTACCAAAATTGGCATTGTGTTTGAGAGATGGGCTAATTAGGTTAAGACAGATTAATTGATGATGGCAGGGAACACTGGCAGCTGTGCTCCTGAAAGGGAGGTGTTGCAAGTGGAAAGAAGTTTAAGGGGTTTATAGGAACATGAGGAAAGTAGCCAAAAAGAACAGACAGCAGTAACAAGTGTAAGAGGTAGTAGACACACCTAGGTACACAGATGAGTACATGGCTGGAACATGACGGGTGACTATGTTGAAATAATGGCCCCTTGGTGACCATGTTGACATAACGGTGAATGAGTAAGGCTTAGTGAGTTACACTGTGTGTGGAGGAATGAGTTAAATGAGAAGTCTATTAATTTTGTAGCAGGAAGCAGGAAATTAACACAGAAGACTAATAATCTAAGCTGATAATGAGCTGCTACCTGTGCCCAGGGTACAGGGTTTGACTCCTTCCACTTTCTTTTGCCTACTGTGTAACTCTGATCAAGTTATTTAATAATACTGCCCATGTATTAATCAGGTAAGCCCACTGGACACATAGTCGTTTTTTAGATGTGACCTGGAATTAAGTTCTGGTTACATGACCTGCTTAAGGTCATGCAGTAAGAAAATAAGAGCTGATGAAATCAACAGCTTATCATTGGAACTACAGCATGCAGCCTTATCTTCTGCACTGCCTGACCTGATAGTGCTCCACTGTCACCCCTGCACAGGTTATGTCCAGTGGGCTTACTGAGTTGACAGATAGTTAAAAGAGCAAAACTGGTGGGGGCAGAAAGGGAACACAATGTGAAGCAGAAGGTGAGTTATGTGGAAGCATACCTCTCAACTGTGCCTGATTTTGGCTGAAATTTTACTCTGTTTCTTATCACATTGTGATGGGTGTGTTCCCTTTTCAGTTGTGATATATCCTTCAAAAATTATGTGTCCATTAAAAAAGCATCCGTGTAATCTCTACCAGGGATTCTACATATTCAACTTTCTGCCACTGAGAAAAGCAAGCGGATATTACCTTATCACCCCCCCCCCACCCTACCACCAACCAGCTGCCAGTAACTCAATGTAGGTAACCTGGGCTATTATCAGAGTTTTATCTTTTGCTGACAGGGAGCAGTCAGCAATCAATTATATTAGTTTAAGACGGACAGAGATAAAACGTTCTCTGCTGCTGGGTATTGTGTCTTACTTCCATGAAAATAAATTGTTGAAGATAGTCCATTCACTTAAAGAGAGGCTAGACTCAGGCAAAGATGGCTCACTTACATGATCCATATTCCACACTTAGCTTATTTCATAATGAATAATAATCTGACATGTATATGCCTTGGTAAGAAACAGATTAGTACTTCTAGTTTCAGACATGTTTAGCACTGATACACCAACTTGCAAATAATCAACTCTTGTTTGATTACTGCTGGGTTAGCTATTCTAGGTACCCTGACAAGCTGACAAGCTAAAATAGCAAAAACATTGGAACAAGCCATATCTGAAAGTGAAATACTGTCAGTATCTCAACACGTGTCTACTCTAGGCATCACATTGTAGTATTACGATGGACTGTGTACATAAAGGTGTATC